>NC_042617.1:59420484-59726056 GCF_901001135.1 Rhinatrema bivittatum
TGTGTGTTTTAGAACTGGAGGTACAGGATTTATACTGAGATTATGTCCTATCCTGTATAGAATCCAAACTTCACTTCCATATAGAATAAGTGGTTGAATGATGCTATAAAATCATTTTAATAGTAGTTCTACTGAGTGGATGAAACTAACTGGGGGATTTTGATGCAGAGAAGGCCCTTGAGATTTTTTCCTGTATTGTATTTACAGCTATTTTAGAGTTGATGGGGACGATGACATGCTGTGAAAATGGGGTGGGTATGATGTGTGAAAATGTCATTTTGGCTTTTCCCCTTCCATACCTATCTTGCTCCCCAAATATATTGTGTAGAGACATCACTGGTAATACATGAACAGCGTCCAGATTAAGATTCAATCTCAGGAATGTAGAATTGCTGGGGAAGGAGAAGGAAGAGAGATACTGTGTATGCCAACCTAGGAAGGGGATAGAGGGGGTAGAAAAGGTTTGTGTGCAGCCCCCCCCCCCCCCTTGGTAGAGGGATGGTACAATTTGTAAAAGTTCTGGAGGTGGTGGGAAGTCCTTCGTTTCATTTTGGTTGCACTAAAACGAAAAAAGTAAACAAAACATTTTTTTCATGTCATTATTTCTTATATTGTTTGAAATGAATCCACATAACTACTTTTTACTGCATGCTTTCTATAGTGCTTGTGAGCTAGGCCTATCATTACCACAGATTTTTAGAGCACATCTTCTTAGTGCACTCTTATGACATAAGTCGCTCTGTTAGCAATTTGTTTTGAACACTGGCTGCCAGTATTGCTATCAGTGAACTTTCTATTCATGGTTATTGCCATAAGATGAAATAAAATAAATATTGAAATATAATAAATACTGATCTTCTACCAATACTGGCCTAAAAACGTTTGACACATTTCCCCCATTTAAATACATTTCTGGGCTTTGAAAATGGCTTCGATCTCGGGCCACCCCCGGTGCTCCTGTCTCCGCGGCGGGCTTCCCCGCGTGGTCCGCGGAGAGATGCCGCCGGCCTGCACCGCACTCCTTCCTAGGCGCGCGCGCGTGCATCTCCTTTCCTTTGATATCTACAATGCAATCTTGGCAAAACGCTTTCAATTGCTGTGCATATAACAGCATTACATCCATACCAAACTTGCATTAAAAAATTCCTTAAAAAGATTTGAACATTTTCTGATATGTCTTGGGATTGGATTGAAAGTTTGAAAAGCTTTCTTTTTACATTCCCAAATTTCCTAGGATGACTCTCACCGCTGCTGTGTGCAATCGATTATTAAAGCAAAAGTTTACGTGTACTTCCTCTTCGAGATTTGCTATGGGGTACCCCATACATGCGGTCTGGTTGGAATTTTACTAGAAAAGTATGCATGGAGATCTCAAAATGCCATCTACATGTTCTCTTTACCCTCTGTTGCATCAAGCACAAAATTAGATTGTAAGCCTTGTGGGGATAGAGAAATACTTATAGTACCTGAATGTAGTACACCTTGATGTACACTTTGAAGTGCTGAAAAGCGGACTATAAAAAAAATATAAATAAATAAATACTTCTCCTGCCCTGTCATATCCCCAGGAATATCTTCTCTCAGTGGAGCTAAAAGCCAGCAGATTGTGGAACAACATACGGACTTTTAGCTGCCTCGAGAGAGGGCAATATTCAGATAGCTGATTTACGTGGGTAAGTTTCTTTTTACCTGCAGAGACTGCTTTGAAAATTGTTATACTTGTTGTGCATGTAGAAGACAAGTTATCCTTCCACAATTCAGGTTTTTCAGAGGAAGATATATAGAGAGGTCTATTAGGAGGAGGGAAGAAACAAAATACAGCAACTTAACTTTTCTCCGAGTCCTTCAGGATGGGATTTGGTTGCAAACAGGAGAGCACATTCAGTATAACTCCTGAGTGCTTGCTCCTTTAAACATGCAATAATTGGGGAACAATGCTAACAAATTATTGCAACAAATAAGTTTTTACTGAGACAATAAGACAAAAACAGATCTACACAGTAGTATAAATTTATATGGAGCAACATCATTTTTATAAAATAGAACAGTCTGCTAGGGATAGATTCTTCTTGAAATCATATAATTTGCTCAGCTCAGTGATTATCGTCTCAGTTTGTGTGTGTGTGTGTGTGTGTGTGTCACTACACCTAGAGGAGATAAACTGGTATTGAATTAAAAAATGCATGGAAGAGGAAAAGAGATTCCTTGGAGACTGGAAACCAAGGGTGAAACCAAAGAGCAAGAAGGATCTATAGATGGGTGTATTTTTTAAAAGAAATCTGAATGCACTTCTATCTGGAGATTTAGGTGGACTGTGATCTGAAAGAAATTAGTAGACAATTTAATCTGTAAATCACAAACCTCACTCTGAACATTTCTAGGTGCACTGAAATTCTCTGGTAATGATATCTTTTAATATATCTTTTCTTTCTCAAGTACTTAAAAAAAAGCATGGGATGAGTACCATAGATCTTTAAGCATGAGCAATAAGAAAAAAGTCAGAGCTCTAGGAAGATCTGCAGCACTACAACAGGGAAGGAAATTCTGCACAGAATTCTCCTCCCTTGCAGAATTTATATTGTGCACTTAGAATATGGAGGATGTCCTGGAGGGCTGTGAGTGAAGCTCATCCCACTCACGGCTGAGGATCAGGCTGGCCAGTGGGCCGCGAGTGGGGCCCAGCCCCCTTCACGGCTGAGAAAGAACAAGGCCCGGTGGGCCGTGAGCAGAGCCCATCCTGCTTGCGGCCGAGAAACATACAAGGTCTGGTGGGCTGTGAGGGAACCCCATTCCACTTGTGGCCTACGATCAGGATGGCTGGTGGACCGCGAGAGGAGCCCACCCCACTTGAGGCAAAAATAGGCAGGCCTGGCGGCAGAGAATGCTTAAGTATGGGAGGAAAGAAAGCAATGCTTGTGAGCCTGTGTGAGAGAGATGAAGCGTGCTGTGGGGTGCTTGTGGGGTGCCAGCTAGATTTGAAGTTCTGGATTGGGGTTCAAAGGGGAGAGGTGGAGGTGAGAGGCATGCTAGGGCTAAAGAGATGAGAGAGAGAGAGAGAGAGCAGGGACTTTGAAAAGGCTCTAGTGTGGTCACTCCCACGTGGACACATCTTCAGTGCTCCCCTCCACTAGTCGTATCTGGAGTGCAGTTTTTAGTCTGACTGATCCTGCCCCCAGTGACTGCTGCAAGATATGTTGAAGCCTTAAAGGGATCTCACTTTTCTTAGTGCATCAAAGTGGAATTCATAGTAAGGGCTTTACAAGCAAGCATGTATTGGTGGAAAAGAAATCCTGTTCTAGAATTTGGAGTCATAGCATGAGGGTAGTAACATAAGATAATATTTTTTTCCCCTCACAGTGGAGGATGCATGAAATAGCCTCCCAGTGGAGATGGTGAAAGAGGAGATAAAGTGGTATTAAATTAAAAAATGCATGGAAGTGGAAAAGAGATTTCCTTAGAGACTGGAAACCAAGGGTGAAGCCCAGGATCAAAGAGAATCTATGGTATAGATGGGTTCCATTTTTTGAAATAAATCTGAATATGCTTCTATCCGGGGATTTAGATGGACTGTGATCTGAAAGAAATTAGCTAACAATTTGGAACATAAGAACATAAGGCTTGCCATAGTGGGGCAGACTAAGGATCCATCAAGTTCAGTATCCTGTTTCCAACAGTGGCCAAGCCAGGTCACAAGTACCTGGCAGGATCCCAAGGGGTAGAAAGATTCCAAGCTGCTTATCCCAAGAATAAGCAGTGGATTTCTGCAACTCTTCCTTAATAATTGTTAATGGACTTTTCCTCCAGAAGCTTGTCCAAACCTTTTATAAACTCAGCTATACTATTAGCTTTCACCACATCCTCTGGCAATGAATTCCAGAGCTTAATTATGCAGTGAGTAAAAAATTATTTACTCATTATTTTTAAATGTATTACCCAGTAACTTCATTGTGTGTCCCCTGGTCTTTGTACTTTTTGAAGGAGTGAACAACAGATTAACATTTACTTGTTCCATTCCACTCATTATTTTATAGACCTCTATCATATTTCCCCTCAGCCGTCTCTTCTCCAAGCTAGAGTCCTAACTTCTTTAGCCTTTCTTCATAGGGGAATTGTTCCATCCCCTTTATCATCTTAGTTTCCCTTCTTTGTACCTTTTCTAATTTTGTGATATCTTTCTTCAGATGTGGTGACCAGAAATGAACACAATACTCAAGAAGAGGTCGCTCCATGGAGCGATACAGAGGCATTAGGATATTCTCTTTTTTATTCTCTATTCCTTTCCTAATAATCCCTAGCATTCTATTTGCTTTCTTGGCTGCTGCTGCACACTGAACAAAAGATTTCAATGTAGATCCTTTTCCTGAGTGGTGACTCTTAATGTGGAACCTTGCATTTTGTAACTATCATTGGGTTACTCTTCCCTAAGTGCATCACTTTGCACTTTTCTACATTAAATTTAATTTGTCATTTGCATGCCCAGTCTCCCAGTTTTGCTATGTTCTCTTGCAATTTCTCAAAATTCTCTTGTGATTTGACAACTTTGAATAATTTTGTACCATTGTCAAATTTGATCGCTTAATTTGTTCTCATTTCCAGGTAATTTATAAATATATTAAAAAGCATCGGTCCCAGAACAGATCCCTGGGGAACTCCACTATTCCTCTTTTTCCATTGGGAAAATGTACCATTTACCCCTACTTTCTATTTTCTATCTTTTAACCAGTAGGCAATCCACAATAGGACACTGCTCTCTATTCCATGAATTTTTAATTTCCTAAGAAGTCTCTCATGAGAGACTTTGTCAAATGCTTTCTGGAAATTATTTTTATTTTATTTTTAAGTAATTTAAATGCTATTTTTAGGTATATTTATATGAATGTAATGTTTTGTTTGTCAAGTTTTTGTATATGTCATTTTGTATTATCTTGATTTTATGATTGTTATATTGTAATCAACCGGCTCACCTTTATCCATATGTTTATTTATACCCTCAAAATGTAGCAAATTTATGTGGTAAGACTTCCTTGGTTAAATCCATGTTGGCTTTGTCTCATTAAATATGCTAATCTATATGTTCAACAATTTTGTTCTTTATGATAGTTTCTACCATTTTGCCTGGCACAGACGTCAGTTTCACGGTTCTGTAATTTCCTGGATCACCCCTTGATCCCTGTTAAAAAAGTTGTATTACATTGGCAACCTTCCAGTCTTCAGGTATCATAAATGATATTATTGATAATTTACAAATTTCCAATAGCAGGTTCACAATTTCATTTCTCAGTTCTTTCAGCACTCTGAGATGTATACCACCTGGTCCAGGTTAGTTTCTACTCTTTAGTTTATCAATTTGCCCTAGTACATCTTCCAGGTTCACTGAGATTTGTTTCAGTTCCTCTGAATCATCACCTTTGAATATCATTTCTGGCATGGGCATATCTCTTACATCTTTCTCAGTGAATACTGAAGCAAAGAATTAATTTAGTCTCTCTGCTATGGCTTTGTCATCCCTAAGTGCTCCTTTTATCCCTTGATCATCTAATGGTCCAACTGACTCTCTTGCAGGCTTTTTGCCTCGAATGTACCTGAAAAAGGTTTTTATTATGAGTTTTTGCTTCCATGGAAAGTTTCTTTTCAAATTCTCTCTTTGCCTTATCAGTGCTTTGCATCTGACTTGCCAGTGCTTATGCTGTTTCCAGTTTTTTCATTCAGATCCCTTTTCTATTTCTTTAAAGATGTTCTTTTAGATATCATAGCCTCTCTTACCTCATCTTTCAACCTTGCTGGTAGTTGTGTAGTCTTCTTTCTATCTTTTCTAATGTGTGGAATATATCTGTTCTGGGCTTCTAAGATGGTATTTTTACACAACATTCATGCCTGAGCTAAACTCTTAATCTTTACTGTTGCTCCTTTCAGTTTTTTCCTAACCATTTTCCTCATTTTATCATAGTCACCTTTTTGAAAGTTAAATGCTATCATAGTAGACTTCATTTTTGCATTCCCTCTAGTTATTAAGTCAAATTTGATAATGTTGTTGTTGTGCAGGAGGTGGACCCTTGGGCCGAGGTGGGGTTGACGCTACCCTTAGGGGAGGCCCTACGGGTCCCCACCATCGGTAGGTAGAGCTGGCTGACTGAGGGAGGCCAGCTGGAGCTTCACCAATATCAGCCCTCATTCCCCGCAGGTTGAGCCCTTGGGTGCTGAGGCTGGCTGGAGTTAGGTGGGCCTCTGTCCAAGATCTTCTGGTAGATGAGGAGGATGTCAGCCAGGGGCCAGAAACGGTAGTAATGGAGAGTCTGTACTAGACGAGGCAAAGTCCCGGAGACCCGAGCGCCAAAAGGAACGAGAGTCAGACAGGAGGTGCCCAGGTAAAAGCAGGCTGAAGCCTGAAAGGCCAAGTCCAGAGTAGAGACTGTAGGGGCATCATAGAACAGGTGGAAGTCAGGGCAGGTTGCAAGCAAAAAGCAGTGGCAAGGCAAGGTCAGGTCCAGGAAATGATCAATAACGTGGTCGGGCAAAGCAGAGGTCAGGTCCAGGAGATGATCAGTAGCATGGTTGGGCAAAGCAGAGGTCAGATCCAGGAGATGATCAGTAGTGGTCGGGCAAAGTAGAGGTCGGGTCCAGGAGAAGATCAATAACGTGGTCAGGCAAAGCAGAGGTCGGGTCCAGGAGAAGTCAGTCCGTAAATCAAGTAAAGTAAACACAAGGCACAGGAACTAGGAGAAGTAACGAAACCAGGATCAGGAACACGGAAGGAACAGGAACCAGGAACATGAGGAAATCACCAGAGGAGGCAACGAAGTACATGTCCAGCATGGAGACCTGAGGCAAAGGCAAATAACTGAGGCTGGGCCCGGCCTTATATACCGAAGCCCAGTGATGTCATCATCCAGGGCCGCAGGTTGGTTTCCCGCCACAGACTCTTTAAAAGGAAAGGAGATGGGCGCGCGCGCACCTAGGGAGGAGTGCGTTGCGGGCTGGTGGCATCTCTCCGCGGACCACACGGGGAAGCCCACCGCAGAGCACAGGTGTTCGCTGTGGAGACAGGAGCACCGGGGGTGGCCCGAGGTCAAAGGCGGCAGCCCACAGCCACAAGGGAAGTGGAGCCAGATGCTGGAACAGGCAGAAGAGGGTAAGAGGGCCTGGCCGCGGGCCTGCCATGGCCGGCACATGCAACAGTTGTGATCACTATTGCCAAGTGGCTCCAACACTGTAACCTCTTGCACCAAATCCTGTGTTCTACTAAGAACTAGGTCTAAAATAGTTTCCCCTCTTGTTGGTTTTTGTACCAGCTGCTCCATGAAGCAGTCATTTATTTCATCTAGGAACTTTACTTCTCTAGAATGTCCTGATGTAACATTCTCCCAATTAATACTGGGGTAATTGAAATCGCCCATTATTACTGTGCTGCTGATTTTGTTAACTTCCCTAACTTTTTTTTAGCATTTCTTTGTCTATTAGTTTATTCTGGCCAGGTGGATGGTAATACATCCCCATTACTATTTTCTTCCCTTTTTCATATGGAATTTCTATTCATAAAGATTCAACATTGCATTTTGTTTCCTGCAGAGCTTTTATCCTGTTTGACTCAATGCTCTCTTTAACATATTATGCCACCCATCCATCAATTTGATCCTTCCTTGTTATGCATGGCGGTCCGCAGGCTAACCCCACAGCCCGTCGCTCCTACCTCCCTGTTGGGCCCGGCTGCATGGTCTCGTGCCACCGTGTTCTTCCTACCTGCGGCAGGCCCAACATGGCTGTCTCTGTGGAGCATGGCAGGGAACTGCATGGCACCACTCCAGCCTCTAGTTCCTTGATGTGGCAGGACATTGGGGCTGCTGCTCAGGACTCCTCTCCTTCCAGCACCTAGGCCCTACCTCCTTAAGCATGCGTGTGGCTATTTCCCCCACATTTAAAGGGCCAGTGGCGGGAACGGTCGGCGGCACTCCATCAATGATGCAGCTCTCTCTTTCCTCTGCACCTTGGCAACCAGGTACCTTGCCACTGTGTTGCTGGCTACCCTGCTACTGAGGCTCTTCTGGCAGTCCCTCCGGACTTTTGCTTCCTGCTTTCATCATGGTTCCTGCCTGGTCCTCCTCGCTTCCAGCTGGTTGCCGGATCCAGGTAGGACCTGGTTCCAGCGCTTCCTTGGCCTGATTCTCCGGTGCGACCTTCCTGACCTATGACTTTGTTTGACTGCTGCCTGCCCTGACCTTCCACCTGGTTATGACTCCGTCAGATTGCTACCTGTCCTGACCTCAGCCTGCACCTGACACTGTTCTTCTCCGCTCTTGTCCAGCCTCCCTTGCTCCGCCTCGGATTCATCTACCGGAGACCTGTGCCTAAGTCCAGCTGATCCCGGCACCTGAGTGCTCAACCTAAGGGGAATGTGGACTGGTAGTGATGAAACTCCAGCTAGGCTTCTGCTCCGACTCTTTGCCTGCGAATGGTGGGGACCTGCAGGACTCCTCCCTGCAGGTTGCGTCAACTCCCCCTCAGTGCAAAGGTCCACATCGCTACAATCCTATCATTTCAATATAATTTGTACCCTGGTATCACAGTGTTCCATTGGTTATCCTCCTTCCACCAGATCTCTGAGTTGCCAATTATATCTACCTCTTCATCCAATGCTATACACTCTAACTTTCCCATCTTATTTTTTAGACTTCTAGCATTTGTATATAGGCATTTCAAAGTATGTTTCTTGTTTGTATTAACAACTTGTTCAACAGTTGACAGGGGTAATTTGAAATCTTTCTGTACTTTACTTAAAGGCACCTGGTCCCCTTTGGCATTTATTGCAACCTCTCCACTGGGATGCCCTATTTTCCCTGTTCTCTTAGTATCCTTCAAAGATACATCATTCTGAATCATAGTCTTCTCCCATCATCTAGTTTAAAAGCTGTGCTATCTCCTTTTTAAAGGTTAGTGCCAACAGCCTGGTTTCATTCTGGTTAAGGTGGAGTCCATCCTTTTGGAAAAGGTCCCTCCTTCCCCAAAATGAAGCTCAGTTCCTAAGAAATCTAAAACCCTCTTCCTTGCACCATTGAGACTCTGGAGCTCTGTCTGCCTCTGGGGTCCTGCACTTGGAATAGGGAGCATTTCTAAGAATGCTACTCTGGAGGTTCTGGATTTCAGCTTTCTACCTAAACCCCTAAATTTGGCTTCCAGAACTTCCCTCCTGCACGTTCCTATGTTATTGGTATTCATATGTACCAAGACAGCCGGTTCCTCCCCAAGCACTATCTAAGATCCTAGCTATGTGAGGTGTGAAGTCTGCTATCTTTGCATCAGGAAAGCAAGTTACCAAGTGATCCTCACGTCCACCAGCCACCCAGCTAGCAACCTTCCTAATAATTGAATCACCAACTGTAATAGCCATCCTAACCCTTCCCTCTTGGGTATGTGCTCCTACAGACCTATCCTTGGTGTGAGAGGATATTATATCATCTTGAGGGTAGGTCCTAGCTACAGTATTGCTTCCTGCCTCATCAATCTGATACTCTCCTTCCAGGTGACCTTTCTCCTCCAAAGCAGCACAGGGGCAACCAAATTGGAGGTAGGACTTCTCTACTATGTCCCTGAAGGTCTCCTTTATATACCTCTCCATCTCCCTTAGTTTCTCCAGGTCTGCCACTCTAGCCTCCAGAGATCGGACTCATTCTCTGAAGGCTTGGAGCTCTTTGCACTTGGCGCACACATATGACTTCTCACAGCTGGGAGATATTCTTAGATGTAGCACGCAGAGCAAAAGACTGGAAAGCCTCCCTCTCACTGCTGGACTACTTCCTGTATCATAATTTTGTTGATTTGTTATTGATTTAAAATTTCTAAGGGAGCAAGGATGTAAAGCTAACCTAAATCACCTTTAGTCTATGGATTTATATTATATGTGTCTGGCAATGACCCTCAACATACTACAATTAATCTATCTATATCGTCCTAAAAACCCACTTATTGATTCTTATTTTGAATTAGATTCCTTATGTATAAAATCTGTGACAAATTACTCCTACCAAACATAATTATCATGTAAAATCAAAACATATAAAACCAAATAATAAACAGATAAGGTCTAGTAAACAGATAAGGTATAGCAAGGTAAATGGATAGAGTATAGTAAGGAAGTTTGAGGTGGATGCACCATTAGGTGCACAACTCCGGTTTTCTTCTGCTGCAAGGGGTATGGGAGCCTCTGGAAGCTGGGGCTGAGGAGGTCAAAGCCAGGATCACTCACTGTGATCCCTGGAGTCCTCTTCCAGGAGCTGCGATCTGTAAATCGCAAACCTCATGCTGAACATTTCCAGGTGCACTGAAATCCTCTAATGTCATCTTTTAATATAGCCTTTCTTTCTCAAGCACTTAAAAAAGCATGGGACAAGTACCATTAATCTTTAAGGATGAGCAATAACAAAAAAGTCAGCAAGTCATAGCTTTAGAAAGATCTGCAGTACTACAACAGGGAAGGAAAATAAGTCCTTCAAAAGGGAGCCAGGGTGGTTTACAGTAACATATACATAAATACAATAAGAAAACATCAAATACAATAGCATAAATATTAGATACAAAAAGAAAAATCTATCTCCTTCCCACGCCTCCATTCAAAAGTGGTTTGAACAATTGACATGCCATTCAAATTCAATCCACAAAAATGTTCCTAATCCCTTGCTCACCCTCCCAGTCACTTCTGAAAGAGCATCCAAAGGGATGAACCTCCCTGGTATCTTTCCTTTGAGGGCAATCCATCTCTTGCAGAAGGTCTGCTCTTATGGTTGGCCCAACCATGTCATCAACAGGGGGCATAGGCATAATCTGTAGTAGAGGAGGAGCGGGAACGGCGGTGAAAGACTACATTCCTCAGAGCAACTCCCAGCTTACATCGTGTCCATTGTTCTCCTCTCCTCATCTGTGGGCTCATTTTTATGGTTGGCCCAATGAAGACATCAAAAGCAGGCTTGGCAGAGCAGGAGCTGGGATAACATCGAAATGCTAGGGGGAGAGCTTGATGGTATAAGTCACTTCCGCCGTAGCAGTTTCCATGATCACGTCTTTCCCATGGTTCTTCCTCCTACATTCCAATATTAGGCAGTATTTTTTCTCATTACATGAATCTGCTCCTGTTTAGACACATCTGAGTTCAAGCTTCTAAACATATTCTTTAATGCATTACATATGCCCTAATAACAGAAGTGTCTGAATTTGCTTTGAAATCTGAGTTTCAGTTCTCTACTGATGGAGTGCTGGTCAAATCAAGTTTTAAAGTTGCCAATGGATTTCAGCAGAACTATTCTTTATCTTCATTGAGGAAGTACATTCACATTGCTAGTTCTTTCTGAATCTTATTTTTCTCAGAAAGCACTTTGCCCTCACATTCCTCCTCTAGCTCATTATTCTCGGTTTTGGGGAGTTGATGTTTTTTTTTTTATCTAGTGAGTGTAAGATTTCCTTTCCCTGAAATGTGCTCTGAATGCCTCCAGCTCATCCTGGCTGACTGAAGCACATTCATCTCTGCTCTGTCCCACTGAGCCTGCCTGGGACAAGCAGCCCCTTCCCTTCCACCATTTATAAACAAATGCTGTTTCTGGGCGCTCTGCGGAAATCTTATGTGGGGCGGCACAGCCAAACCTAAGGAAAGGGAATATTCTGTTAAAGGCAAGTTGAAAAAACAAATACTTCTGCTTCTGCTGGCCCAGCGAGTAGCAGCAGGGTCCAGGAACCATACCCAGATTTCCCATGATAGCGTACAGCGCTACTACTGATTTACTGTGCCAGCCAGCACCATTTTCCTCAGTGCCTTGCATATTAGAAGATATAGAGTGGAAATATGAAAAAAAAATGTTCATGACTAGAACCTATGTTCAATATTCTGTATATCCCATGATTTTTTCCCTTTGGCTTAATGGAAGATGACATTAACGATCTCTCAAGGCCAGAGATGATTCCAAAGCACAAGATTATAGACAAATTGAGAAAGCAGCCACCAGAGAACAGAATTATATGAGCCCAGATGAATTCTACTAAGGCTAGTTTGACTACAAAGGATCTGAGTCCTTAGATGTAACTCAGCGGGGATCTGATCAATCCAGATTCCGGAGTTGTGAGACAGCCTTTATGAGGCAAGATATTTGCTTCAGAGATTCCAGTCGGTTATTGTACAAATGTCTACAGTGCATCTACAACTTGATGCAAAAGATTTTCTTTTTAATAACTTTGAAATTTGCATTCGATTTTCTGTATTTATTTTTCTTGGCAGTTTTGAGGAATCTAATATTTTTTACCAGTAGCTCTCATCAGAAAGTCTGTTCTGTTTAAGTTCTAGCCTTGCACAATATATATCATAGCTATCTTTTTCATCTAGAAATTGGCATAATCCAGTTATGGAATTCTGTTTCTAAATCCACACATCTAGCTTATTGTCTACTTCTCTGTCCCTATTCCCAGCATGTGGTTTATCAGAGATAGACAGAAGGAATACGGACTGGAGCCAAGCAAATTGCACTTTTGACTTGCATGTTAAGTTCTCCGTCTCTTACAGCCAAACCTCTTTTGATGAGAATAGTACATCTGCATAATTAAAATACAGGGATACTGTATAGCTCCATGTCTATAGGGAGAGGCTGAGCCAGTCCTCATTTTTCACACAGTGCATGGGTCTGTGAAGGAATGGCTCTTCTCCTCCTTAACCTGTGCTGGACTATGCATCTAGCTTGGTCCACCTTAAATCCTACAGGGAGAGAGATGTGAGTGGGACCCTACTAAGGCAGGATAAGAATGTGAGCCCAGCTGGGATCAGGAGGCCCTGTATCTCCAGGAGCAGGAGTTCCTGGCCCTCTCTGGAAGTTTGTGTTGTGAGTATACTTCAAAGGAAGTCTGCTGTTATGTTGTTTTGCTGATTATACTAATAAAAGTTGAAATTACATGAAGAATGGCTGGGGTCAGTGTGATTCCTGCTCCAGCCTATAAAAATTTCACTTGGCTATCCTTACATATGGTGTTAGTTTGGGGATTATTCTCTACACAAGGCACAAAGAAAACCCAAGTTTCTGAGGGGAGGACAAGAAAGTGCAAAAGTTTATTGTGTATGCCCTACCTAAGGAAGTAGGTTTGTGACAGAGGAAAAGTGTTGCTAGAGGTGCAGAGCACAGATGTTTTGAAGCACCTTGGCTCAGAGAGGAGCATAGAAAAAGTTTTCCTTTAAACAGAGAGTGAGAGGTCACATGATGCCATGTACAGGGAGGACATGATTCCTGTTGCAGCGCCGATCCTCTGGAATCCGACCCCATCCACTGCGGCTAAACATGAGACATTTGCCCCAAAAGTTACTCACCATCTCCTCTTCCAGTGCGGTATCTCTGACGGTAATTGAAATGGCAACCCGATTAAACAAAAAGGAGAAGGAGAAAGAAAAACCGCGCGGCCCTGAACCAGAACTCAATATGGCGCCGGACACTCCGGCACAACAAGCTACGGTGGTGATCGCTGAAATTAAAACAGCAATAGCCGAAATATTGGGCCCAGAACTTAAACTGATCTCCGACAAACTCACAGAGTTAACCACGGCATTTGCGGGCTATGAGACAAGATTTACAGCCCTCAAACAACGTGTCTCAGATCTTCAGGATGGTAGTGTGATTACCCAGGATGAGCTTAAAAATCTCAAGGAAACTGTTGCTAAACATACCGAGCGCCTAGAGGACCTGGAAAACAGGTCGAGGCGCTCCAACCTCCGTTTTATAGGACTGCCAGAGACACTGTTAGATAAGGATTTGCAGTGTTTCCTTGAAGAATGGCTCCAAAAAGAATTAAACCTTTCGCGAGCACATGGCCCCCTGCGCATGGAGTGGGCACACTACTTGGGCCAGAGGAAAGATTCTGATATGCGACCACGTGTTGTTATTGCAAAAATCCTCAATTTCACTCACAAAAGCGAGATCCTGTGAGCATCTAGAGCTGGGAGACCATTAACTTATGAGAACCATAAGATCCTAGTTTTTCAGGACTTTTCGGTGGCTTTGACAGCGAAGCGACGTCTTATGGCCCCCTTTTGCACCAAGATTATTGAATCGGGGCTCCGGGCCACTTTGATTTATCCTGCCCGGTTGCATGTCGAGACCAAGACTGGGATTCACTGGTTTACGGAGGTGGCTGTGGTACAGGAGTTTCTACGTGCCTTCACCCCTCCTGCTGCCAGGAGCCCTCATAGAGAATCCGATGACCCTTCCTGAGCAATAACGGATCTATGGTACGGGACATTCTGTAGGAGGTGTTGGCTGGGGGTGCCTACCCACTCGAGAATGGGGCACTTCTTTGCAAGATGCAGTTTCTATTTTGGGAAGGAACTCTGAACTGCTGGCTTGACATCTTGGGTTGACCAGAAGAAACTCATTATCAATGTTTACTGGATAACCATTTGATATCCTTGTTATATACTTCATCTGCATATTGATCACTATATGTGTTGGTTTCCTGGGCTGTCTGATGGATTGTGGCTTTGTGCATTTCGCAGTGGATGGGGTTGGGGAAGGGAGGATTGGGGGAGGGGAGGGTGGGCATTTGTATGTATGGCTGTGACCTCCAGGCCACTAGTTGATGGTAATGAAGGGGAATTGGGGGGTAGTTGGTTGGATGGGGTTTTGGGGGGTGGGGGGAAACCATGCTTTACGATCAAGGTAATCTATTCCATGCTAGCTAAAGCAGGAAACTCTTTAAATAATCCTATTGAAGGTGTTTTGCGTGGAGGCTTAAGCTGGGAGGGCTTCTACGAAATTATTGGCTGTTTAATGTTGATACTATCACTGATTCAAAGTCCTATATATGACCAAGGGGACTAGAGTCCTATCCTGGAATGTATGTGGCATAAACTCGCCCATTAAGCGATCAAAAATCTTAAATCATCTAAAAAAGAAACAGATTGATATTGCCATGCTCCAGGAAACCCATTTAACTGTTAAAGAACATGGGAAGCTGTGTAGAAATTGGGTAGGTGATGCTTATTTTGCCTCAGGCTCCTCTCATTCCACAGGAGTGGCCATACTTTTGAGTAAGCACCTCCCTTTTACAATTCACAAAGAGATTAAAGACCCTCATGGACGGTATATCATTTTGGAAGTTCAGCTCTATGATACCCATTTAGTTTTGTGTAATATGCATGCTCCCATAACATATAACCCAGAATTCTTCTGGACACTGCAATGTTTATTGTTACCCTATATTGACGGTTATATTCTCATGGGGGGACACTATCGGAGATTTACAGTTGGACAAATCTAGGGCCACTCCACGGGATAAAAAAGCTAGTAAAGGACTGGCACACCTAGAACAGTCTCTTCAACTGGTGGATGCTTGGAGAATTCTGAACCCTACTTATCGTGAATTCACTCACCTATCTAGGGCACACGATACGTGGTCTCGCCTGGACTACATTTTTGTTAGTAGTTCCTTATTCGGGAAACTCAGTGATGCCTGTATTGGGGATATAGTACTATCAAATCATGCACCAATATGGCTAGACTTACACCTGTCTCGGACTCAAGCCATTCAACGTTTTTGGCGCTACCCATATTTTTTGATGGATGACATGGGGTTTCGTGAATACCTTTGCTCTAGGTGGAAGGAATATGCCCAACTAAATAAGGAGCATGTTTCTGACCCAGTACTGTTTTGGTATACTGCCAAAGTGGTACTAAGAGGTGATATTATTTCATATATGGCCCACCGACGGAAAATTTTTGATAGGCGCCTCCTTGCTCTCAGCGATCAGATGCGGGCTGCTCGATGCAAGTTGAGCAATTCAAATCTTCCTGCTGATAGAGCATCCTACCGCACAATTCAAGGAGCAATTACTTCACTGCTCCATCAGCGGGCTAAAAAGAGCCACCTCTATTATCAATTTCGCTTATACCAATTCGGGAATAAATCTGGTAAGCTCCTTAGCAACTTGATTAGGGCGGCACGTCACTCTCGATATATTCCAGCTATTCGAGTGGCTTTGGGACAGATGGTCAATGATACCAAGGAAATTCTTACCCATTTTCAGACTTTTTTCACTAAGCTACATACAACTGAGGGCTGGGATCAGAAAGCTTGCGCTCAATTTTGCACTAAGTTACACCTGCCAACTTTGTCGATTGAGCAGAAGACCTGGCTTAACAAACCCATTACTGAGGGCGACATCCATTTAGCTATTAAACAAGCGAAACAGTTTAAAACTCCCGGTCCAGATGGTTATACCTCAGAATTTTATAAATGTCTGGGTGATTTGATTAGTCCTCTCATGGCTCAGGTCTTCTCTACTTTAATAGCAGATGGCAATTACCCATCTCATACTAATATGGCTCATATTATTCTCCTTCCCAAACCAGGCAAAGACACGCACTCCCTCACTTCTTACAGACCGATTTCTCTCATTAACGCAGATCAAAAAGTATTGGCTAAGATATTGGAGGATCGCCTGGCTGAGCTCCTTCCATCTCTGATTGGTCAAAATCAGGCGGATTTTGTCCGGAAACGCTATGCCTTGACTAACATTCGGAAGCTTATAGCAGCTATGGAAATGAGTCAACAAATTTGTTATTTGTTGATCAGCTTTGATGCAGAGAAAGCATTTGACAGGGTAGAATGGAAATTCTTGTTTTACATTTTACAAACTATGGGCTTTGATGGACTATTTTATGATGCTATCCAATTACTGTACACAAACCCCACAGTTGTTATTCTTGCTAATCAGTCACAGTCTGAGGTATTTTCAATTTTTCAAGGAACCCGGCAAGGCTGCCCCTTGTCTCCACTGTTATTTCTGTTACAATTGGAACCCTTACTATTAGCTATTTTAAACACTCCGTTGGTGAGAGGTATTAAATTACATTCTGAAATTTTTTAATATTCAGCATTTGCTGATGATATTATGGTATTTCTTACCAATCCTCACAATTCCCTACAGTCTCTCATGCAGCTCTTTCAGGATTTTGGTTGTTTTGCGGGTCTCCAACTTAATTTTTCTAAATCGGAAGCCCTGGCATTTCCGATACCCTTCGTGAATGTTGGCCCGGAACATTTCCATTGCAGTGGGCACAAGGATCCCTCCGATACTTGGGGGTTATTCTGCCGAGTTCACCGAGCGAGTTGTATTCAGTTAATGTTACCCCATTGTTACAGTATACAATGGAGAAGCTCCGTACTTGGAAGCCCTTGCCTCTTTCCTTAGGAGGCCACCTCAACTTGTATAAGATGCTAATCTTACCTAAGTGGCTATATCTTTTACAAAATGTACCGTTGTACCTAAGACGCAAGGATATGTGTATACTGGATAAAGAGCTATGGGTATTTCTTTAGCGTGGGGGTAAGCCTAGAATCTCTTTGGTGGACCTCCGTGAAAGATGGGGAGAAGGGGGATTGGGAGCCCCGGATTTAAAGCTATACAATTTGGCGGGGAATCTACGTTTAATTCGGGATTGGCTGCTAGACCAGTCCACTTATATTCATATCTCGGTTGAGCAAGCCTTGGTACATCCTCTGAGACTTTCCAATGTAATTCAGGCTCCTTCCACTGACCTCCCAACCTTTCTCCTAAATTCCCCTCTATTAAGCCACTGCGACTCACTTGGAAAGCACTTACACGGATATTGCAGATACCTCAGCTGTGTGCTTATTTGTTACCTATTCAAGGTAATGGGACTTTTAGTCCTGGGTCATCTACTGTGGGGTTTAAACAATGGCGGGATATTTAGGCCATTTGCTCAATCATGATGGTCAACTGCTACCCTTTACGGAGTTACGTTCCACATATCAACTGGAAACGGCTCAGGGGTTCTATTATCTCCAGGTAAAACATTACTTTCAGTCCCTCCCCCTGGACACTAGATCTTCCCAGGTATTTGGTTCCTTGAATAAAGTGTTGAAATTGGATCAGCAAAAACCGCTGTCTCTGTCCCAATATCATAAAACGCTTAAAACTCTTACGCGTCACGAACCATATGCGGTTCTCGCAGATAAGTGGACGAGGAAGGGAGTGTTCACTCTTAATGTACCTACCCTGCGGGCATGCTTTAGACGAGTGTCTCAACTCACTACTAGTATGTATTATCGGGAAATGCAGTTTAAGTTTTTAAGACGAGCTTACATAACTATGCAGCTCGCATTTCATTCAGGCATTTCAACCTCGGCCCTTTGTGGCAAGTGTCATAAAGTACCTGGCAATTTATCTCATTCTTTTTGGGCTTGTCCTCCCATACGGTGGTTTTGGGGCTGCATTCCCAGTTATTTGATGACCTTATTGGGAGTAACCCTCCCTATCACTCCGTTGGGTTTTCTTTTTGGAAGCTTTTCTAATGTCCCCTTGAAGAGGGGCCCCCGACTCTTTGTCCATAAGGCATGCCTAGTAGGGAAAAAAGTGATATTGATGAATTGGAGGTCTATTATGGCCCCCTCCTTTTGGACTTGGCGTAATCAACTTCATCACATGTTCCAAATGGAAGCTCTGGGCTTGAAACTAACGCCTCAGCACTGCAGGCGTTTCCTACTTATTTGGGACTCTTATTTGCAATCGTTGCCCCACCATTCCAGAAGTTTGCTTCTTAATGATTGAGCTTACCCGTGAATGGACTGGATTCATATGCCCCGTTTCCTGCGGACCAGATTTAAACATTTGAAAGAAGGAATTTGGACATTTGACGGCTGCCATGGTTTCATATACTATTGACATTAGCGTGGTTGGGGATGGGGGCGGGGGGGGGGGGGTGAAGGATTGGGATTGGGTGGGTGGATAAATTTCCAGAATGTTTTGTGTTTTCTGTTTATGATTGGCTCGGATGGGGCTCAGAACCCACCTCTTCCACGCACATTGGGGCGGATTTTCAGAGCCCTGCTCGCATAAATTCGCTCGGATTTATGCGAGCAGGGCCCTGCGCGCCGGTGCGCCTATTTTACATAGGCCCACCGGCGCGCGCAGAGCCCCGGGACTCGCATAAGTCCCGGGGTTCTCCGAGGGGGGCGTGTTGGGGGCATGTCGGGGGCGGTCCTGGTCGTCGCAGAGTTTTCGGGGCGTGTCGGCAGCGTTTTGGGGGTGGGTACGGGGGCGTGGCTATGGCCCGGGGCGGTCTGGGGGCGTGGCCGCGCCCTCTGTACCCGCCCCCAGGTCACGGCCTGGCGCGCAGGAGGCCCGCTGGCACGCGGGGATTTACGCCTCCCTTTGGGAGGCGTAAATCCCCCAACAACGGTAAGGGGGGGGTTTAGACAGGGCCGGGCAGGTGGGTTAGGTAGAGGAAGGGAGGGGAAGGCGAGGGGAGGGCGTTAGAGGATTCCCTCCGAGGCCGCTCCGAAATCGGAGCGGCCTCGGAGGGAACGGGGGTAGGCTGCGCGGCTCGGCGCGCGCCGGCTATACAAAATCGATAGCCTTGCGCTCGCCGATCCAGGTTTTTTAGTAGATACGCGCGGCTCCGCGTGTATCTACTAAAATCCAGCGTACTTTTGTTTGCGCCTGGAGCGCAAACAAAAGTAGGCCTATTCGCGCTCCTTTTAAAATCCGCCCCATTGTGTCTGTTGTTTTGCTTGAAAGGTTCAGGTTTATAGTGGGTAAGAGGACAAGCAACGCTCACTTGAATTAATGGAATTAAATAAGTGGCTGGAAAAGAAGGATTTTTTTTCCTTTTTTTTACCTTTTCAAAGAAAAAAAGAGACCAGAGAGAAACTATGTAGAAACAGGACATGGTCCCTACAGAGACTGAAGCTGCCAAAGTGTGTGTGCGTGTGTGTACACGCACAAGGTGAGGTCTCCAGCAGCAAGCTTTGGCTCTGCACTAAGTATAAGAACTCAGCTGAGTGGAAGCATGACTGAAAGGAGTAGGCAAGCATTGATTCAGAGCCTTCTGGAAGGGCAGAGGCAGCTGCAAGAAACTGTCCTGAAACACCAGGCTGCTTTGGTACAGGCCTGGAAACTTGGAAGCAAAAGCAGTGCTCCTAAATTCCCACCTATAGAAAGTAATGTCAAGACTGGATCCAGTACAAATGAAAGCAGAGAGAGCACAGAAGCTTACTGAGTCACATGACTGCAGCTCTATCCTTTAGAGAGACACCTCTCCAGAGAGAGCTGAAAGCAGCAACTGGGCTGAAGCCAAAACAGACCTTGAGTGGCAAGAACCTACAGAGGAGAATACAACTGAGCAGGAGGAGAACCAGAGGAATGATTCTGCAGTGACTGAATCTGAGATACCAGAAAGTTCATGGTGGAGCTCCAAGGCCTCACCTGGAAGAGGCAACACAGAGTACCTAGAAAGGGGGGGGGGGGGGTATAGAATGGCCTGTGGTATTCAGCACCAATTGGCCTATGGAAGGCAGCACGCAGGAGCCAGAGAAGGGTACGTCAGAGAACCCTGGGAGAGGAGCAGCAGAAGTTATTGAGAGAGGTGCAGAAGACAGCCCAGAGAGATGTGCTGCAGAGATCCCAGACAAAGACACTATAGGGAGCCCAGAGGAAGGTGCTATAGAGTAGAGATGTGCATTGTTAACACCTATTGGTTTGGGCTTCGTTTTCGGGCCCCCGCGGGAAATTTTGTTTTTCCTGCAGTTCTTTTTTTTTTTTTCGTGGGTTTCATTTTGTTTTTAAAAACGGTTTCTACCATTTGCCTGGCATGAACTTCATGCTCATTGGTCTATAGTTTCCTGGATCTTCTCTGAAGCCCTTTTTAAAAATCGATGTCATATTGGTCATCTTCCAGCGTTTAGGAATAATGTTTGTTTTACATGATAGGTTACAGATTATTAGTAACAGGTTAGCAATTTCATGTTTTAGTTCTTTTAGAACTCTGGTGTGGATGCTATCTGATTCCAGTGATTTGCTACTCTAGTTTGTCTATTTGATCTATTACATCCTCCATTGTCACAGATATTTGTTTAGTTGCTGAGAATCTCCACCATTAAAGAATGTTTAGGTGTGAGTATTTTCCAAACATCCTCCTCCATAAAGACCAAGGCAAAGATTTAATTCAGTTTGTCTATTTCATTGTCCTCCCTGAGCACCCCTTTTGCCCCTGAGTCATCTAGAGAACAAACTGACTTCCTTAGAGGCTTTTTACTTTGAATGTACTTGAAAAAGATTTTATTATTCATTTTTGCCTCATTGGCAAGCTTTTTCTCAACATCTCTCTTGGTCTGTCTAAATACTGTTTTTCTTCTAACTTTACATCTGTTTCCTGTTTTCATCATTTTGGTCTGCTTTCCATTTTATTGAACAATGCTTTTTTAGCTTCAACTGCCTCCTTACCTCACCAATAAACCATGCTGGCAGTCATTTGGTCTTCCTTTGACATTTTTTTAATGCATGGAATACATTTTATCTGGGCTTTGAAAATGGTATTTTTACACAATGTCTATACATGATGCAAACTTTTAACCCTTACAACTGCCTGTTTTAGTTTTTTGCTAACTAAATTCCTCATTCTGTCATAGTCTCCATTTTAAAATTTATATGCTACTGTAGAAGTTTTAATTATTGCTCTCCTATGACAGAGTATACTGACAACTTCTTCATTCTACCTTAAGGAGCCCAGTTCAGGCTTTTAACCCAGGCCTCCTTAAGGCAGAAGACTGCAAAATATTCTGGGTGAAGGGAGGTTCACTTCACCCTGCCATAAGAGCCCAGGCCCTAGAGAACTTGGAGGGCAACAGAGGAGATGGTAGGACTTCACGGGATATCCACAAGCTGTATGTCTACCTAATATGTGTGCCTAATGGAAGGTGAGCTATTACTTTGATTTATGCACTTTTGACATACTCTAAATAAATAATTGTACCCACACCAAGGCTTAGATTCATCATTTTCATGAAGTAGAGAAAGAGAGAGAGGAGAACCTAACTGTAAGATGTGCACACTAGATAAGTATTTATATCACTATGGGAACCCCACTTAGTAACTCGAGGTGAAGTTTAGGTATTAGTGTAGGGGTTAGGGGCCACTTTGACATTCAAAGTGAGATGTACGAACAGAACAGTGCTCCCTTGTGAAGATTTGATGACCCTCGGAGTAAGGAAACTCACTTAAAGATGAGATTTGTGCAATATTCTCTCAACCTAGCTATCACATGTGTTAAGGGTTTTTTGCATACATTAAAGGTGCTTAATGCATGTGAAAATGCCATAACGCGATTTGATAATGTTGTGCTTGGGGGTGTACCCTTGGCCTGGGGCAAGGGTGGAATGGCTCCTGACAGGGAACAGGAGATAACTGGCCCCAGGGGGTGGAGCACTGAAGGAGACAGAGGCTAGTTAGAGCTTCACCACTGGAAGCCCAAGGTCCACCCGGGAGGAGCCCGTAGGGATGCAGGACACTTGGACTTAGGTGGGCCTCGCAGGGTCTCCTGGGAGAGTGATAGTCCGGCATGCCCACAGACACAGAAGGAGTGTGGTCAGGTTCGAGCTGGAGCAGGGAAAACCAGAACAGAGTTGGTGACGACAAGGCGAGGAACTGAGCCACAATCTGGAAGCATGGTAGGCAGGCGAAAGGTCAATGTCCATAGATCAGTCTGAGGAATGGTCACCGAAGCAGGGGTCAGATACCGGAGGTCAGATGTAGTCAGAGGCAAGCAGAGGTCTAGAAGCAGGCAGCAGACAAGCGAGAGGATCAGGAACAGGCTGGGTCTTGAGGTAGGCATCAGACAGACAGGTCCAGAACAAGCTGAGGTCAGTACCAGTAAGACAGTCCGAGGGTACTACCTGGGAAGGCAGACAGACAAACACAGGAACAGACAGGGCTCAGGAACAAGGATGCAGGAAAAGTCAGGAACGGAACTGGAACAGAAGGATCCTGGAACGAGACTAGGAACAAACAGGAACAAACGCGAAGACAATCTAGCAGAGTACTAACCCGATTGCCAAGGCAAGGAAGTGCAGTCAGGAACTTCCTTATATCGTAGCTCAATCAGGGCATGCCACGGAACCCGGTCCCGCCCTCGGCCCTACATGTCTCGGGGTAGGCCGCGCATGTGCGCATGGGCATGGCTAGCATGGAGGAAGATGCCGAACCTTGGTGTGAGGCCTGGCATGCAGTGGAAGGCCCAGCGACTGCCACCGCAGACCGCCGGGGCCTATCTGGACTAGCCACTACCGCGAGGGAGGTCGTCCCCGGACCCACTGAGGAACTATGCAGGTGAGCGGTCCTGTGCATGGGACGGCCGTGGGCGGGGCACGTAACAGATAAATGACCCTGTTAGCCGGATATGACTTATCCGGCTAGGTTACAAGGGATAATTAATCAGCGGCATGGCTAAGCCGCTGAATATCCAGAGTCAACTAGTGGTCCAACTCACTCCCTCACAGGTTTTTTGCTTCGAATATACTAAAAAATGTTTTTGTTACTTGTTTTTACCTCTATGGCAAGCTTCGGTGATACAATGTGACAAGGCGATAGCTAAAGCCAGAAGAATGCTGGGCTGCATAGAGAGAGGAATATTGAGTAAGAAAAGGGAAGTGATTATTCCCTTGTACAGGTCCTTGGTGAGGCCTCACCTGGAGTACTGTGTTCAGTTCTGGAGACCGTATCTTCAAAAAGACAAAGACAAGATGGAGGCGGTACAGAGAAGGGCGACCAGGAAGGTGGAGGATCTTCATCGGATGACGTATGAGGAGAGATTGAAGAATCTAAATATGTACACCCTGGAGGAAAGGAGGAGCAGAGGTGATATGATACAGACTTTCAGATACTTGAAAGGTGTTAATGATCCAAAGACAACGACAAACCTTTTCCGTAGGTAAAAAATCAGCAGAACCAGGGGTCACGATTTGAAGCTCCAGGGAGGAAGATTCAGAACCAATGTCAGGAAGTATTTCTTCACGGAGAAGGTGGTGGATGCCTGGAATGCCCTTCCGGAGGATGTGGTGAAGACCAGAACTGTGAAGGACTTCAAAGGGGCGTGGGATAAACACTGTGGATCCATAAAGTCAAGAGGCCGCCAATGAAGAGTGGGTGACTCGCCAGTATGATGGCTACTGCCTGGAGACAATACCCTTATTAAATAAACATACACATGCTTACTGTGACTCCAACATCGCTCTAAGCTTCAACAGCAAGAGGAAATGTGGAAAAAAGGATTCACACTCACAAAGAGGGGAGTAGCTGGCTTGTTACGACGGTTACTACCCCAAATCAAATAAGCCTGATACTTCACTTTCAATGCATATAGGGGTAGATTTTAAAAGAAGCGCGATCAGCCTACTTTTGCTTGCGCATCAGACTCAAGCAAAAGTACGCTGGATTTTAGTAGATACGCGCGGAGCCGCGCGTATCCACTAAAATCCTGGATCGGCGCGCGCAAGGCTATCGATTTTGTATAGCCTGCGCGCGCCGAGCCGCGCTGCCTCCCCCCGTTCCCTCCAAGGCCGCTCCGAAATCGGAGCGGCCTCGGAGGGAACTTTCCTTTGCCCTCCCCTCACCTTACCCTCCCTTCCCCTACCTAACCCACCCACCCGGCCCTGTCTACACCCCCCCCTTACCTTTGTCGGGGGATTTACGCCTCCCGGAGGGAGACGTAAATCCCCGCGCGCCAGCGGGCCTGCTGCGCGCCGGGCCGCGACCTGGGGGCGGGTACGGAGGGCGCGGCCACGCCCCCGGGCCGTAGCCACGCCCTGTACCCGCCCCCAAAACGCTGCCGACACGCCCCCGACACGCCCCCCTCCGAGAACCCCGGGACTTACGCGAGTCCCGGGGCTCTGCGCGCGCCGGGAGGCCTATGTAAAATAGGCTTCCCGGCGCGCAGGGCCCTGCTCGCCTAAATCCGCCCGGTTTTGGGCGGATTTAGGCGAGCAGGGCTCTGAAAATCTACCCCATACAGCATAGTTCTCTGCTTCAACGGCAGGGGAGAAGAAAAACTGATACTTCACACATCCAGCAGAGCTCTCTGCTTCAACGGCAGGGGAGAAGAAAAGAAGGTTCGCACTCACAAAGCGGGGAGTAGCTGGCTTGTTACGGCGGTTACTACCCCAAACCAAATGTGCCTGATACTTCACTTTCGATGCATATCCAGCATGGCTCTCTGCTTCAACAGCATGGGAGAAGACTGATACTTCACGCATATCCAGCATAGCTCTCTGCTTCAACGGCAGGGGAGAAAAAAAGAAAACTGATACTTCACGCATATCCAGCATAGCTCCCTGCTTCAACGGCAGGGGAGAAGAAAAACAACCAATAAGGGCTGTATAACATAGTCTGGGTAAAACAAATAAGCATGGGTGTAGCTTGCTTATTGCGGCGGCTACTACCCCTAACTAATCAAGCTAGATATTTCACTTGGATGCAGCTCCATCACTGCTCTCTACATTAAAGGTGGGGGTGGAAGGGAAATAGAACCAAGAGCTAAGAGAAACAGATAAGTATGAGAGAAAAAATGTGTGAAGCTTGCTGGGCAGACTGGATGGGCCATTTGGTCTTCTTCTGCCGTCATTTCTATGTTTCTATATGTTTCTATGTTTCTTTTCACATTTTTTGCCTGCTTAATTAATTTTTTACATCTAACTTACCTGTCCTTATACTCAGCCCTACTATCCTCAATTGGTTATGTTTTCTATTTTTTGAATGATGCCCTTTTGGCTTTAATTTCCTCTTTGACCTTATTTAATGCACAGAATACATTTTGTCTGGGCCTCAAGGATGTTAATTTTAAACAGTGTCTATGCCTCTTGCAAGTTTTTAACCTTATGAACTGCTTCTATTAGTTTTTTCTACAAAATATCCTCCTGTTATCATAGTCTCTCCATTTTTATAGTAAAATGCTACTGCAGTAGTTTTTCTTAGTATTTACCTTTCAGTGATTATGTCAAATATGTTACATTATGATCACTGTTGCCAAGTAGATCCACCATCTTTGACTCTTGCACCAATTTCTGCATTCCACTGAGAACTAGAACTATATAGTTCCCACTCTCATTGGTTCTATGACCAACTGTTGCATGCAGTTGTCAGTGGTGGAGGAAAATATATTTAGAACAATAGGGAGATTTACAGTATATACCTTGAAAAAGGTTGAGAATTAGTTATGCAAAATTAATAGAAAGGGAAAGTGGAGGGATTGGCCTTCTGGATTTAAAGTTATATAATGTAGCAGCATTGCAGATATGGATCCATGATGATTTCCCTGGAGATCATACATTTTCAATAGAGGGGTTACTGGATAACGTGTAAACTAGACCCTTTTAAGAATGTTTTACATTCTAGAAAGATACAAGTAGTAGTTAGAAGGTAATAGATCACTCCAGCTGACATAGATTTGGTGGAGGAAGCTAGGAGGAATTAACCTTCATATCTCACCTTTCCTTTCATTAAACAACCCAGATTTTCTTCCCAGGAAGGGATAAATCACCTTTACACTTCTGGAAAGAAAAAGGCTGTATGAATATGGGCTAGCTGTTAGACTGAAAGCTCTTTTCCATCATTTAACCAATTAAAAAAAAAGTAGATAGTTCCAAATTCACATCTGCTGGCTTATTTGCAAGCAAGAAAGTATTATCTTTCATTGAGGACTCAGTATAGGTTATGTCTGCAAGGAATGGATAGAGATTTTGCAACGATGGGAGTAAACAAACTAAAGACTGTACCTAGGAAATATAGGGGGTCATTTATCAAAATGCTATAAGGTGTTTTCGCATGTGATGAGCCCTTAACGCACACGAAAATGCCTTTAACGCATGCGATAGCACCATAACGTTTGGTGCGATGCAAATTTGAAAAAGAGGAGGAGTTAAAAATGCCTGTTTTGAAGGGGGGGGGGGGGGGAGAAAGAGAGAGAGAAAGAGAGAGAGAGACAAGCCATAGGGGCCCACCACTACATAGGTATTTATAGCTCCATGGGAGGCCCACCTAGTAACTCAAGGTGAGGTTTACGTATTAGTGTAGGGGTTAGGGGCCACTTTGACATTCAAAGTGAGACTTATGAACAGAACACTGCTCTCTTGTGAAGATTTGATGACCCTCGGAGTGAGGAAACTCACCCAAAGATGAGATTTGTGCAATGTTCTCTCATCCTAGCTTGATGTTACCCAGGTAGAGAGTGGGTAACATCAAGCTAGGATGAGAGAACATTGCACAAATCTCATCTTTGGGTGAGTTTCCTCACTCCGAGGGTCATCAAATCTTCACAAGAGAGCACTGTTCTGTTCGTACGTCTCACGATGAATGTCAAAGTGGCCCCTAACCCCTACACTAATACGTAAACCTCACCTCGAGTTACTAGGTGGGCCTCCCATAGAGATATAAATACCTATCTAGTGTTAGGCTATTATGGCTAGGCTCTCTCTTTCTCCCTCTATCTAATGGTTGTATGTAGGAAATGCAGCACTTCTCAAAATGGCAATTTACAGTAACTTAGCTCTTCAGATAGGTATTAGTGCAAATTGCAATAAACTGCCTATTACCATAAAACACACCCCTTTACCTATCACATGCAGTATTTAGTGCATTTTGATAAATCCATAGTTGGCAAACAAGTGGATTGGGTATATAAATTACTTCCTGGGGGATTTGACCCCCTTAACAAAAATACATTTGACAAATGCTAAGCAAACATTTGTAGGTTTAGCATTCTTACTTGGAAAAAAAGACGATTTTTAAATTCTAGATATCTGAGGATAAGGCATCAATTGAGAGTTGAAGAAGCTTAATGATCCAGATGGCATCTTTTGAATTCATGGCTATAAAGGGGGAACTAGGACGCAAAAGAAGGGAATATAAGTATCTTTGGGATCAGTTCTTGGTATATAAGTTTTCAGAAACTTAAGAAGTTCCAGAAGGTTTGAAGATAGTAAGTGAATATTGGGGGATGAATGCGTGAAGGGTATGTACAAAAGTTTGAGGGAATCACAGGTAACTTTTAAATGAGGTTCTGTATGTTTATTATATCAATGGCTGTATATCCAAAGATGTTTGACTGTGTTCCTTTCAATAAAGTGTTTAAAAAAGCATTCCCTGATTATACAAGTATTTTTCGACAAGCATAATAAGTTCTGCTTTTTTATACCTATTAAAAAAATGGATTACAGTTCTGTGATATAGCTTAGAACTCTAGCTAGTAATGTTTTAGAAGTGACTTTGACACTGTTGGTGATGAGACGACTTGGTGGAAAGTACACACGCCAGGGGTAGTTGCTAATATCCTAGCACCCCTCTCTCATTCTGTACTGACATATGCCTATCTCTTCATTGAGAAGGAATATTGCAGCATGTCCAATAGCTAAAACTAAGGGGATAATTTAAAAAAGCATTTTCATGCTTAAAATTGGGTTTTACACATGTAAATGCACTTTACCTATGTAAATAGGCTTTTGAAAATTGCTACAATGTATGCCATTGAGTTGTCCATAGGATATTCACATATAAGTGTACCTCACCCTCATAAATGGCTTTTTAAAATTGGTACGATAGTATGTTACATTTACCTGTATAGCTTCTTTTAAAATGACCTCCTAAGCATCCACAATTTGTTGACAAAATTCTTGAATGAAGTAATGTGCCATCCGACATTTTGGTGAACTTAAATATGCAGAAACACAAGGAAAAAAAAACAAACTGTTAAGTGTGAAGATCCAATCTGTTAATGAAAAGCAGTCTTAGCTCCGAGAATTCCCAGAGAAGAGCAGGGCTCCAAAAACATTATTGCTTAAATCAAATTGAAAATACTTTTCAAAATACCTTTTAGAACATGATGTACCAAGCCATTCTGGGTAGGTTTGTGCTGGCTATCTCCATGCCCAGCTAATGTACTAGGCCAGGTCTTCTGAAACATATAAAACCAGCTCACTGAAATGGCAAGTGAAACATCTGATTTTAGAGATTATTTTTTTTCCATATTAAAAATTGTTGGACCTTCCCTCTTTGCAATCTTTTTTTCTTCCCTGTGCTGAGAATTTATAACCTGGCCTGGCCTTTTGCAATAGCAGAAAGCTTTCCATGGCACCATGCTGTGATGTGGTAATAAGACAGCAAGTTCACTAGTTCACAAGCAGAAGCAGTAGACATACTGCGTTATTCATCTGGGAAATATCTAGGCATCTGAAAAAATATTAAAGAAACAGAGAAAAAAAATTGCCATTCGATCAGAGGAAAGAGAGAATGGTTTTATTAACACTTTTTCTTTCACACAGAGGAAGTTTTATGGCACAAACATTTCTTTTTAACAGGATGCTTTTATCTCATATTAAAAATATTGGATCAGGTCTTTTTATTTTTTCTGTAAAAATAAAAAGAAGCAAGACATGGCGGAAACCTTATCTTGATTAATATCATGAAAGGGATAATGTGTCTGTAATAAGTACAGAGAAACCAAATTAGATTGAGATCTATGTCTGTTATAAATCAGAAAGTACACACCATTGCAAAATAAACTGCTCAGATCTCAATTTCACTGTTAACTTAGCACTAACTTCATAGAAATGCACTTATAAATGAGAGCGAGAGAGAGAGAAAAACTATATATAGAGGAAAAAGTTTATTTTTTAGGTAATATAAGCATGCAATATATGTTCATTATGTTCAATGTTTTTATTAAGTGATAAGTAAAGGAACCACTCAACAGTCATAGTCAAAAATTACAGCATGTAAACTGGTACAAAGAGTTGAGAACAACGCAGAGTCCAAAGAATATTGAAATAAACGATCACTTTGTTTCCAAAAGAGCAATCCCCTCCCTTAACCCCCTCAAATCGTAACAGCAAGTATCCTAAAGGCGGAACCCTGGACGCATTTTCCCTGTGCTCTGCTAGGCTCCACATGGGCACCAAGATTAAGGTTAGGGCTGTCACGATTCATCCCCAGATCTACCCCCCCCCTCCCCTCCATCCCCCCAGAGACCTAAACTATAATACGATCATTGCCAGGTTACCCCCGTAGTAATCGTCCTTAGCCATTAAGAACCAAACTTCTGGCTCTATGTGACAGGGTTTGTAGATATGGTTCCCAAGTCTGAAGAAAAGAGCGTCGATGTCCAGGTGAGCCTCTAGAGGACAGATTCTCCAACTGGTTCAGCCGATGAAAGTGGACCCTCCAGGCCCAAAACGAAGGTGGTGCCGCATCCCGCCAGTGGATAAGGATGACCTTTTTCCCCACCAGGCCAGCTTTTTTTTTAGCAGAGGTCGTGAACCCCTTTCTTGCACCAGGTATTGAGTAATACAGTGAAACAACCATAAGTAAGGTGACATCGGTAATTGGACCCCCAACAATGTTTCTAAATAGCTGGCAATTTGCCGCCAATAGCTATTAATAACTCGGCACACCCAGAATACATGAGACAGGTTCCCCACCAACTCCCAGCAGCGCATGCATTTGTCAGTGGGGCAATACCAGCATTAAATGCAATTTGGGGAGAAATATAGGCCCTTTGCAAAAATTTTAAGTGCATTTCCCAAAAATACATATTGCTGGTAATAGGGATCACACTCCTTATACTAAATGAAAAAATAATCGGTGTCAACAGGAAGGCCCCATCTCGGTTCCAGCGATCCACTGACACTTGATAAGAGTCCGTGGGGGTACCACGTGCTAGCCGTCGGTAGTACACCGAGAGGGTGGGGTCCTTCAAATGTCAAATTGAAAAAACTCGTCTAATGCTTTGAACGCTGCTAAATGATGAGCGGGGGCTCCCAGAGAACGAATATAGTGGCGAAGTTGCAAATAACCAAACATATAAGTTCCCAATAGCCCATACAACTCCTGCAAATAATCGAAAGGTATAAGAGAGCCCTCTGCATCCAAGACATGGCCCAGGTACAAAATGCCCTTGTGCCTCCAGGTGATAAAACACGCAGTAGTAGATCCAGGGGAAAAGTCCAAATTTCCTCTTAGGGAAGTTAGATATGTGCAAATCCTGGGGATCCCCAGAAAATTAGTGAGGTGAGCCCATGTTTTCTTTAGTGGTGTTATCAGTGGGTAATTAGCTAGCAGAGGTGGAATTTTATTCCTCGTGCTCATGAGAACATAACTCAGGGTTAAGGGGGAAATCAAAGTATTCTCAGCCATGATATTAACAAAAGGGAACTTCCCCAGAAGCCAGCCTCTGATGAAGCGGAGATTCGCTGCCATCCTGTATCGGTTAAGGTTTGGTATCCCCATACCGCCCTTAGCCCACAGAAATTTCAACCATTGCAATGGTTTTCTAGCCTTTTTACCCTTCCAGATAAACTAGCTCAGTAATTGATCTACATGGGAAAGATCACGAGATAATAACATTAGAGGGAAGTTCTGAAATATATACAACCATTTTGGTAATATCACCATTTTAAATAAGTTTATCCGGCCTCCCACAGAGAGCGGCAATTTGCGCCAATTTTGTATTTTCTCCTGGGTAGCCTGTAGCAGCAGGGGGATATTGAGATTGTAAATGCCTTGCTCATCCATAGTGAGATGGATCCCCAAGTATTTAATAGAGCCCGGGCCCATTGCAAGGGGAAGGATCCTCCCCAATGCTCCCTGAGTGTGTCAGGAAATGCCAGTGCTTCAGACTTGTCCCAATTGATTCGCATACCGGAAAGTGCTGCGTAGTATTGAAAAAGAATGAGAAGTGCCTGTAGTGACCGACGGGCCGCGTATTTGAAAATTTCTTTTTTTTTCCCTCTCCCTTGAAATTGTATTCCCCTGATGGCCGGATTGTCTTGAATAGCTAGCAGAAACGGCTCCAAGGTTATTTAAAAAAGTAGTGGAGATAGTGGGCACCCTTGCCTAGTCCCCCTGCCCACTGCAAAGGAGTCAGTCAACCCCCCTTTAACCTGGATGCGAGCCTCAGGGTCACTGTATAGAAGTTCGATAGCTTGGTAAAAGAAACTTCCAAACCCCATTAACTGTAGTTTATGGAACATGTAACCCCACTCCACTCTATCGAAGGCCTTCTCCGCGTCCAGACTGACCACCAGATAAGGATCCTCAACCCGATTGCAGAGCGCCAAAGCCGCTGATACTTGCCTGATATTCCGAAGGGTGTACCGCTTTTTAACAAAGCCTACCTGCCCCGGTTGTATCACAGAAGGCAAGACATTCCCCAAACAATCTGCAAGAACCTTTGCCAATATTTTATGATCTACATTCAGCAAAGATATAGGACGATACGATGCTGATAATAAGGGGTCCTTGCCAGGTTTGGGAAGAATGGTCACATATGCCTGATTTCCTCCTGCAGGAAATGTCCCCTGACTAATTAAAGAATTATATACTGTGGGAAGAAGTTTAGAGACTGGTTCTACTAGGCATTTATAAAATTCCAAACTGTACCCATCTGGGCCAGGTGCTTTTAATTTGTGCATTTGGTGTATAACCCAGGTCACCTCTTCTTCTGAAATAGGTTCATTCAGATAGCGACTAAATTCCAATGTCAGGGAGGGGAGCTGAATCTGATCCCCAAACGTCTCCCACTTAGAGGCATCCCAACCCTCTGTTTGGTAAAGCTTAGAATATAAGCTTTATATCACCATCATCCACAAATCCATCATCCACAAATCCACAAATCCACAAATCCGTCTACCAGCAATCCACTCTCCAACTCACCTTCCCACTTGAATTACATACTTCCGCAAGACCGATCAGAACTGCCTACAAAGGTTCGCTCAAGGCCCCCCCCAACAAATCATCGGTCCACAACACTATTCACAAGCGAGCTCTTTCAACAGCAGGTCCACTACATTGGAATTCACTTCCACAAGACTTACGCCAAGAACAATGCCATTCAACTTTCAGAAAGAAATTGAAAACCTGGCTGTTCGCAGAAGCCTACCGCTGAAGGATCTCCTCAACCATCACTGACTCTCACTCCCCCACCCCTCCCCAATCCCTACCCCCCCTCTTTTCCCTCTCCCGTTCCCCCCCACCCAACCTCACCCTTTCCTTCTCCCTCTGGACATTCCATGCTAATAACTGCCTAGGATAAACCTATGTTTTTGTATCTTACAGTTTTTGTTGATTTATATATTTATCTCTCTCTAATTGTTTCTTAGTTTAAACTCTGTACTGTCTTCCACTGCCCAGGTTTTATGCTCCCTGTTTAATGTAACTTTACTTTCTACCTTGATGTTAATTGGTTTCCCCTCAGTTACATTGTAAACCGGTACGATAAGACCTAGTCTTGAGCATCGGTATAGTAAAAGAAATTAAATAAATAAATAAATAAATAAGTGTGAAAGACTTGCTGAATACCTTCAGTATCTTGATGGCATGAATGTAGCGAGACCCTCTGGCCGATTTAATTAAGTGTGCCATCAATTTACCGGATTTTTGTCCAAATTGAAATAGCTTATATTGGTAAAAAAGAAGGCTTTTCTTAGTGCACTGGTGAATTAGGGAATTGATAGCTGTTTGCAAAGAGAGATACTTTTCCTTATGTTCTATAGAGTGGCAGCATATTAAGTCCCGTTTGGCCCTCTGAAGTTGAGCACTCAAGGTAAGAAGTTGCTTATCAAGAGATTTTTTCCTGTAGGCCACATAGGATATAATGTCACCTCTAAGCACCACCTTATCTGTATTCCAAAATAGAATAGGGTCACCCTTGTGCTGAGCATTCGAAGACTCAAAGGCTGCCCATCTTTCTCTCAAATATTTTTGAAAAGTTATATCCTCCACCAGGAAATATGAGTATTTCCAGGTGAAGGTGGAGTGTTTCAACAGGAGACTGGTCAATTCCAACCAAATTGGTGCATGATCTGAGATTACCACATCTCCAATCCCCACCCCAACGACTTTGAAAAAGCTGTTGGTGCTCAAGAAAAAGTAGTCTAACCTGGCATGTGTCGCGTGAGCCCTGGAGATGTGCGTAAACTCCCTCTCCAGGGGATGTAATGTACGCCACACATCTGTGAGATGGAGAGTTTTCTCTAAGAACTGTATCCCCTTGCTGGGCACCCCCTTAGTTTTAGCCGAGGAGGCCCTATCCTGTGTAGGATCCTTAACTGCATTGAAATCACCACCCATTATCACCATGTAGGTAAGAAGTAAAACATGCATGTCATGGAAAAAAGAAGCTCGCTACACATTCGGGGCATAAACATTACACAAAATAAGAGGAGCTTGATTGTATTCAGTCTCTAGAATTAAATATCTACCTTTCGGGTCTTTGATTTCTTTCAATATCTTAATGGGAAAGGACCGGCTAATCAATATAGCTACCCCAGCATATTTAGTACTGGCTGATGAAAAATGGACTGAGCCCACCCAGCGCTGACCTAGTTTACATGTTCTATATCAGTTAAATGAGTCTCCTGTAAGAAAGCAATATCTGCTGACTTCTTATTTAGGGCCTGCAAAATCTTGGATCGTTTGATAGGAGAATTGATGCCCCCGACATTCCAGGAGAAAATGTAGGTATTACGACTACTCAGTTGGGAGCTTTAACAGTGAGTGTACTGAAACACGTAAAGATTTTTGGAAGAGGAGTGGGCCTCACAGCTGGAACCCTCTTCCATAGAACAAATCGAGAGAACCTGGATAAATCTGCCATCAGGAACTACACCTTTAGATCTCTTCCCCCCTCCCCCTCCCTTAATCCCCCCACCCGCCCCTCTTCCCCTGCTGCCCGCCCCCCCCCCCCATATTCACCCCACTCCAAACCCACATTGCCCACTGCCCGTAACCCACCATCTTATTGATAGCAGGTGGAGATCACACCGATACAATGCCCAGCCCTCCCCCCATCCACTCCATTTCAATAAAAAGGTAAAATTAGCGAATGGTGAGAGCGCAACCCAGGAAACTGCAAACAACATGACAAAAAATGTCTGATAGTCTGGGCAACTGGACAGCCCAGATCATCCGTCTGCAAAGCAGTTCTCCTCACAGGGATAAAGTATACCTTGAGCTGTACATTACTGGGCACTGCTCCCAGTTCTTGCCTGTGAGGTACTTCCGTGAGTTCCAGAGGCCAAATGAATCCTAAAAAGATTTTTGCGCAGCTGTCCTTCCAAGAGTTAAAAAATGGGAAAGGTCAGCAAAACTGGGACTACTATGCTCCTCATAAGAAATAGGCAATCCCCCAACACCTGGCACAAGTTTGCCCACGGATATAAACAAACTGGGGGAAATAACTAAATCATAACAACACTGAAACCGATGAGGAACTCAAACTGTGATTCGGCCATATAGCTCGGTTCAAAAACACTGTCCACAGGCCTCAAAAATTCGCACAAGTCCTCCTGGGATAGCGTTATGTTGCGAACCCGCTCCAGAATGTCCAGCGGACCAAGTTCAAGTGTCCGTAGATTCCGTTGTGGGCAGTGCTTGAATATATTGTTGGATGGTCTCCGCATCGATAAACCAGTGGACTCCTTTCTTGGTCTGGACCCGCATCTTGGCCAGATAGACAAGTACTGCCCGAATGCCTCTCTTATAGAGCTGTGCATAGTGGGGGGCCAAGGTATGGCACTGCTGGGATACGGCCATAGAAAAGTCCTGGAAAATTATTACGGGGTTGTTTTCATACGCAAGCTTAGTCCCCTGACGAATGGCCCGGATAATCACTGCTTTGTGAGAATAATTCAGGACTTTTGTGATCACCACCCGGGGTTTGGCCTGGTCAGCACGCTTGGGGCCTAAACGGTGGGCCCGTTCCATGCGGAACGGGCCTGACAGCCCGGTAAGCTTCAGCGCCGTTGGGATCCATCCCTCAAGGAAACTGGGAAGTTGGTATTCTGCTAAGCTCTCTGGCAGTCCAACTAACCTTAAATTAGCTCTCCTCGAGCAGTTCTCGAGATCTTCAATCTTGGCTGCCTGTTTGTCTAGCGCCGCTTTAAGCACTGCTATGTCCGCTTGAGCCACGTGGAGGCCATCTTGATTTTCTGAAACCCTCGTCTCCTGTTCAGAGAAGCGGCGATCGATCGCTGCCATCCCCGAATTCAGCTCCTGCAGCTGTTCCGAGATTTTTTTAAGCTCCGGTGTGATCGCAGCCAGGACCGCCACTGTCAGTTCGGCCATAGGGCTCTGCGATGCTACGCCTGGTTCCAGCATCCCCACCGCAGCTTCCGGGTTAGTGTCGGGCAGTCAGGCCTTGTCCCGGTCCCTTTCTTTATCTTTTTCTTTCTTGCCTGCCCTAGCCACCATCGGGGCCAGACACTCCAAGAGTTGTCAGTGGAGTCAACTGCATTTTACAATATAAAAAACAAAACACATATGCAGCGGGATGGAGTGGGATAGCGAGGGCTTAGGCTCTGCGACAAGAGATCACATCCTCTCTCGTCAATGGATCACGTGATCTCCCCATAAAGTTCTCATATATATTCATTATGAAAGATGTTGTTCTCTTACATTTAGAAGTAATCAGCAAAAAACATCTACAGCCATTTCTTTAAAAACATACATTACTCAACCCTACTTACATTTCGCATACCAGTGAATAGGCAGTATATGCAAAGTTCTGGAACAAGTCCTTGATGGTAACACTCTCACAATAGTCTCTTAAGGCAGCCCAGGAGTTGGTATGCATTAGGCCCTCGAGGAGTGAGTACCTGGTTCCAGGGAACGCTCTGAGAGATAGATACAGACTCACTGATGTTAAGCAACAAGACTTCATAGAAGCAATGTATTAAACCACCAAAGGTAGCAGTAGTGAGCTGGAAGCGCCCGGCTGGGCTGTAGTCCCACAGGTATTTGAACAGCGATCCCAGGGTGGCTGAGCTGTAGCGAAACTAAGACAGTGAGTAGGCAGTATATGCAGAGTACTGGAACAAGTCCTTAATGGTAACACTCACACAATAGTCTCTTAAGGCAGCCCAGGAGATGGTATACATTAGGCCCTCGAGGAGCGAGTTCCTGTACCCAGGGAAAGCTCCGAGAGATAGATGGAAACTCACAATGTTGTAAGCAGCAATGACTTCTTAGCAGAAGTAGCATTCAGGAGCAAGTCCGGGACGTGGGCCCTCGAGGAGCGAGTACCGGTTCCGGACTGCGACCTGCAAAGACAAAGAGAGAGCGAGACCACTGAGGAGCGGGTACCTCTAGTGAAGTCCGAGGAGGCAGAGTAGCTAGGGTTGCTGAGAGCGAATCTCATCCGCAGCGACCAGGAGGAAGCTAGTTAACCAATCCCTTGCTAACTCATCTTGTTAGCAAAAACTAAGACCTTAAATATCTGGAGCTGGTGACGTCATCTCAGAGGGACGCCCCTGAGGATTCGCGCCAATGCTGGTACATCAGTTGGGCCGCGTGCATGCGCACGCCCTTAGGCACCTGGTCAACATGGCGGCTTGCAGCGTTGAGCCGGTCCGGGAACGCCGAAGGAGGACGGCCTGGAGGCGCCGCAGCAGCTAGCCTTCCATCAACCCAGAAGGGAGTCGCCAATGAGGTAAGGTGGGCGGAGCAGAGACATCGGACAGCGACAGACACAACACCCTTGGTCGCAATGGAGATAACTCCACCTACAGGGAGGAGCCCCGTGGGGAACAACTTCGATAGGTTGACACAGATAGCAGACACAGAATGGATAGAGTCTTTATTGTACTGCTGTAAATAGATGGTGAAGCAGGAAGGTAAGGCACTGATCCATGAAGTGCCAATACCTCAACAGGCTCAGAAGTATAGTCTCACCCAGATGTTCACGATAGGCAGGAGCCCGCAGTGTGGGTAACGCCACGGCTGGTGGGTGGAGTTAGAGCGCCGGAACGTAGAGGTACTCACAGAGTGAAGGCATCTTCCTGATGGTAGAATGGTGGGACCGAAGGTCCATGGTGCAGGATATGAAGTAGTTAGGCCCTCGAGGAACGAGTACCCAATGGTCCAATATTCTGGAATGAATAGAGAGAAAAGACCCCTGAGGCGCGGTTGTCTTGGTTAGTGAGGACCCCGAAGAGAAGTTGGAAGCGAGAGACCCCCGAGGAGCGGGTGTCTAGAGCTTCTGCTGGAGTGAGGCCCTTAGCGAGAAAGTGGCATCTAAGCGTACAGCTTAGAGTAGGCAGAGTAGCGAAGCGAAGTCTTTGCTAACTCAAATTGGTAGTGGAAGCGGAGGCTAGATATATCTGGAGGTACTGACGTCATGTGCTGGGGCCGCCCCTGAGGTTCCTGCCATGACGTGTATTTGAGTGTCGGAGAAGTGAGCGCTCACGCCCTAGGAGGCCTCGGGAGTGAGCATGGCGGATGGGGATGCCCATGCTGGTCTGGAAACGCCAAGTGCCCGGCACTCGGCACTGGAGACAGCCATCTTGCCCAAAGAGAGAGAAAGTGGAGAAAAAGAGGTAAGGCAGAGCAGTCGCAGCCATCTGCGACCGACGGACGCAACAGTAGCAAAACCACAAGGGCTAACTGAATTTTAATAGGAAAGGGTTCACTAATGACTAATAGCAATGAAAAGTGGGAATGTTTTCAGAGTGTTCTCCTTATTCCAGGCGATCGGGCCCCTTTGTTGGCTAGACAGGTTTCTGTGTGTGCATCAAAGTATTGGTTTTAGCAACCAGACTATAGGCTGGCACTCTGGGAACAGTATTTCTTGGAGGCCAGCTGACACTCCTACATCCTTCTGGACACACTTGTATACTCTGCTAAAGCACTGTTACTCCTTGCTCACTTTTCACTGGAGCTCCTTTGATCACTCGGTTTTCCTGGAGACAGGTGGCTTTTGCAACTTGTGGTTTTAGGGGAGATCCTCCCAGAATCGTTTAGAGCAGCATAGGGAGTCCAGCTTCATGAATCCTTGCTTGGTTTTTATTTGTCCCCCATCTGATTCCACTTATATCAGTAGTTTATGTACTGCAGCTAATGTACAGTAGATAGTGAGTACAAAAATCTTTTCTCACATGTCTAGTGCTTGAAAGCTGGATCTATGCCTTATTCTGTTTCCCTCCTACAAAGTTAAAAAAAAAAAAAAAAGCAAGTAATTCAACAGGATAATGTGGCAAAAACTATTAGAATGAAAAACAAAAGACTGTACTAAGTGATTGGCTAGCAGGTCAGGTATCCTTCCATGAAGATCAGATGCTCCAGTCACAGAACTGTAGAATACTAGGGCCGGTGCTAGCTTTGTTGCTGCTCTGTAAGAACAATTACTGTGTTGCCCCCGCACTATAATTCATTCAGTCTCTGTCCCAGGTACATCAAATAAAGCCCAGCTCCCTCCAGGAATCTATATTTTTAAAAACTGACACCCATCCACTTCTCTATGGAACCCATGGTCAAGGAAGGGTATTACATACCCTAGGGAAACCTTAAAGCCTTGCACACACACACACCATGATCCCTACACTCCCCACACACTCTATAGCCACAGACACACACACACAAGCTCTCACACAGGCATAACCATGCATACAGGCTGCCACACAGACACACACACACAAGCTTTCACACAGACACAGACACACACAGGCTCTCACACAGACATACACACTTACATAAGCTCTTACATAAACTCAGACACACACATACATGACCTCCTCTTCTCTTTGGGCCTGGTGGGAATAGTTCCATCAAGGACCCCAGGCTTCTCTTCTCTTCAGACCATGGTGGGATGACCTTCATCACGACTCCGCAGGCTCCTCTTCTCTTTGGGCCGTGGTGGGATGAGCTCCCCCACGGCCCCATGGGCTCCTCTTCTCTTCAAACTGTGGTGGAATGAGTTCCCTCACAGCCTCATGGGCTCCTCTTCTCATCAGCCCCACCACAACCCACTAGCCTTCCTGCTCTTGGGGGGGAGGGGAGGCGCTGAAGTGGGAAACGTTGTACGTGGGCGCACACGTGACATATTTCAGGGAACACTGCGGCGGTGTGGTATTTCCTCTTCAGCTGCTGGCAGTCCCTCCAGGTGTGCCGCCCCATGGTCACGCTGGGTCAACAAAGTTTACAAGTTTCTTAAAGATAGTGTTGACTCCTGTAACAGTTTCAGGTAGATATTATTATGAGCGGCATGTGTGTACATTTTTATTGATGGATCAAATAATGGCTTAGATAGACATGAACAATAAGAATGTCATGTTTTTAATTTCATTTTAATTTTTGCATTTATAGACCATCTAATACATACCCCAAAGTGGTTTATAGCTGTAACCTTTTGGGGCTGCTCCAGCTAGCTGACTTCCTCCCACCTCAACTCCTGACCCCTGAGGGGAATTCTTTCTATGGGGGGAGACTCTCGTCTATGGCCCAGACAATGAAAGAAATGTAGTGTGTTTCTTGTGTGTATTTGCAGCTGTGGCATCCTCTGGAGGGAAATGCTGTGAATAACCAAACAGGACCAGCAGCTGGGTCTTAAATAATAATTTACTGATTAGTTTAAGACAAATAAAAGTCCATCTTTAAATACTTGTGCAGTTACAGATGATGTCTTTACAGATAGAGTATTTCACTGAGGGAAGGTGTCCTTTCCTTTCAGCACACTGGTTGAGCTTCCCTTGGTTGTGTAAATTGTGCACTAAAGCTCTCCCAGCGGCTTAACCTGGATTCCTAGGTCAGAGGTCCCCTACTAGCATCGTAAAAATCCTACCTTACAGTCCAGCATCTTCTCAAACTCCCAGCTCTATGTCCTGGTCTCAAATTAGGGGAGATCCTGATGGGGTCTCCTCACTCTTCCTTGACTCTATAAAGCTGCTCTGGAAGGATGATGTCTCAGGTTGAAAAGTCTTTGGGTGGGAACCTGCCGATCCAGCCTGGCTCCTAGTGAAGAGGGGTGGCTTAAAATCTCTTCACAACAAAAAGGGTATTTTTCTTCTTGAAAAGAGGATACATTTCGTCCATCAAAAATCTCACTCTTGAAACATCTGTCACCGGTCTTGTCCACCCAGGGAGTAGAATGGTGCACACGGGTCTTCAGTCCTCTGGTTTGAGAACCCTTTTGCCCCAAAGGGAAATCTGGCAATAATCTACCTTACTGAAGAACTACATACTTAGGGATCCTCTGGCAGGTTGTGCACAGAGGCCAATCCCCTACAAAAAAAGGGGAAACCTGATGAGGCAGGAGGCCTCAGCAGGGAGAAAAAAATCCTACATCTTGCTTCTCTGGTGTCTCCTCTAAAATGAAACTGGCCACACCTTAAACCACAAAATGGCTGGTTATAAAGGGCAAGAGTAACCAATCCCTGTTCTCGTAAGTGGGAGGAGGGCAAGAGGGGATGGATAGCTCAAGAAATTATAGAAAAAGGGAAATGGAACTAAGGCATATGGTGATGGACTGGGGGGGGTCCAGTCACATCGCATTAAAAAACAATACAATAAAATATCCCTATAAAAATACACAAGCATGAAAAACCCAATAAATAACCCAACCCCAACCCTCACACTCACTAAGGGCAAGGTTGAGTTATGTAACTTAATATAAAATAACAAAATAGTATAATGTATAACAAATATAACATTTCAAAATACTTAATTAGCATAAAAATTCATTGCAAGTTTTGCAAATGAACTTTAAAGTGTAATAAAGAAGGAAAGGATGAATGCTATCACAAATATTGGTGTCCACTACTCTGTACAGATAGTATAACATGTAGATAGTGGCACTTCCTCCAATACAATTCCACCTTCTCCCAATAAAGCATGAGAAAGCAGATCAGGTGTATTGGATCAACAGATAACTGTTTCTTGAAAATAGTACAGGAGCCAAATAAAAAACAGCCAGCCAGCCTTTGCTGTATACAGATTCTTACAGCAATTCCCGTTTGCTGACAGATGCAGAACTCTGTCACTCCTGATGCAGCCTGTTCATGAAACATGTACCTGTCGGGGGACACAGCTGAATTATTAATTCTTTAAAGTGCTGCCTTTCTGAGGATACAATACATTTCCTATTGGACCTTTGAATAATCTGAATTTTGGGTTACTCTTATTCTCCTTGCCTGGATTTTGGAGCGATTCTATCTGTATGCCATCACTTTTTTCTTTGTGTTTAATTTTGTACCATGCTGAGGTTGTGCCAGCTTCTGTTCACTTAGATAGTCATTGAAACTTACAATTTGACCAGGGGTGCCTAAACCTTTGCATGCAATAGCATTATGCTAAATTAACGTATACAAAAATAGGTAGAATTCAGATTTTAGCATGCACCATGTGAGGAAGTGTTGTAAATGAAGGAAGGTGGAGTAAATGTCACAAAAGTCTACTGAGATGTGGTGTTTATTGCCTGTGTGCAGTTTACGCCTGAAAAATGAAAACATTCATCATCACTTAAAAGTATAAAAGGCAGGGTTCTGCAGAACACAGTTTGGTATTGTTGTGGGAAAGGTGTTAACCCTGAACATAGATGGCTGAAGGATTTGACTGTTCATGGATAGATCTGTTGCGATTGTTGGTTGCTATGTCTTGTCCTTTGTCTCCCTTTTGGCTCCTAGTTAATTTGATCTATTTGCTGTCTTTACTGTTTGTTGGAGTCAAAAGAAAGCTTGAGTGCTTGACTATTACAAACTGCTAGTCAATCTGTGACTAGGTAGTACATTTTTGTTCTTGCATTTCGGGTCTGTATATTGGTAGGTGAACTAGGGATAATGGAGCATGTTAAAAGGCGAGTGAGTGGGCGTGAAAGAAATAAGACTGAGAAGAAAAAGAAGAGACACCAACATAAGCTCATATCTTCTTACAGGCAGGCACATTTTAAGATCCCCTTGGGCCTTAGGAAATACCCCAGTCAAGGCCCCCCCCCTTTACTCCCATTGTTTTTACCCTTATCCTTAATCTGACCCTCTAGATTAGGGTCAGATGTTTGACTCATCCATCCCTCACTACTCAATCCACTGTTTATAAGTGAAATAGTCCACCAATAGCATTGTTCTCTTCCTGGAGATTTCTTGCTCATGTTGCAATCATGGGGGAATTCTGTGAACAAAAACTTAAAATTCTGCAAAATCCTGCACACTTTATATTGGTCAAAATAACAAAATATACATCACAGTTTTTGAGTAATTCATTTAAAATGTAATACAGAAAAGTTATTACTCAAAGATGTAGAGTTTTAAATTCCCTTAGAAGTTCACTGTAAGACTGTGCCTTCCACCATCTCTTCCTACTCCCCTAGCTGAACCCCTTTCCATTATCTCTCCTCTCCCCCACCATGCTCAACCCCTTCTACTCTGTCTCTACCCCTTCAGCCTTCACTCCCAGAGATTGAGCTGTCTCTCATACAGCCCGCAAAACATGCTCCCTCTGTCCCTCTCTCAAACACCCCCTCTCACATAGGCTCCCTCTCTTGCACACACACACCGTCACACAGGCCCCCTATCTCTTGCATACACACACACCATCACACACACACTCTCTCACACACCCACACACACTCTCTTTCCCAGGCCTCTTTCTTCGGCTGCAGGCAGGATGGGCTCCGCTTGTGACCCTGCCAGGCCTGTCTAATCTTCAGCTGCAAGTGGGATGAGCTCTGCTTGTGGCCTACTGGGCCTCTCTCTGAATTCTGTGCAAAATATGAAAATTCTGCACAGGAGGGGAATTCTGCATAAATTCTGTACTGTGCAGTTGTGCAGAATTCCCCCAGGAGTACTGGATCTTCTTCTGTGTCCTAGGTTCTCTTCTTCCCTCACATCTTCTCTGTTTCTGAACTGGAAAAGGTTTTTGCCAGTTCTCTGTTTAGGATATTGCATTGCCAGATGATTGTATCCTCAGGATGGGCATGAAAAACGTTTCAAATGCCCCACTGTGAACAGTGGCCTGTATTAACTTGCCAGTAAATTTTGTTTAGCCAAATGGGCTGGTAGGTTTTCGACAAATGACATATTAGCACATGCATACCAGAACATGCTTCACACCCAGCCAACAAAAACCTCATTGAGGAAACGAGCTCTGTCCACTGCAGGTCCCCATCTTTGGAACCTGCTCCCACCGGACCTCCGCCAAGAACCATGCCTTCCGACATTCAAAAAGAAGCTAAAGACTTGGCTATTCACTCAAGCTTTCCCTGAGAGCTAAAATCTGGTGAAGCGACAGACGATATACCTACCTCTGTACATATGTTCCTGATTTATGGTTCCTGATTTACGGTTCACAGTTACATTTAATTGAGTTTATGAAAGTTCTCTTTTAATAGTTTTCCTGTATACTTGTGTTAATGTATTCTGCCTTGAGGCGACTGTTTTAATGTATTTCCGCCCTGGAGGCGACTGTTCAGTTCCTTGTAAACCGGTGCGATATGTATTCTTTACAGGAACATCGGTATATAAAAATTAAAAATAAATAAATAAATAAATGAATAAAAATAATTACTGAATGGCCTTTTCTCATTTTATTCAGATATAAGTCAAGGTACTTATTTTTCTGTGTTATGGAGGGGTCTTTTACCATTTTTGCATGGATACTATAATTTAACTATGCCCTTGTCCCATGCATTTTATGGGCTTTATATCCTGCCAACACTTTTCTCTATGGTCTTCTCCGCAATACTCCTGGATGCCTTTCAGGACATAGATCAGGGTGTTTACATCCAATCATGCACAGGTTGTTCAACCTGAGATGTCTTCAGCTCACTCTAAGGTGGTGAAGTCAGTGGTCAAGGACTTGGTTGCTGATGACTGTGCACTAGTAGCGCATTGACAGGAGGATATTAAAATAATCATAGACTGATTTTCTTAGGCAACTAGATGTTTCAGACTAACCATGAGCCTGTAAGAAAGAGAAGTCATGAACCAGCCAGCTCCATCTAACGCTTATATCCAAGCCTACAGTTTTTATCATGAGCTCTCAACTTAATGCAACTGAAAAATTATTTAATCTCAGAAATACTTTTCTAACATCACCAACATTGAGATTATAGAGGGTTATTGTCAAAGGAAAATGTAACACACTATTGTAGCAATTTTCAAAAGCCCATTTACCCAGGTTAAGTGTACTTAACGCAGGTAAAACCTATTGACAATTCAATAGCATAAGTTATAGTAATTTTCAAAGTCTTTTGAAAATTGCTACAATAGTATGTTACGTTACATTTTGCTTTGAAAATTACTCTCATACAACATATTATTAAGGTAAGTTCTTCCTTTGGCAGATTCCATCATCATCTGTGGAATGAGAGATAGGTGATATCATTCCTAAATGTTCCAGGCAAAAGTGCTGTATGGATGCGAATTGATGGTATACTGCAGACACTTCAAGCAATTCCTTTAACGCGCTCTGAGATCCATCTACACTATAAGATAGCAAGACAATATCTCCATCAGTTTAAATTTTAAGCATGGAAGAAATGGTGGTAAAGACTCAACTTAGGAGGGCAGCCAATGTCATAAGGCTGAGGACATCAGAATTCCAGAAGTTGTGTTCTTTGGCCAATTGAAAAGTAGGCACAAATCATAGGGAAGACTATGCTTTAGAGTCTAGGACAATTTATGCACAATCTTAAAATCTGTGAGGTAGACTTCAACAGCTGGGAGGTCATGGCTTTGACACAGTCAAATGTAGGCAGCTTTGTCACTTGGCCATCCAATGCTTAGAAACCAAGCAAAGCACAAAAGGAAAAGAATGAGAGAAGAAAGGCCAACTCTGCAACTCCATCAACTATGGTTTCACCTGTAGTCTCATTTGCAGCAAAAGATTTGTCTTATATCATATCAAAGAACCCATTGATAAATTTAGCCAAAGGGAGTTGCTGAAAACTCATGTCACTATTGATGAGAGACTCCATCATTTATTTAGAATATGTATAGTCACTGATCTACACAATAGCTTTATACTGTAAGTAGTTAAATAGAGTTCCCCAAGCCCTTCCTCCAGTTTAGTCAGAGGAGGCTCCTTAACAATATGGGGTCATAGCTGATTTGCACTGTAGCTGCAGCCTGGGTAATTTAGAGACTTTGACCAGTTTGAAAATGATAAAGAGAACCCACAATCATGATGGAAGATCAGTCCCAGGTGGGCAAATATTTGGGTCTGGGATGATGCTACCATTTCATTTCATTTAATAAAATTTATTAATCGCCTAACACTAAAAAGGCCTAGGCGATGTACATAAATACATACATAAAATTAAATCATTACAAACACATAGTTTCACAGAAACTAAATATCAAAATACCAAAAGACAAATAAAAATTCCATAATAATAAATCATAACAGTAAAAATAAACATCATAATAAAACTCAAGAAAACTAAATAAATAAATCCAATTTGCTGATACATCTGCTAATATATATCACGCATCTTCACATCGCGTTTTACACATTGAATGCACGGGAAAGCAGAAATTTTTTATAAGATGTTTTAAATTTCTTGACATCTTCCAAAGATCTTAAGTCTAAAGGAATAAGATTCCATTGACAGGGTGTCGCGTTCGAGAAAGAAGTTTCCCTAGTATTGAATAAGTGGGCCTGACGAACCGAAGGAACCTCGAGCAAATTCAATTGGGACGATCTCAAGCATCTAGCTGGTTTATGAATCCTCAAGAGTGAGAGGTCTAGAACGGGTAGATGTGAATCGGTTATTTACTCTTTCGGATAGTAGAAAGACTAGGGGGCACTCCATGAAATTAGCATGGGGCACATTTAAAACTAATCGGAGAAAGTTCTTTTTTACTCAACGCACAATTTAACTCTGGAATTTGTTGCCAGCGAATGTGGTTAGTGCAGTTAGTATAGCTGTGTTTAAAAAAGGATTGGATAAGTTCTTGGAGGAGAAGTCCATTACCTGCTATTAAGTTCACTTAGAGAATAGCCACTGCCATTAGCAATGGTTACATGGAATGGACTTAGTTTTTGGGTACTTGCCAGGTTCTTATGGCCTGGATTGGCCACTGTTGGAAACAGGATGCTGGGCTTGATGGACCCTTGGTCTGACCCAGTATGGCATTTTCTTATGTTCTTATGTTCTTAAGAGTGCATTAAACCAATAAGAGGAATTGGACATACGAAGTTTATAAACAATCATCCCTATTTTGAAAGCAATCCGTTCATGGACTGGTAACCAGTTAAAGCTGCATAAAACTGGCGAGATCCTCTCAAAACGCTTTAAATTAGAAACTAACCTAGCAGCAGAATTCAACAGTAACTGAATAGGCTGAATTTGACATTTAGGTAAACCAATATAAAGTCCATTACAGTAATCAATATGCGGGAATCTAACTGCCCATAAGCTTGATGGGCAGACTAGATGGACCGTTTGGTTCTTTTCTGCCATCATTTCTATGTTCAATATATGTTCTATGTTCCTTTGCGTGTAGTGAGTGGCTTCAGCTGCAATGACCTTGTATTGAAGAACTATAAATGTTCGGTTTTTCATAGCGAGAAGGTGACATTGAAGAACGTCATCATGGATTCCACAAACAAGATAATCTTGTAGCTCATCTTCTAAATACTTGAATAAAATTTCAGTGATCAATCAACTGTTAATGTTCAGCTATGTAAACTATGACACGCTTCTGAGGGCATTGATTCCACTTAAGAATTGAAATCTCTGGATAAGTTCAGATGGTGCAGGAGAGAAATCTACTTTTAGCATAAAGCCTCATAAGATTTATCTGTAGCTGACACAAGAGACATTAGTGTATCTGATATGAAGTTGATCCCTATGGATTAAGTTCTTCTCCAGCCTTCTAGCCTGCTGCCCTTTTTGCCATTCTCTTCCCAGAAGCAAACTGTTCCCCCATTGTTTAATTTTTCTCTATTTGACCACAGACCTGACAGGGAATCTTCCCTTGAGACTTACTGGTGCCGTTCCAGTTAAGGCAAGGTCAGTGAAAGAAAGAGGAGGATGGTCCGATGAAAGCCCTATTATGCTGCTTACTGCTGCTAGATACAGTTTGTGGGTGTCGTATTAATGACCTTCTGATAATGAACTAGAAGTTCCACTAAGGACTAAAGGAGTTTACTTTCCGGGATGTACATGTGTGTGCATCCACATTCTGCTCATAGATGTGGATCTGAAAAAATCCATCTCTGTCAGAGTCCTCATGCCCTGCCTGATATGTTCTGAAAATGTGGTGTGGATGGCACACCAACACAAAAGATTTATTTGGACCACACATACATACATTCCTTCAGAAAATAGGCTAATATGTGACTTACAATTATATCAGTGGAGCTTGATTATAACAATAAGCAAGGAAAGTTGAACTCATAACATACCGTAATTTTGTCCCTTTTTCTGCAAATATTTATAAAGAAGATAGATCTCATCTGAAATGTTACTAAGATGTTACATATCCAGCAAAATACTGTATAACACTTTTTAGTAAATCTCAGTAGATCAGAATCAGAGGAGATTAACAGAGCAATGAAAAATCAGCATTTAAGAAGTCTTGGTATCTGACTGTGAGGGGGTGCTAAGTCCTACTCAGACTAAATAATTTAGGGGTAAGATTAACTGTAATGGAGAGCAAATGCATCTAAATTAAAAGAAGTCAGCGCTGGGACGTTAGTAGTTTTTACATTGGTTTTGGGATAGGAAAGGAATGCAAGCCATAATTCCTAGACACCAGTTTCTTGTGTCCTGACAACATCAGTTAAACTTTCCATAATGTAAATGTTCCAAACAGTTTTTTACCAGTCATAAATTATAAGAGGTTGCGAAACCCTTCACAGTGAGGCGACTGTTAATCTGGCAGCTCATAATAGAAAATGTGATAAAGATTTCCTCATGAACTAGATTTTCCCTTACTCAGTTTACTCAAGCAAAAAATAGTTCGTACTTTATTGGCAGATCGAGACCAGTGCATTTTTTATTTCTTGAAAAACATTTAACAAAAAAGGGACATAAAACTATACTGTTCCACCAGATGTTTTTGAAGCTTCCTGTCATCTGAAATTAGAATGACTTGGTAGACCCGATTCAGCTTGAGAGGGCAGAGATGTATTCTAGACTGCTGACTTGAGTTTCAGTTTGAGCAACTGAAATGGAGAATAAAACGTTTTGTCAAAATGCAGTCCCAAGGAACATAGGAAGTCCGCGTGGTAACAGCACCCAAGTTGTGACGTTCCGCACTTACATCTCCTTAGAATTATCACCCTGTCCCGGACCTCCAACTCGTGATCCATCGTAATACGCTTCTCTGATGTCGGACAGTGACATTAAGTGCGTCTGGTTTTGACCTCAGTGTGTCTGCGCATTCAAACGTGGCCGGTCCGTCAGCTTATTCAGCCCTGGCTATTTAAGACCGTGTGCCACCGAGTTCAAAACAGCGATGTCTCCAGCAACATAGCCAGTGATTCCAGTGTGTTAAAGTGCCTGGTGAGGTTTTGCTTTGTGTTTCCCCTTTGAAATTTAATGATTAATTAGTGCAAGCACCTTTTTAAACCCTTCTCTCTATCTCTCTCTCTTTCCTTTTATATTTTCAGCAGTGAAATGCCAGCACCTGTGTTAATTTTCCCGTGAAAGTCTGTTTCCCTTCTGAATAGCCTCTCAGCATCTTTCTCAGTCAATTGCCAGCACCTGTATAAAAACAGAAGAGGATTCCAAACGTCACTAGATACCTTCTTCAAGAAAGCAGACTAAGCAAATCGACAGCCAGCATCATAGGACAATGGGAGAAATAATTGTGTCATGTATTTTTGTGCTTGTTACTTGCTTTTGATAATAAAATTCTGTCATCTTTACTTGGAAGTAGTGTCATGGCCTTGGTGTTGGAACCAGATCCTATGTGTAACCCTTTTTCTGGGTTTTATGACAGTCCAGAGGGCACACAAAAGAATTTCTTGTGCCACTTCTCCAGTTTTAGCAGATCCCCAAGAGTGGATCCTTTCTATGGGGAAAGGCTTAACCTTTAAGGGATATGTGGTGAATGGGAACCCTCCCTAAGGTGTGGCTGTCCCCTTTTGCGGTGGTTTTGCTTCAGAAGCAAGCAGGAAACAGAGGTAAAAGGATGTTACTTTGAGTCAGAAAAATAAAAATAATGTCCAGTCACTGTGTTACTTATTTTTCACATCTGTGTTCAATCTGGGTCATACATGGAGAAAGCTCTCTTCTTTTCTCTGCGCAGGTGTCCTTAATACTACTTTCTGGGAGCAGCTCAAGCCCTCTTCTTGTCTGCAGGTCAAAGGTCCCAGCCGAGAAGTGAAAGCTATTGAGGGGAATCCTCTAAATCCTGAAAAAATTTCGTACCTACAGTCCAGCAGAGTCCCAGATGTTCCCAGCTTGTATCCTGCGTTCCCCAGGGTGGAGATCCAGTTGAGGTCTCCAATTTGATCTTGAACTCTTCTCTTCAGGACTCCTTTATTTTGATCTCTTAGGAGGAAAAAGTTCTTTTCTGGATACCAGCAGGGCTTTTACAGCCCAGCCACACAGTTAGGAGGGGTGGTACAAAAACCTCCTCATTAAGGGGTAGATTTTCAAAGGGTTACACGCGTAACCCTTTGAATCCCAAAACTTCACCTCTGGGTGAGGAGTCATGGTAGGCCTCTTCCTGGCTGGAAAGGAGTAAACAGGCAGGGTTATGGGGGTTGCCTCACCAGAAGGAACAGGATTTACCTGGGCACAACCAAACATGAGAAAAACCGCTGGTTAAAATCCTCTCTAGTCCCAGGAAGGGATAGTTCCTACCAGGCAAGGGATGTACTGGAACTGAGCATTTTCCCAACCAAAAATACAGCAGAAGAGCAAAAACCAGCTCCTCTCTCAACAAAACCCAAACTCAACTAATCACCAGGGCCGGCAGAAGCACTAGGCAAGCTAGGCCTGGGCCTAGGCCATCGACTATTAGGGGGCGCCGCCCTCGCTCACGAGCCAATGAGGCAGGGTGAAGCGGCCGTTTCAGGTGGCAGAATTTTGAAGGGGCAAAAGTGTGCCCCTTCAAAATTCTGCCCAGCCCCGCCTCACCCTGCCTACCTCCCCAACTTCTGTCGCGCCACCCTCCTGACCTCCCCCCAAGACTCACAAAAACCCCTGGTGGTCCAGCAGGGTCCCTGGGAGCGATCTGCTGCTCCCGGGCCGTCTGCTGCCACTAACCAAAATGGTGCCGATGGCCTTTAGCCCATACCATGTGACAGGGGTTATTGGTGCCATTGGCCGGCACGTATCACATGGTAGGGGCAAAGAATGACTGGCGCCATGGCACCGGTAGCCCCTGTGCTGTGTAGAGTGCTGCAGAAATTGGTCTGTCCCCTTTGCTATCACCTACTAGGGCAGGGATCTAGGGCCATCTGGTGGGAGACCAGGGGTGGTCCCCACTTATGTATAAGATTGTTTCCCATGGAAAAATTGGTTTTCACTAAAGATGAGATATTCTTTTCAGGAGCCAATTGTGACTAAAGTCTGAGGACTGTCTGTATTATGCTTCTGGCTTCCATAGTGTCTGACATTGTTTCCCCTTTTCCCCTGGGGGTACCTCCAGTTTCAGAGATCCGGTCTTTCCCCTGCACCATCCCCCGGTGCAGGGGAAAGACTTTCCCACTTCTTCCCACGGGCCTCCAATTTCAATCTCTCCCACCCAACAATCCTCTAATTTCAGTCTCCCCCTGCACAGGAGAGGCAGGAAAGGTAATGAAAGTGGAGGGGGATTAAATTAGAGGCTGATCTGACAGGGAGAAAATGGAATTGGAGGCCCTGGGTGGTGGGTGGGCTTGGCAGTCCAGATTTTTGCAGCTTTAAACCTAGGCCTACGCATAAATCCAGGCCTTGGTGTTTAAGCATAAACCCTAAATGTGCGCTTTGGATTAAACTTTCTCTGGGAAATGGGGTTTCAATAGTGACAGCCACGAGCATGTTATAAAATATGATATCCACGTGCATGTGCAGGCGGGTGTCACACGCATGTAAATATGCGCAGCGATGCAGGTAAGCCTTTCCAAGTTCCCTCCCGGTCCGCTCCTTAACCCTAACCCTATCCTTCCTCCCTCTTCCCTTCTCCTCCCTGACCCCTAAACTATCACTAACTATCCTCCCCCTTTTTTTTTTTTTTTTGATACATATTGCTCCTCCAGAGCAGAAATAATCTCTGCCTACCGGCTGGCTGCCAGCACACACTTCCGCAGGACAGTGTCAAATGGCGCTGTCCCAGCCCCCCCTTCTCGCCCCTTTCTTTGGGTCCGGCACTTCAGCGCGTAATGGGGGTTATACACATGGCTGGGCCATGTGGACGGTGTGCGCCACGTGAGTAACCCCCAATCTTACAAAAGGTAAGACACCTTATCGCCGCCACTTTCGCGCCGAAAGCCGCGGAGGTGCGATCGCTGCCGACTATCGCAGGACCGCCCCCTGCTTGGCTCCCAGCCCCCCGTTACCACCGGATTCTCTAAGGTCTGAGAATCCAGTCCTTAGCTTCATTTCAGTTCTATCTGGCTAAGTTAGCCGAATATTTTTAGATCTGCTTCAGAGCAACTTATCTGGCCGGATAACTTTAGTTATTCAACCTTATGGGGCTAGATAACTTGCCACTTAACATAGAAACATAGAAATGACGGCAGAAGAAGACCAAAGGGCCCATCCAGTCTGCCCAGTAAGCTTTGCACTTTTTATTTTTTTTTTCTCATACTTCTGTTAGTCTTGGCTCTTAGTAACCTTTTGGTTCTATTTCCCTTCCACCCCCACCATTAATGTAGAGAGCAGTGTTGGAACTGCAACTAAGTGAATATCTAGCTTAATTAGTTAGGGGTAGTAACCGCCGCAATAAGCAAGCTACATTCATGCTTATTTGTTTACCCAGACTATGTAATTCAGTCCTTGTTGGTTGTTGTCTGTATATAGATCTACTTTTCTTCATTCCCCCTGCCGTTGAAGCAGAGAGTTATGTTGGATATGCATTGAAAGTAAATTATCAGACTTTCTCCCCTGCTGTTGAAGCAGAGAGCTATGCTGGATATGAGTGAAGTATCGGTCTATCTCCCCTGCCGTTGAAGCAGAGAGCTATGCTGGGTATGCATGAAGTATTGGTCTTTCTCCCCTGCCGTTGAAGCAGAGAGCTATGCTGGATATGTATTGAAAGTGAAGAATCAGGCTTATTTGGTTTGGGGTAGTAACCGCCGTAACAAGCAAACTACTCCCTGCTTTTTGTGAATGCAAATCTTTTTCCACATTTCCTCTTGCCGTTGAAGTTTAGAGCATTGTTGGAGTCGCATTAACCGTGTGTATGTTTATTGAATAAGGGTATTATCTCCAGGCAGTAGCCGTCATTCCCGCGAGCCACCCACTCTTCATTCACGTCCTCTAGACTTTATGGATCCACAGTGTTTATCCCACGCCCCTTTGAAGTCCTTCACAGTTCTGGTCTTCACCACTTCCTCCGGAAGGGCATTCCAGGCATCCACCACCCTCTCCGTGAAGAAATACTTCCTGACATTGGTTCTGAGTCTTCCTCCCTGGAGTTTTAAATTGTGACCCCTGGTTCTAGTGATTTTTTTCCAACAGAAAAAGTTTGTCGTTGTCTTTGGATCATTAAAACCTTTCAAGTATCTGAAAGTCTGACAAGATATCTTCAAAAGATATCTAGTTAAGTAGCACTTAACCTCAGTCTAAGTATGCCATGCCACACTGCCCACCCCCTGGATCCTCCTCCTATCCTCTAAACCCTAAAAATCCCTGCCAGGAGCGGGGTATGAACTTACCTGCTCCTGGTGTTCCAGCGCAGCTTCTGTCACAAGCTGCGCTGGAAGTGTAAACTGTGTGCAGTTTGTCTTTCCAGTGCAGCTTATGACAGAAGATAAACATCACACTGGAAAGTAATTACCTAATGTTATTTGGCCACATGTAGCCCGATAATGTTAGACAATTATATTCAATGGGTTGTTTATCCACTGCATTTACAGAATAAGTTATCTGGCTAACTTTAGCTGGACAACTTGCCCACTCTCTGGTTTATTGAAAATGGACTTCTTTGTGTTTAGCATGTAATGACCATACAAAGAGTCCTTTGATTTTTAATTTTATACTACCACTATTACTCCTCTGATGTGACAAGACACCACCCGTGTCCCACCCTGGACCACTGCCAGATAAAATAATGCCTTTCCAGTCAGTATAACAGTCATCTCATAAATAAAAGCTGGCTTCAGTACTATACAGCAATCAGGTACTTTTTTAATTTTCATTTTGTTACTGTATCCTGTCCTGCCTGCTAAGTCTAGCAGCAGGCTCACCCAACCTGCTTATATTGATTATCCCGCCTTGGTTTACCTGGGTTCCATCCAAATGGGCCACTACCGCCTCTGGTAGCCTCCTGGCCCTCTGGTGTTTGCCTCTTTAGTCTCTCCGGGATACTTTTCTCCTTGCTGATAAAAACACCCTGATTAGCTTCACCTGGCTCCTCAGGTCTTGTCTTTCTGGGAGGACATTACCCAACAAATGTTTCCTTAAAGCAGCATTACTCATTTCCTTTCTTGAATCACAAATTCCTGAAACTATAATTCCCAGTTACCTTGCCTTTCAAGTAGTATTACCTCTTTTCTCTTTCCTTTGTCTCTCTGGAATTCACTCTGTCTCCCTAATTGACTAACTGCTCCATACTGCTGGGCTACCTCCGATTGCATGGTGTCCATACTCCATCACATATTACTGCTACTACTTATTATTTTTGTCACTATTAGACATATGCCTCACTGTCAACTTTGGCAAAAGTAATTGAATCTACTGTCCTTCATCAACTAACTGAATACATCACAGATAACAATATCCTACACCCAAATCAATATGGTTTCGTAAAGAGCACAGCACAGAGACTCTGCTTCTTTCTGCATTTGACAAAATTATTTGCGGCTTTGATGCCAACACCAATTTCATCATCATCCTCCTTGACCTTACTGCAGCTTTTGACACCTTAAATCATGAATTACTTCTTGCCAGTCTACAATTTATAGGGCTTCAAGACACTGTCCTTCAGTGGTTCATTTCTTTCATATTCAACTGTCCTCAACAAATTAACCTAGACTTATCACTCTGACTGGTATACTATCACTACTGGAGTCCCTCAAGGTTCATCCCTATCTGCAATGTTATTTAGTAATCTACCTTCTACCATTATGTCATATATTAAATGGATCAGGCAGAGATTTCAAGATCTATGCAGCCGATATACAGTTACTTACTCCATATAACTCTTCTTTGACCCATACTTTCTCACTAATTACTCTTTACTTAGACACTATAAAAACATGGCTGACTTACAACAGATTGAAGTTAAATTCTGCAAAAACTGAATTAATATTTCTGTCCACCATTCCCAGTTCTCCATGCGGTCCCCCATCACATCTTACATTTGATAATCACACAATTCCCACTGTAACTCATGCCCGGAATTTAGGCATTATCGTTGACTCTAAACTATCCATGACAGAGAACATATCCAAACTTGTAAAAACTTCATTTTACAAACTGAATCTTCTAAAAAGACTTAAACCATTTCTCTTTCCAGCAGATTTCAGAACTGTGCTTCAAGCCCTCATTCTTTCAAGTCTAGACTATTGTAATTCTCTCTATATTGGACTTCCAGAATCAACAATCCACTCACTTCAACTTATACAAAACTCTGCAGCTCGCCTCCTAACAGATACCAAACTGAAAGAATATATTTTTCACGTTTTTCTCAGCCTCCACTGGTTACCAATCAAACAATGCATTCAATACAAAATTCTAATGTTCATTTTCAATTTAATTTATAATCCGTCCTCCATCTGGTTATAAGAACATAAGAACATACCATACTGGGTCAGACCAAGGATCCATCAAGCCCAGCATCCTGTTTCCAACAGTGGCCAATCCAGGCTATAAGAACCTGGCAAGTACCCAAAAACTAAGTCTATTCCATGTTACTGTTGCTAGTAATAGCAGTGGCTAATTTCTAAGTCAACTTAATTAATAGAAGGTAATGGACTTCTCCAAGAACTTATCCAATCCTTTTTGAAACACAGCTATACTAACTGCACTAACCACATCCTCTGGCAACAAATTCCAGAGTTTAATTGTGCGTTGAGTGAAAAAGAACTTTCTCTGATTAGTTTTAAATGTGCCACATGCTAACTTCATGGAGTGCCCCCTAGTCTTTCTATTATCCGAAAGCGTAAATAACCGATTCACATCTACCCATTCTAGACCTCTCATGATTTTAAACACCTCTATCATATCCCCCCTCAGCCGTCTCTTCTCCAAGCTGAAAAGTCCTAACCTCTTTAGTCTTTCCTCATAGGGTAGCTGTTCCACTCCCCTTATCATTTTGGTAGCCCTTCTCTGTACCTTCTCCATCGCAATTATATCTTTTTTGAGATGCGGCGACCAGAACTGTACACAGTATTCAAGGTGCGGTCTCACCATGGAGCGATACAGAGGCATTATGACATTTTCCTTTTTATTCACCATTCCCTTTCTAATAATTCCCAACATTCTGTTTGCTTTTTTGACTGCCGCAGCACACTGAACTGACGATTTCAATGTGTTATCCACTATGTCGCCTAGATCTCTTTCTTGGGTAGTAGCACCTAATATGGAACCTAACATTGTATAACTATGGCATGGGTTATTTTTCTTTATATGCAACCCTTGCACTTATCCACATTAAATTTCATCTGCCATTTTGATGCCCAATTTTCCAGTCTCACAAGGTCTTCCTACAATTTATCACAATCTGCTTGTGATTTAACTACTCTAAACAATTTTGTATCATCTGCAAATTTGATTACCTCACTTGTTGTATTTCTTTCCCGATCATTTATAAATATATTGAAAAGTAAGGGTCCCAGTACAGATCCCTGAGGCACTCCACTGCCCTCTCCCTTCCACTGAGTGCATCCTCATGCACTCAACTATGAATTCATACTTCAGTGCATCCTCATGAATTCATACTTCAGTGCATCCCCATGCACTGAAGTATGAATAGAGAAGTGAATACTGAACACTTCGAGTACACATCCCTCACAGAAATTTAAGATCAGCAAACAAAGCTTTTTTAACGATTCCATCTGTAAAAACAGCAAGACTTACCCAAGTTAGGGAACGTGCACTATCTCTGCCTGGTCCCACAATATGGAACTCCATGCCCCTTGACTTAAGACTTCAGAGTAATCATAAACTTTTCAAAACACAACTCAAAACCTGGATTTTCAAACAAGCCTTCAAGAAAGAAAATGACGCAGGCAAATAAATAAGGCTAAAGCGGACTCAGAGCACCCAAAGCATATTTTCCAGATACTACTGGAAATTAGTGCACTCACTTTTAACTGTAGTCAAACCATCAGGATGAAGTACCATAAAACACTTAACCCCCAAGGGAATTTCTCTAAAGGTAATTTCCTGAGCACAACCCATATTATTCTTAATTATTGTTTGTTACCAAACCACAACGGCACCATCCATGTAAATTAGGATCTACACTTTCTTTGATATAGGTGCCTTATTGTAAACCGTTATGATGGTAAATAACTTAATGATGGTATATAAAAACTCTTAAATAAATAATAAATAAATAAATAAATGGTGATCTCTGTAATGAATACTTCATCTGCAGGGATCCTGTGTATAATGAAAGCTGACTATATCAAAATGATCACTCTCCAAATTCAAGCACCATAGGTCTTCACTGATAAATAATTAAGAGGAAGCAAATGTTGAATGAAATATGAATATCCACTATATCAAAATGATCACTCACCAACAGGGTCATTTATCAAAATGCATTAAGGTCCTAACACCCATGATATTTATTGCATCGTGAGATGCATCAAAGGAGAGGAGTTTGGGCAGGGTTTATGAAAATGTGGGACATTTATGTATTTCTTTACGCCTCTGCCAGCCCAGATATCACTTAAGATCAATTGATAAAATCTCCTTGAGATCCCAACAGTCAAAATTGCCAGACTAGAAATCACCAGAAAATGTGCATTCTCAGTAGCTGGTCCCCTGCTCTGGAATTCAATTCCAATTACACTCAGACTCATTCTTAACCCGAAAGAATTTAAGAAAAAATTAAAAACTTATCTATGCTCTGTTGCCTTTGAGCTTAACAACACAGAATAACACATTCATAATCCTCCTCCAAATCATTCTATTTGCTTATTTAGTTAATTTAAACATTAGTTACTGTTCTTATTTTAACACTCATACTTGATTATATTTTTATTTATTTTCATTTTCTGTTTTAATTTCACTTGTTGTATTCTTAATGTTATGATGTCTTTGTTTGATCTATTATTAGATTGTGTATGTTCTTGCCTGTAAACCACCTAGATTACCACATCGTGTATAAGTGGTATACAAAAAATAAATAAATATGCAGCACTGTACAGATACACATAAAAATCTATAGTAGGACATTTCAATTTTGGTCCTTGAGCATAGGAAAAACCTTTTTTTTTTTCATGAAAGCCACAAGGCATATTCATAAGGAGTAGTCCTTCTTTATCTCTTGTCTAGCCACCAAAATTATATTTCTTTCTACTGGCAAGCACATTTCAGTGGTTATGAGTTGGCCTCAGGAAGATCCTGCATTATGCAGGATCCATCCTCAAGCATTAGGCTCTCATTTCAATGGCAGGTGTCAGGTCTGGAAGAGGATTCCATTTGGCCATGTTAACTCTTTGGGTTCAAAATGACATAATGGTACAGGTGGTCCATTCGTCATCCACCCTACAGGAAGCTACTCAGTCATTCTGGTACTCATGCTAATCCTGGCATCAAGATCTCCAAGTCATGCCTGCCAAATTTCCTTGCAGGTAGTCACAGGTTTGGTGTTAATTATGGCTATAATGAGAATTTTCCTGCAGGACTTCAGATATTTCTTTGCCATACTGTAATTGAACAGAGGGTGTCTAGTGTTCTCTGTTTGCCTCTTTCTTCCTGTAACTATACAATGATACAATTGAATGGCTAACATCCTCCCTTCATTTCCATACTCCCTCAAGAAATACTAGATCAACAGGTACAGGAATGTTACCCATTCCTTCCCCTTAAATTGCTCATCTAAATGATGTTAGAGAGAGAGCCATTTCTATTGCTGGACCCCAACTGTGGAACTCTATACCAAAGGAACAATGATTGGAACCTGACATCAAATTATTTAAAAAGGGCATCAAAACCTGGCTTTTCAAACAAGCCTTCCAAGAAATGTTCGCATGAAAAATTCGTATATAAAGAATTATAAATAAAGAATTATAAATAAAAGGTATAGTTATATACATTTATTCTAAGAGCTGGGCTAATTTGTATATTTTGGTTACCCTGAACACGACCTGTTTGCAGTCCTTGAGGGTCAGTATTGAAGAGCCCAGTTGTTTATTATACTTTAAGTCTTTTTCATAAAAACCTATATTTCCTAAATCAAAATAAATCAAAGAATATTTGCTCATGTTACTGCAGAAAGAAACTTAAAAAAAGAAGGTAACCACCAGATTTAAAACAAAAATTATCTTTTTTCATGATAGGTAGGTCTGTTAAATAAACACTAAAATAATATTTGATTTCTGTGCAACTGTTCATTTTACTAGCACCCTGGAGTTCATTCAAGGGCCTCCAGGTCATATGGGAGAAAGTTTTGTATATCTTGGCTTCATATTCTTTTTACCTACTACAAAGAGCTAATTCTTCCAATTAATGTAACAAAAGTGGCTTATGCAGAGGGATCAACAACTTGTTTTAAAGTTTTTTAAGTATTTTATTTATGCATTTTCAAATATATACATCAAGATAAACTTGAAAAGGAAAATCATAAGCTGATACCAAAAAAATAGACAAAGAAAAAAGAAAACCAGGAAATATGTAGATTCAGCTAAAGATAAAGTCCATAATTTGAGGGAAATCCAATCCAAGGTCTCCTTCTTCAGGAAAAACAAGAGCTAATAAAAAAACAAAGAAATGACAAGCAAGCAGCTGTTCTCAGGTTTATCAATAAAGAAAACATATCATTCCACCTAAATGGGAGCATCGAATTCAGTAGTAGGGGATTGAGGAGGCACAATTTTATCAGTCAAGAAAAAGGAAAGTTGATTAGGCTTGAAAAAAAACCATACATAAAATTCTTATATTTCACAAAGCACTTGCAAGGAAATCTAAGAAAGAATTGAGCCCTCCAATTATAACACCCTAGGTTTCATGAAAAGGAATTGTTTCCTTTTCTTCTGTGTAGATCTTGCCACATCTGGAAACACCAAAGTTCTGATTGTAGAAAAGTACCACCACGGTGTCTGAAATACAATCTAAGGAGCCAGTCTCTATCAGAATCCAAAACCAAGCAAACCAATAGGGGTGGATTTTAAAAGGGTTATACGTGTATATTATACACGTAACCCTTTTAAATCTGCTCCTGCGCAAGCTGAGCCTATTTTGCATAGGCCCGGCAATGCACGCAAACCCCGGGACGCGCATTATGTCTCGGGGCTTGAAAAAAGGGGCGGAGGCGGGAGCGTGACCAGAGGCCTCTGCTAGGCGTAACTTCTGCAACAAAGGTAAGGGTTTTATTTATTTTCGGGCTGGGGGGATGGTTAGGTAGGGGACGGGAGAGGAAGGTGGAGGGGGGGGCTAAGGAAAGTTCCCTCCGAGGCCGCTCCGATTTTGGAGTGGCCTCGGAGGGAATGAGGAAAGCCATCAGGGCTCCCCTAGGGCTCGGCGTGCGCAAGGTGCACTATTGTGCACCCCCTTGCGCCCGCCGACCCCGGATTTTATAACGTGTGCGGCTGCGCGTGCATGTTATAAAATCGGGTGTACAATTGTGCTCGCTGGGTAGTGTGCACAAATGTACCCCGTGCGTGTAGATTTAAAAATCCGGCCCATAAAGTAGAAGGCTTAGCCAAAGCCGAGTTAGAGGTTTCCAAAAGAGCTTTAACATCCAGAGAATTATCCCAACCTGCAAAATGTTCTTGAGATCTCCTACTCTCAATTTCCTTTCTGTAGGAGGAAGAGCTTTTTCAGGAATGTTTAAAATCTCCAACATATATCTCTTGGAACATGCCTCTAGGAGAAACCACAGGGATACAAGGAAAATTCACAAAATGCAAATTCTTTCACCTTAAAGAATTCTCTAGATTTTTGACCTTGTTGGAGAGCATTATATTGTCTTTAATTAAAGTTTCTTGTAAAGGTTTAATATGAGACAAACTTGTATTAATATCAGCCAGTTGTAAAGTTGTATTTTGCTTAGTGTTTTCCAGAACTAATACTTATGATTCCAATGATTGAACTTTATCTTACACAATCCCAGCTTGAGATGAAATCAGTTCCCCCAGACCTTCTATGGCTTCCCAGATGGTCTCAAGGGAGAAAACTGTAGGCTTCATGAGGGAAAAAGACACTTATGAAGAAATATCTCTAGCCAGGGAAACTGGAGAGACAGCACCGCTTTCAAACTCCTCCTACATTACTACCCGAGACCCTTTGAGGATAGAATACAGCCGAATTGCTGAAAATCACAGCAAATCTGCTTCTCTTGGCATTCCCAGCTCCTGGGGGAGTGGCAGCAATGTCACCCGAAAGCGAATCTCCTGGCCACTTAGAGAGAAGACTGAATTTCGCTGGATCGGCTGGAGGCGCCCTCATCACTGGACTCAAAGATACCATAGAGCCAGGGGAGAATGAAGGCAAACCTTCTCCTTCAGAACTCCCCAATGGCTGCCTGGAGTACATGAGCATCCTTCGGGCCACGCGGAGTTGAGGCAAGTGAAGCCGCAGGGATAGCCGCTAACTTGCCTTTGCTCTGGTGGCCCATAAAGTAAAAAAAATATCCAAATATTTTTGTAATGGGAAGATGGAGCTCTGCACTCAGCTGCTTGCTGTCACCATCTTGGATTCCTCCCAACTTATTTTAAAATGTAATTTATTCCAGCAGATCATAAGGCAGAGATTGCTGAATCAGTTGACGAGAATGTCCCTCGAAAGCATCCTGATAGAAGTGAGATGCAGCTGTCTCCATGCTTTGGCCTGAAGGTTAATTTTGGCTGCAGCATGCAGGGCAGTCATGGGGATAACATGGTGTCCCGGGGCAAGGGCTGCTTTCAGTTTAACCCTTTCCTTTCAGACCTGTGTGCTTGTAGACTCACAGACTGCCTCATAAAATGCAGCGCGGTATCCCCCCACACTTGGCTACCAGGGCAGTTGCTCAGCTTGCCCGCTCCTTGTGATGGCCCTGGCTGTATGTGGTGGATCTATGGCGTGAAGGTGAAACTGGGAGCTGCGCATTAATCTTTCAATATGTTCTTTTTTTTTTTTTTTAGGCTTCCTGGTAGAGTAAACATGTCAGAGAAGTTCATGGTGAAAAAACACCAGGGGGTCCTACTTGCAAAACAATTTAAAGCTGCAGACAGGGAAAGAGAAACCCTTTTGAAAATGAGAGTTCTTGCTGTTTTCACTGAAGGTTGGGCTAGGCTTACTATTTATTTTATTTATTTAAAAGAATTTATATACCGCAAATTAAACAGGATCTCTCTGGCTAAGTGGTTTACAAGTATAGGGTGCCAGCTCAGCTCAGGTGACACATTTCCAGTTTAAGATCATGGACCTGATGTTGCATACCTGCTAAAGAAACCTGATTTTTTTTTTAACTTTTCTGATTAATACGCGATCACACAAAAGATTTTCATAGGACCAGTGTGGGTTTTTTTTTATTTTTACATTGTAACTTGACATTTTTAACATTAGTGAAAATAGAGTGTTCCCAATGTGTTAAGAAACCTGGCAGTCGTTTTCCTCTGAAGTAGGTGAATTATAAAATGTTGCTGGGACAGTGTATTGGTAGTGTGTTTGTGAGTGTACGTGTGTGTGTGTGTGTAGGGGGACAATCTAAATATGGAAGGGGGCAAACCAAAGTGAAATTCCCACAATCGTGCCCACCCCCACAGCACAGTCTACTGTCTACAAACTGGCTATAGAAGACACTACAAGAAAAAGCCTCAAGGGCCTTCTGTGTGTGAAACCTTCCCCTCCCCCCCCCATTCAGGTACTGCAAGTACCAAGCACAATCAGGCTGATACAGTACAGTGCTCCGATGGAGCGCACTGTTAGCCGGCATTTGGACGCGCGTTTTGAACTCGCTAGCTTTACCCCTTATTGAGTAAGGGGTAATAGCGCGTCCAAAATGCGCGTCCAACCCCCCCGAACCTAATAGCGCCCGCAACATGCAAATGCATATTGATGGCCCTAATAGGTATCACCCGCGCGATTCAGAAAGCAAAATGTGTAGCCAAGCCACACATTTTACTTTCTCCGGGCACCGGGAAAGTGCACAGAAAAGCAGTAAAAACTGCTTTTCTGTGCACCCTCCGACTTAATATCATGGCCATATTAAGTCGGAGGTCCCAAAAGTTTAAAAAAGTAAAAAATAATTAAAAAAAAAAAATTAAAATGGGCCCGTGGCTGGTGGGTCGAAAACCGGAAGCTCAATTTTGCCGGCGTCCGGGTTCCGAACCCGTGGCTGTCAGCAGGCTCAAGAACCGATGCCGGCAAAATTGAATGTCGGCTGTCAAACCCGCTGACAGCTGCCGCTCCTGTCAAAAAAGAGGCGCTAGGGATGCACTAGTGTCCCTAGCGCCTCTTTTTACCGCCGGGCCTAATTTAAATAAATTAAAATACTGAATCGCACGCACAGGAGAGTGGGCGCTCGCCCGCTCTCCCGTGATTTTACTGTATCGGCCCGATAGGGAGTTAGAAACAAAGATATCCACCCAAATCCCCAGTGACTGTGATGGGGAGGGAGGGAGACAGGGTTTCCAATACAATCCTAATGCCAGACTTGGGATGGGAGGCTCCTCAAGCTTCTTCCTAGCAACTGTGAACTCCCCCAGATCTAGAAACCCCATCATGGCTATGCAGAACACAGTAAATGTACCCAAAATTCAATTTAACATTTTTACTTATAATGCAAAGATTAGCAGGCAAGTGGTGTTAACACACTGAGATATAAAGAGAGAATACATTTAAAAATTTAGCAGTTTACCAAAATGGCAAGTAAACAAACCAAATTATACTAGATCCTATAAGATAACTGAATAAAGATAACTAGGATTTCACTTTCTACCCCAAAAAACAGTCCTATGAAGGAGCAAAATCAAAAACGGGGTTCCCACAGAAGTGCTTGCTTAGAGAATAAAAATGTCCTTAGTGTAACAGAAATGATCCAGTTTGCAGCCTGTACCCTGCAGTAATGGTTAGGCGGAGGCCTCTCACTGATCCCCGTTTAACTTGATGACAGAAAAGATTTGCAGAGGGTCCCCGCCACCTTCAAAAGCAAATCACTGCTGTAGCGCTGAACACCATGGCCAGGGCTGCAGAGCCAAAATCTCTACTAAAAGACTTATAACCCGGGGTAAATGCTTTCATATCTTTTCCCCAGGGATTTTTCCCTTTTCCAAAATGAAACTTCCAGTTCCCAAATGCTGATTTACTAATACTTATCCCCTTAGGCAAAATAGGGTTCACTTGTATAAGGGAAAGAAGTAGACCACAAATGCATTAACCGTAGGTTTTGACGCACTCTGCCAACACAACCTGGCACAAAAAGGCTCCTCTATCCCAAGGGCACCTGACTAGTAGAGGATTGCCTTGCAGGAATAACTGTTTTGCTCTCTCAGCTGCCTGGATGCCAAGCTGTTCTCTCTTCCCACTGATTGCAGCACCCAGAGAACACCCAAATGATTTCCTGAGCACAAAGGCAGTGTTGTTTGCCTCTGTTCCTCTCCAGGTCAATCTCAGTTGGTCTCTGGTCAATGCTCTTTCAGTAAAAAAACACAGCTCCGCTCTGTCTTTCAGATGCCAAAATCTGTAACTCCTGGAAAAATCCATGTGGAGGCCAGAACTAGGATTTACAAATTCTATTGGTGCTGGAACAGTAGCCAACTTCCCATTGGTCAAACAGTCAGCAGTGTCCTGCAGAACTGGAGCATTCTCTGTTATCTGAATTACCCCATCAGTCCAAAAGAAAATTAACCCTTTAGTAGGTGGAAGGCACTGTCCTAATGTAAACACATATTGCATGCAAAACTGCAGAACTACATACAATCCATTTGTACCTGCATTTGTGAAGGCACATTCAGGCCAATGAAATATCGTGCGCTGAACCCAGTGCACATGGGTTTTGTTAATTAAATTGTCAGTGAATACAATATCACATCAAAATTAAGAAATGAAATACTGCATAAGTCAACAAAAAAGCAAGGAAATAAGTAAAAAAGAAAATAAAAATATGTCGGCAAATTACATACGTGCCGATTCAGTAAAAACGCGGGAGAATGGACGAATGCCTGCTCTCCCGGCGCGCGCACCGGCCACTCGCCAGTGCGCGCGATTCAGTATGTAAATTAGGTGGTGCAGTAGAAACGGGTAAAAGGAGGCGCTAGGGACACTAGCGCGTCCCTAGCGCCTCCTTTTGACCCGGAGCGGCGGCTGTCAGTGGGTTTGACAGCCGACGCTCAATTTTGCCGGCGTCGGTTCTCGAGCCCGCCGACAGCCATGGGCTCTGAAACCGGACGCTGGCAAAATTGAGCATCCGGTTTTTGGCCCGACAGCCGCCGGCCCAATTTAATTTTTTTTTTTTTTTTTACTTTTTACACCCTTTGGGACCTCCGACTTAATATCGCTATGATATTAAGTCAGAGGGTGCACAGAAAAGCAGTTTTTACTACTTTTCTGTGCACTTTCCCGGTGCAGGCAGAAACTAGCGCCTACCTTTAGGCGCTAATTTCTTAGAGTAAAATGTGCGGCTTGGCTGCACATTTTACTTTCTGTATCCCGCACGCATACCTAATAGGGCAATCAACATGCATTTGCATGTTGAGGGCGCTATTAGGTGCCGCGGGTTGGACGCGCGTTTTCCGCCCCTTACTGAATAAGGGGTAAGGGAAAACGCGCGTTTTCCGCCCCTTACTGAATAAGGGGTAAGGGAAAACGTGCGTCCAAGGGCAGGTACTGTACTGTATCGGCTTGATAGTTAATAATAAAGCGAAAAGAGGCGGCCGTGCATCAGAGGAGAAATAAGAAGGAAACATAAAAGCAAAGAGGGCATTATCCTGCCAATTAAAGCTGCTATCATATAACTGCTAGAGAAAAGACAGCTAAAGTCACTACCGCTGGGTTCTAGAATCAAGAAAAACTTTCAACTGCTTGGGAATAAAGAAAATATAACAATTGTTATCTTTTTTTATATACATTTACAAGTATATCTTAGAGTGAAAGTTGCACCTAAGGAAATAGTTTCCTGTCTCATTGAAAGAAAACCTTTTCTCCTTTCTTGCGTAATCTTAGAAATATCAGGAAACATACACACATTAGAGCCAAGAAAAGGAGGATTTAAATGGCGAAAATGAGACATTAACTTACTGATATCTTGTTCAACTACTAAGGAAACAAACAGAGTAGGACGATCTATAATTTCAAATCCTGAATTTTCAAGGAAAGTAGTTAGGTTCTGCAAATCAAAAAGAAATCCACCAGAGTCCTCAGGTAAAAGCCTTTCAGCTGACGAAGTAGGTAAAAAGTTAACTTTATTTATAGAAGGAAAATTGGTCACAGGTCTAAGAAGAACCTCCTGAAGATATCTTTTGAAGGTAAATAGTGGGGTTTTTTCCCATAACTCTTGGAAAGTTAATTAATCTAAGATTCAAATGACGATTCCAGTTTTCCAAGAGCTCAACCCTTCTAGATAAAGCATCCCTGTCCTTAATAGTTGCTTCTCTAAAGCCATGAATTTCTTGAATGTCCCCTTCTAACTTAGCAACAGTAGAATTAAGAGATTGCAATGAACTTTGAATCTAATGAATTAGTGAGCAGGTCCATCTTTTTTATTGCAGGACTTATTGGCAATTGATAACCCAGCAGTTAGTTCCCACAGCATGTCATGGGTTATGACTGTAGGCTTTATTGGAGAGATATTTAGCTCACCCAGGGCAACAGAAGCTCCGACAGGAGGGGAGGACATCGGAGGGCACCCTTAATCTAAGAAATCATTCTCTGGAGAATCTCCTTCTTTCCCCGGTAGCAAGGATGGTGAAAAGGCTGTCTCCTGAGGCACTCTGAGTGGTTCTTCCTGCGGCATCAAGATGCTGACATCATCGGTCAGCGACATCTGTAGTAGACGATTCTCTCCATGCTGGTGGTGGTCTATTGTTGGGGAGACTGAGGGAAACGTCACCCCTAGGCAGAGACAGTACTCCTCCATCCTGCTCCACAGTGGGGTTCACCTCCCCAACTTTTCCAGTTCCCGGGGCCATGAAAGATGTAATCAAGATTGCTCCAAAAAGTGAGTAGGAATTGAGGGAAAACCCCTCACTTTGCCCTTCCATTTAGGAGGCATAACAATATCAAGGAAACAAAACAATGCAGAGGGTAGGAGTAGCTCTTGATCATGCCATCTTGGCCCTGACCACCCTAGCATACAGGTTAACGAGTGCTTGGATGTGCGTTTTGGACATACTAGGCTAACACCGATGCAACAAGGGGATCAGCGCGTCCAAAACGCGCGTCTAAACCAGCGCATAGCTAATAGCACTCATCACATGTAAATGCATGTAGATGAGGCTATTAGCTATTAGCCCCCGATGCAAAAAATCACTGTAGGCCTGACGCACACGTTTGAACACGAAAAACTTAACGCCAGCCCCAGATCTGGTGTTAAGTCTTTACGTGCTCCAAGCCATCTGAAAAATTCCCCATTAAGTAAAAAAAAAAAAAAGCGCAAAATACTGCTTTTCTGTGGTTCCTCCTACTTAGTAATGTCCCAAAAATAAGTAGAAGGAACCACAGGAAGCAGCATGAAAAAAAAAATCTTTCCAGTGGTCAGGTTAGGGAAATGGATGTCCACTGAGTGTTCATTTTCCTAACGTGTGGCTGTGAACAGCACACAGCCTCATCTCCTGAGCGCCCGATGCCATGGACGTACTAGGATGCACAATTTATCCCTAGCATATCATTTTAGCGTGGCAGCTAATTTGCCTATTGCATCGAGTGCCCAGGAGAGGTTATTATGTGCGTGCACAAAAAATGTGTATCCACCTTAGACACACGTTTTTGCGCACACTTTATTGCATTGGCCCGATTGCACAGGAAGCAAAATTAATGCCTGGCTACCTTAGTCCTTTTTAATACACGTTCCTCCCTTTTTCAAACTCTGTAAGGAAAAATAGCAAATTGTCTTAAAACCTCAAGCAGATGTCAAAGTCCTGGTAGTGGTTAGGTGTAGATCAGTATTTTACACCCCTCCCCCGGACACATGCAATAAAAAAAAAATCTCTGGCCAGTTTCAACCCGCCAGTGGACTATCATTAAAATTATTTGATAGCATTAGTCAACCAGTTATTCTATATGGGAGTGAAGTCTAGACTCTACAGAATGAAACAAAACTTCTCCATACAAATCCACACCTCTAGTTCTGTAGTACATGCTCTGCATCCATAGAAATTCCATCAACAGTGGACACATAGCATAACTAGGACATTTCTCTTTAAATATACTCAAATTTTTGTGTCACCTCAGAAACAGCAACATAAACTCCCTCCTCTGCCAGACACTTTGGGGTAGATTTTATAATTCTACGCGCGCGCGAACAAAAGTACGCCGGATTTTATAAGATACATGCGTAGCCGCGCATATCTTATAAGTTACGGGGTCGGCACGCACAAGGGGGTGCACATTTGTGCAACTTGTGTGCGCCGAGCCTTGCGCGCGCTGCCCGTTCCCTCCGAGGTCGCTCCGAAATCGGAGCGGCCTTGGAGGGAACTTTCCTTCTGCCTTCCCCCACCTTCCCCTTCCTTCCCCTACCTAACCCACCCCCCCGGCCCTATCTAAACCCCCCCTACCTCTGTCGCAGAAGTTACGCCTGCTCGAAGCAGGCGTAACTTTGCGCGCGCCGGGCCGGCTGCCGCGTGCCATGTTCCGGTCCGGGGGCTGGTCTGGAGGCCATGGCCATGCCCCTGGAATGCCCCCGGGCTGAAACCACGTCCACGGCACCGCCCCCGGATGACGCGCCAACCGCGTCACGCCCCCCTGACACGCCCCCGATGACATGCCGTCCGCGTCACGCCTCCTGACATGCCCACCCCAAGAAAGCCCCAGGACTTAGGCGCGTCCCGGGGCTTTGTGCGCGCTGGAAGCCTATGCAATATAGGCTCGGCGCGTGCAGGGGTTTTTTAAAAGGGTTACGCACGTACCTTATGCACGTAACCCTTTTAAAATCCGGCCCAGTGTGAAGTAAAACAAATCTTGAAAAATAGACACTCAGAACCTATACAGCAAACAGCCATACCATAACAGCACTAACTCCCAGGACTGAAAAGCAGCAGCCCTACCTATGTAAAGGCAACACTATAAATATTATATTGTACCTTAGAACACCTCCTATAAGGAAAACAGAACAAGCTGGACTGCTACAGAGCCCTACATAGAAACTAAACAATAATAAAATACATTATTTTTGTCTAACACATAGACAAAGCATGGGTCGTCCCTTATTTGGAAATGTCTCTAGATCATGGATTTCTTCCATGATCCCTTCTCTACATACTTATCATTGTATAGTGTTGTTAAAAATGTAAACCGGAGTGAAGGCCTCCGCCAATACTTCGGTATATAAAAGCTTATAAATAAATAAATAAATAAATAAATACTTAGTGGAGGATGCTGGCACTGTAGCTGAGGTACAGGGTGGACTCTGAGAAGCAATGCTGGGGGCATCAGTTGAGCTGTCTACCTGTGCTGCCTGCTCTTCAGTTCCATTCTCTTTTTGTCCTGCTCGCCCATCAATGAACTGGATGATGAGGCTAACACACTACTGTATACGCCTCCCAAATTTTCCTCTTCCAGTATACTTTCAATATCTTCTGATTCAGAAAAGCCAAGTAATTACTCTTCATCTAAATCAGTGGAGGAAATATGGCTTTCACTACATCATCTGCTGCAACGTTTTCCCTCTTGTTGAAAACAGAAGATTGGAGAGAAATAGATTCACTGTCATCCGCACTCTGCAGTGGCACATCATCATCTCCATATGCCAGTTTCTTTCTGCTGCCTTAGTAGTCCAGAAGAAATCCCTCTTCAGTTTTGGTGCAGGGCTACTTTTTGGATTCTTGCTGGTTCTACAGTGCCTGTGCCAACTTGCCCAATTTTGGACACATTTACATTTACTTCATCTGCTCTGCCTTTCCCTATCCCTTACATGATTATTTTTATGTCACTGGGGTGTGAAGATTACAATAAAGATTTAATATTTTACACTGGTATTGTAATACCCAGACTGTGCCAGTAATATGCTGTTATGTGGAGAACACAAAGAAACTGCTGCAGTGAGTGTCATACTGTCTTCCCTGACACAGACAGGCTTCACATTACCGCCTGTTATGCTGCATTGTCTTCCCTGCCCTCATTGCTTACTTAGGCTGACTGCCTAGTGCCCACTGCCCACACTGTGACTGCTGCCAGGCAAAAAGAGAATAAATGACTAATATAAAATGTACCTAAGGCTTCAGTCACCACCATGGAAAAACAGAACAGCAACTGCAAGCGAAGCAACACAAATCTGCAACGAGAGACAGATCTTGTGATGTAGTACTGCCTCACAGTTTTGCTTTCCTCTCTTATATGATGGGCTGTTGATGGTGGGCTAACACAGTGAGACTATAAAATATGCCACAGCAAAAAACTTTACCAAGAACTCAGAGAGAGCTCAGAGCTATGCTTTCACACAGACAATGTTTTGAGCAGCAATGCAGAGCAAATCTCTGACATTCTCAGTCTTCACGATTAACGTCACTGTACCCGGTCTGCAGCAATAGGTCAGACTGGCAAAATGCTTTGCTGTGATACATCATTCCTCTCAGCTCCTTGACAACATGCTCATCCTCTCCTTCTCTGCTGACTGCCTGATCTACACTCTATCAATTTCTAACTGTACATATGAACCTGTTGCTTTCTTATGCGTTCTATGAGCCCATTGACTATAATGGCTTATACAAATCATTCTGTTTCAAATTAATGAAATGAATGTTTTATTTAATTTGAGGGCCCTCAATTCATTTTGGGTACTCCAGAAAGAAACCAATTAGCCCCTATACATTTCATTTTTGTTTGAAACTAATGCACATGCCTAAAAAATACAGGATCTTAGTCTCTGTACAAGCTCCCATTTGTACCTCTTCTCCCAGGGTGAAGACTCCAGAGGGAAAAAAGCAGGTCTTCTGATTTTTCCCCAACTTCAGGGTAGGAAGATGTCAGCAAAACTTCCCCCCCCCCAAAATACAAGACAAAATCTTCATAAAAAGGCAAAACTGCAACTTCTGCAGCGAGTCACCCCTGATCCATCCGCTGGGTGTCAGATGGAAAGCAGCAGAATCTCCTCTGCTCTTAGTCTTCCATGAAATCTTTTGCTCTATGAAATCAGACCAGGGCTGTCACAGAAAAGATTTCAAAAACAAGTCCACAAATTCATTAAGCAATCCCTGGGGCACCAGTACAGTTGCCCCTTCCCTATTCAGTGCAGGATTTCAAGCTGTGAGGGCTAGTACACCACAACAGGGGAACAAAATCAACTTTGGAAAACAGCTCCTTCATCTGACTGCTAACCAAAATATGCCACACCTATGATGCAAGCTGCTTCTCTACCAGCAGGGGGCCAGCCATTCCAGCAACCTCTATAGAGATGCTGTTCTAAGAATAGTGCCCCCTCCCTCTACAACCTATAGCCCACTCCTAGCCAACAAAGGGTACTAGGGCCATATAATGGTGATCCCAAAGGGTCTCCATTTTGTAGGTAAAACCCACCATTGTCTATATCCTTATCCAGCAACATATTCCTGCAGTCTACTAAGGAAACAACACTCTCCATATTCGATTCATGCACTGACTGCAAATACATTTCTTCAAGCTTTAACATATCAATAGTACCTCTGGATGAAACTTCGGTCTTAACTATAGATATCTCCTTTTTACTAGGCAATGTGGTTAACCTAAATATAACAAGCAAATGATCAGACCAAGACACAGAAGCCAAAGAAATCCCTGTAACTGGGTACGAGACTGATGGTAGATCCTGCTGAAACAGAAAATCAATACTATGACCTGCTACACGGATTGATATCTTAGACTCCTTACCTCCCACCCCTAACAGCCTGTTCCGGATTATTATGTGCCTTTACAATCGTGGATAATGATTCCTCTAGAAACTTTAAATATTTTAACTTGTAATGCAGAAGCAAATCTAAGCCTGAAACATTAAACAGATTAAACTCATTTATTATCATTTACGCCAGATAATTAGCAGGTGTAAAAATACATGAGTAAGTTAGAAAGGTATGTGTGTATGTGTCTTTTAAAACAGCACTTTATTTATTTATTTATTTGTTGAGTTTTTTATATACCGTCGTTCGGTGAAGCCATCACAACATATGCGCGCATATGTTCACCCCCTCGGAATGCTCCTAGACCGCTCTTTTTTTAAACATGTATATTCATGCGTGAAAGTGAAGATACACGTGTACTTGCAGCTTTTTTTAAAATATGGAATACGAGAGAAGTGGCTACATATGCATATATATGCTAATTTTTGTGTACATAACACTTTTAAAATTTGCCTTTAAATTTTCTATTTATAAACACCTAGGATCAGAATTCTTAAATATGATAAGATTTTATGTCACTTGTAGACTCAAAGGTTTTTTTTATGAAATCACCCAATCTTCTTTGTTATTAGGACTTCATGTCTAGTGGCCTTGAATTTGAATACGAAACAATGTTAGTGAGCTAATTTGACAAACTTAGGATTTTTCTGCATATCTGTCAAATCAGTTTGTGGGCTTCTTTTGTTAAAAATGTTTGCATATCTCTACTTAGATCACTGATGCAGAATATAAGTAGATTGGCTAGAGTACATGTATCCGCCTGGACAATGCCTGTGACCCAGCTAATGTGTTTTGTGACTTACAGCCCCACGTCTTGTCATCACAGCTGCCAAGCCTGAGTTCCTTCAACAGTATAGATTAGATCTTTGACATGATTTAAAGTGACAGAGTGCAAACTGTGCAAACAACAGAACAGTAAAATTAGTAATTCTGTATAAAAGTGCCTCAGGCAATATGTGACATTGCTAACATGCTGTGCAAATTAATAAAAATATATATAAGTGCACTGTGCTAAGGCCGAAGTGTTACAAAAATAATCAAATTGAAATCAAGCATTGAGCAAATAAGTATCTGCATTTGTTGTATTAATCATGTAGAAATAAAGGTCAATAAATGAGTTGTCAGGGATAACATTTTATTGGACTAACTTAAAAAGGTCTCCAGGGGTGACCTGGGAAACTATAGACTGGTGAGCCTGATGTAGGTGCCAAACAAAATGGTAAAAGCTTTTCATAAAAACAAGATCACTAGCCATATAGACATGGCTTAATGGGGAAGAGTCAATTGGTTTTAACAAAGGGAAGTATTGCCTTACAAATCTATTAGATTTTTTTTGAAGATGTAAATAAATATGTAGATAAAATGAGTTAGCTGATATAGAGCAGTGGTTCCCAAATCTGTATAGGGAGTCCCCAAGCTGGTAGGTTTTCAGGATATCTGCAATCAATATGCATCAGATAGATTTGCATGCAATGCAAACCCAAATCCTGAAAACCCAACTGGCTGGGGAGCTCCCAGGGCAGTTTGGGAACCATTGATATAGATTGTTTGGATTTTCAGAAGACATTTGACAAAGTCCCCCTCAAGAGTAACTCACTGGGAATTTAAAAAGTCATGGGATAAGAGGCAGTGTCCTAGTGAGGATTGGTAACTGGTTAAAAGACAGGAAACAGAGGGTAGGACTAAATGGTCAGTTTTCCGAATGGAGAAAGACTATGAGTGGAGTGCCACAGGGATCTGTGCTGGGACCTGGGCTGTTTAGCATATTCATTAATCATCTGGAAAAAGGAATGAGTGAAGTGATCAAATCTGCAGATAACACAAAATTAATACAAGTTGTTAAAACACAATAGAAGGACTTTGCAAGACTAGGAGTCTGGGCGTCTGAATGCCAAATGAAATGTAATGTGGAAATCTGCAAAGTAATGAACATAGAGAAAAAAATCCAAACTATAGGTACACAATGCTTAGGGTCACGAAATGAAACTCTGGAGGGAACAACTCACAACCAATTTCAAGAAATATTTCTTCATAGAGAGGGGTTGGATGCCTGGAATGTCCTTCTGGAAGAGGTGGTGAGGACAAAAACAGTAACAGGTCGATGCAAGTGTACAGCTCAACGCACGATTGGACACCCGTTTTGGATGCGCATCCATAACCCCCAATGCAAAACAGGGGTGAGAAGGTCCAAAATGTGTGTCCAATTGAGCGCATAGGTAATAGTGCTCATCACATGTAAATTCAAGTTGATGAGGCTATTATTTATTTTCTCCAATGCAAAAAAAAAAAAAAGGTGCGCCTAACGCTCACAATTTAATCTGCAAAAATTAACGCCTGCCTGGAGCAGAATGATGAATCCTGAGAAAACAGGGGGCGGGGGTGAAGGGGGGCAGGCCTGTAAAAGCCCGCAGCCTACACACCATGATGGTGCGCCGGATGCCGGCTTTCACACTGAATAGCACTACCGTGAAAGGTGGTGCTATTCGGCGTGCTACTGCCGACGATAATGTTAGTAACATTTTCGCCGGCAGCAAAGACACCGCCGACTCCACTACTCCCCCTCCTGACTCTTCCCTCCCTGCGCCGACTCCTCCCCTTCCCCTAATTTGCATTCTATCACATGTGAAAAGGCCCTTTTCGCATGCGATAAGCCTTTGATAAATGACCGCCTAAGTTAGATGGATAAGTGCTAATATTTGAACTTATCGATCTACCTTAGGGGGTCATTTATCAAAAGCTTATCGCACGTGATACGGCCTTATCGCATGCGATAAGCCTGTATCGCATATGAAAAGGGCCTTTTCGCATGCGATATCATGCAAATTAGGGGGAGGGGAGGAGTCAGGGCAGGGAGGGGGTGGAGTCGGCGATGTCTTCTCTGCCAGCGATAATGTTACTAATATTATCATTGGCAGTACCGCGCTGAATAGCACCACCTTTCACGGTGGTGCTATTTGGTGCAAAAGCCGGAAGCCGGCGCACCACCGTGGTGTGAAGGCTACGGGCTTTCGCAGGCCCGCCCCCCCCCCCCCCCGCTCCCCCGTTTTCGCAGGATTCATCATTCTGCAAAGAATGATGAATCCTGGCCTTAGACAGATAAGTTAGACATGCCCCATGGACTACAGTTAGCTGGATAGCTTATGTGGCCAACTTTAATACTTATCCCGGTATATTCAGCAACTTTGCCATGCCACTGAATATCCCATGTAAATTAGCTGGAGCAGTCTTACCTGGCTAACTTATATAACCAGTTATCTATAAACATTGGCCTCCCCATATATAGATAGTCATAGTTTAATGAGACAAAGTCAACATAGCTTTAGCCGAGGAAAGTCTTGCCTCACCAATCTGCTATATTTTTTGAAATACTGAATAAACATGTGGACAAAGGTGAGCCAGTTGATATAGTGTATCTGGATTTTCAGAAAGAGTTTGACAAAGTACCCCATGAGAGACTCTTGAGGAAATAAAAAAAAAGTCATGGGATAGAAGGCAATGTTCTATTGTGGATTGAGAACCAGTTAAAAGATAGAAAACAGGGATTAAGGCTAAATGGTCAGTTTTCTCAATGGAGAAAGGTGAATAATGGAAGGCTCTAGAGCAGTGGTTCTCAACCTTTTTTCTGTTGGGACACACCTGACAGATGATTCTCACATGCGTGACACACTGACCCATGATCGTCACGGGGCTAGATGTAAAAGTACAGTTTGCATCCACAGGAACCCCCCTGCCCCACAATAATGGATGTAAAGCAGAATTATGACATTCCCCATACAACTCACCCTACAAAAAAGATATTCTGGTTCTGGTGTCATTTCAATAACAGCAACTCAAACTCCTTCTACTTCTAGGCTCAATAGCCCTACTTATGAAAAGACAGGAGTCACCTGACTTCTCTCATGCATACACACACACACAGAGGCTTCCCATTCCCATGTTCTCTTTCAGATATAGAGGCTTCTCCCTCCCATGCTGCGTCTCACACACACACCCAGGTTTCTCACTCCCATGCTCACTCTCTTCACATGCACAGGCTTCTCATTCCCATAATCACTTTCTCTCTGTTACATACACACCAGTCTCTCTCTCATTTCCATGCTCGCTCTCCACATGCACAGGCTTCTCATTCCCTGAATCACATTCTTTCTCTCACATTCACACACACCAGTCTCTTTCTCTCACACACACCGTCACCTTACCAACCAGTCTCTCTCTCATGCATGCAAAAACACACAGGCTTCCCACTCCCATGCTCTCTCTCACATAATCAGGCTTCTCACTCCCATGCTTTCTTTCACCCCCCCCCCCCCCCCCCAACACCAGGCTTCTTACTCCCATGCTTTCTCACATACCCAGATTTCTCACTTCCATGCTTTTTCTCTCTCTCTCTCACACTCACACATCAGTCACCTCCGTGACTAATGTCTCACACTCTCACATACACATCAATCATCTCCCTGAGCAGTCACTTTCATTGTCTCTCACATATACACACACATCAGCTCTCTGACCAGTTTCTCTCAATCACACACATGCTCTCAATCACACACTGGCTGGCTGGCTGCTTCTCCCTCTCTTTCTCTCACTCACTTCCTCTCTTCCCCCCAGCACAAATGGTAGCTGCAGCAGCCTCCTCCTCCAGCCCCCGCAGGCCAAGAAAGAAGAATCCTATCGGCCGCGGGAGGCTCATGCTGCTGTCTCCTTTCCCGATTACCGGCTGCTTTGATTGCTCGGGGGCCAATGCTGCTGCTGCCGCTATTTTTCCACTCGGCACGGCTCTTTCTCCTTCCCGCGCACCGCATATCACTTCCTGTTCTGGGTCACGGGGGGGGGGGGGGGGGGCGGGCAGGTGCGGGAAGGAGAAAAGGCCAGCCGCAGGTGCCACACTGCTGCTTCTACCACCGCTGCCGTTCCCTCTGGGCTTGAACATGCTGATAGCATCCGGTGGTAACAGCAGCAGGGAAGGAGGTAACAGCAGGGAAGGAGGTAACAGCAGCAGGGAAGGAGAGACCGGGAGCACGCGACACAGCTGCCGGTGCTTGGCGACACACTGGTGTGTCGCGACACACCGGTTGAGAAGCACTGCTCTAGAGATCTGTACTGGGATTGCTACTTTTTAACATATTTATAAATGATGTAGAGATGGGAGCAATGAATAAGGGGATCTAATTTACTGATGATACAAAATTATTCAAAGTTGTCAAATCACAAGAAGATTGTGAGAAATTGCAGGAAGATCTTGTGAAACTGAGATAAGAACATAAGAAATTGCCATGCTGGGTCAGACCAAGGGTCCATCAAGCCCAGCATCCAGTTTCCAACAGAGGCCAAACCAGGCCACAAGAACCTGGCAATTACCCAAACACTAAGAAGATCCCATGCTACTGGTGCAATTAATAGCAGTGGCTATTCCCTAAGTATAATTGATTGATAGCCATTAATGGACTTCTCCTCCAAGAACTTATCCAAACCTTTTTTGAACCCAGCTACACTAACTGCACTAACCACATCCTCTGGCAACAAATTCCAGAGCTTTATTGTGCGTTGAGATACTAGGCATCCAAATGGTAGATAACATTAAATGTGGACCAGAGCAAAGTGATGCACATAAGGAAAAGCAACCCAAATTATAGCTACAAAATTCAAGGCTCCACATTGGGAGTCATCATCCAGGAAAAGGATCTAGACATTGTTGGGTTTGGTGGTCTGTAGACTGCTCCCATGAACTGCCTCACTCACCTCTCTGGCTGAGCCATCTGGCAGGATACTTTTAAAAAGGAAATCAAGGAAAACTAACAACATCTCATTTTCTTTCATTTTGTTTTTTAATTTATTGAAATGAAAATGGACATTTTGTTATTATTTCCTGCTTTCTTTTAAACAAATGTATCTGTGGATTTTGCACCAGTGAGGGCAGAGAGAAAATTACTGTCCAAATGTACAAGAAGCAAGCATTTTTCAGTGGAAAGGAAGTTCGGGAGCAAGCAATCATGATGTGAGGCTCACAGGGGGTATCCTTAGGAAACACTTCTTCGCAAATAATGTGCTGGTTGCATGGAACAGCATCCCAGTGGAGGTTGCATAGGCAAAGAACAGTAATGGAATTCAAGAAAGCATGGGGTAAGCACAGAAGGGAATTTGCGAGATCAAGTGAGGTCTACGGTATTGCAACAGGCAGGAAATTGGACAGTCTAGATGGGCAGTATGGTCCTTATCTGCAGTCATAAGCCAGAGGAAGGTGAATGAAACCCCACACATCTGCAGTCAGTTTGGCAGTACAGGACCCACATGTTCTTCACACCAAACAGGGAAATGCTCACAATGTGAGTCTGTTCAGGGAGCAATAATAACGAACTTCCTTTGAAAAACCTGTAAAGTCTAATGCAAGTAGTTGCCTGTTGATAGGTCTTCAGTTTTAAAGACTGACTCACAGATGTGTGAGCCAACTGAAATCAGAGAAATGGGAAAGTTAAACATGCTAACCTTTATTTGGGTTAGTGAGAAGACACAGTAGGTTTCCCTGAGGAGATGAATTGATTCTCCCAATATGTTATTTGAAGATATTATTTGAATTTGGCAAAGTTCTTGGAAACATTTCATGAGTTCAAATTGACTCAATGATAATTATGATTATAATTTTGAATTAAGTATTCAGTATAGCTTGACAGAACTAACATTTTAATAAAATATATTACTTTATTTTTTTGACACACAGAAGCAACTAGAAAGGAAACATCTACAAATTTTTGGTTGTTGCATGGTTTAAGCTCTCCTTTTCTGCCTCATATTAAAAGTATTCCAGTGGGTTGGTTTCTGAGAGCTTTATGGAATTATTCCAGGCATGCTGATTTTATACAGCAGTCTGAGGACATGACTGTGAGGTTTCCTGATAGATCTTATTCTTTTGAGACAGTTGACTTAACTACTAACTAGGCAACCAGTGTCTCAGCCAGATAGAGAGAGATTGCTGTTTGACTTTCAGGGACTTCTCTATGTGAGCAGAAATGACAAAAAAGTGTTCTTTGTGAACAGAGCAAAATGATATTTAAATTGTTGAGAGAAAACTATCATGTCCTATTAAAAAATAATATTTTGAGAGATGTTATTTATTCCAAAGGTGGTTTTCTAATGGCCAAAAATGTGAAGAATCATTTGTATATAAGTGTGCTTATGGAAAGACTTGTGAAGGAGTTTTTAGTTGGTTTGGTAGTATATATAGCCTTAAAGAATTTTTGAACCATGAAAGTACTTCTATGCTGTATGCCATTCAGTGAGGTTGTAATCAATTTATATTTGGATGCACCACCAGGGCTTGAAAGGTGTTTATTCAGGAGCATACATATAATGGGTCCCCAATACGGTCTCAATATCACTGGAGTGTGACCTGAGAGAGTCTGTGTGGGGATGGCCCTTGACTTGCTCCTGGGTATTGTAAATATTTTGATAGTTTGAATGCTTTCATTGGGAAAATACTGATTAGACAACTACCGTGGAAGGCCACTAGATGACATAGTAAATGAACATTGTGTATGTTATAGAATGGGAAGGCAGAGTATAGGATGAAAAGTTTATTAGGTTCTACTGGTGTGGGTCTCCTTTAAGTAGTCTGGGAAAAAAGTTCCTCTAGGGAAATTATTATTGGGACTATATAAGCCAGTGTTGAACGTTAGGCAGAAGGAGTTGGCTGGAAGTATCTACTAGGAGTTTAGATGCTCAGGGTTCCTCTTTATGGAGGAGGCCTTGCAGGGGCTTCCCCCTGAAGAGGAAAGGCCCAAGGCTGGAAAGAAGTTCCTCCCACCAGGGAACAACCAAGGGATTTTTCCTGGATTGTGAGTGGACAGGAGTGGACAAACAATATTGTCAGTGGAAGACCTAGGAGAAGAGGATGTTTCAGAGGGGTGATAGCTGAGAGTACCAGGGAAATCCTTGGATATCACTTGAAGGAGATGCCTGGAACAAATACAAGGAGGGGCTACATGAAGGGCTGAGCAGTGTCATTTTGTATCAAATGAGCGAGTACTGATGTAATTAAAGCTGATGTGCTTATTAGGAACATAGTCTACCATGAATGAAGTGATGTGGCTCATGAGAAGATAGGGAGTAATATAGTTTGCTGTAGTGAAGAATTGAAGAGCACTTTTAGGTATTTCTCTTAACATAGGGGAACAAATATACAGAGGATATAAGAGCATTTGGTTAATGTTTTTTGTGATGTTGCTAAAGCTGCAACCTAGCTGTGGATGCCCGTGAAGCCCTGATTAAATCGGTTTCTTTTAAAATATCTTACTATTTTCTGTATTTCTGACTATTGGAAACCCCATAAATAAAGGTTCTGCTTTATTGATGATAACTTGGTATGTAAGACCCTACTTTAACTCAAGGTGTGGGTATGTTCAGAGGCAAGTATCAGAACAAGAAGAAGGAGGGGAGCAGTCAAAATGGGCCACTGAGGGAACACAAATGTGGATGAATTTCCTCTTCCATGGTGGACAATATTGCCCTTTCCTCTGGTCTGGTCCACTGTGCCCTCGGTTTGACCACATTTCTATTGAACCTACTGAGAGACTGGTGTTCCACTCCAAAACAGGAATCAGATACTTCTCAAATTTTATGTGCCCCATCAGGGGATATGAAAATAAAAAAACTTAAGTTTACTGTTCATTTATTTCAACCAAATACTAGAAACAGAACTCAAGTTATCTTGATTAAATCACATAAGAGAGCTGCTCAACTCTAAGGTCCGCTTTTATATTTTTTTTTGAAAAGGTTTTTGTTGCAAATAAAATAATGTCTTATAAGCACAATCACAAAATTTAACCCAAACTGTCTAAAGTGAGTGCAGTAATCCTAATGTCTAAAGCAGTACTTAGCTTGTAATCCGATCCTGAGAAATGTTTCAAACAACATCTGCTTCAGGGGGCTTAATCCTTTGTTAATGCTGCCAAGGGTTCTAGGGGCAGTCTAAGTTGCAGCTCAGGAGGAAGGTTGTAGAATTTTTCCTCAGTTGTATTTTCGGCCTACCTGGGGGCCTGAGCTCGATCCTGCCTGGGATCCTTCAGGATGGGTCAAGGGCTCCATTGCTGAACTCTTCTCCAAAGGTGCAGAGTGGTTGTCCTGGGAATAATTTGACTTTTGGACTTTTATGTGGTAGCTTTGATGAACATCTTTGCCTTTCCTGGATTCAGGGCATGAGGAACCCTCTGTTCAGGACACCCAGGGATAGTGAAGATCTTTCTCAGATGTCATGGTGATCTCTTCCAAGGGGCAACTCCAGTGTTATTTCCATTTTGGGAACCAGAAGAAGTTATTTTTGAAGATCTGGAAGTGTTTTCTGCCCCTCTTCCTACCCACACATGGAACTGTGAAGCTGCAGTTCCATCTAGGATCCCTCCCAACAGTTATCCCCAACGAGTTAAAAAGAAAAGGACTTCTAACTGTGAGTAAGAACATATTCACACTTTGGAAGACACCCATCCAGAGTCTTTAAGCCCTGTGTAAAGAGAGCATTTATCCTGTGCAGAGACAGGATTTTTGGCCATCATGGAAGGGTTTTTCCCCCAATTATCTAAGGGTTGCCCTGCCCATTGGGACTACTATTTTTCCAAATCCAGGAGGGTGGATAATTCCCTTGCCTACTTAAAAGACTCCTGTGCCATTATTCAATCAGTGTTTACAATGAAGACTTTAATTTTGGGCACTAATCCAGTGGCTCCAGTATATTTCTTTGGCACTCAGAACCAGTGGATAGAGATTACACCTCTCCCAGGAAATTTCAGGAAGAAAGTTAGTCACCCCAGCACTGGGACCCGAAAGGAACCCTTTCTTCCCCAAGCTAAAGGATCCATACCCAGGGGAAATGGGGAATCGAAAGAGCTAGCCAGGGTCCTTGCCCCAAAGAGACTACAAATAAGTTAATGGCCCCACCCATGCAGGACGGGCACACCGGGGTGAGGTTGCATGCGACTTTTTTGTTAGGTCAAAGAGGTGATGACTTGGCTTCCTGAAATTAGGAAGGTCATCATGAGGCTATTATTGATATTTTCCAAATTGTTCAAACACTCAAGGGAAGGTGATAATAAAATTTTCTAAGGACAGAGGTGACAAAGTATTTGGATAAAATTAGTAGTTGATTAGAAGCAGAAAAGCAAGGTTTTATTTCCTACAAAAAGGATCTTGGCTTCTAAGCACTGCACAACAAAACTGGGGTTGTTGAAAACTTTGAATACACCCTGACTCATAGATCATCCCCATAAAAACATATTAAGTCATCTCAGGAACTAGAAGCATGTTCTTGATTAGAATACTGGATGAAATGCATGTTAACCCCTTATAGGAATAATCAATTCCAGTAACAGTACTACTGGACTCCCTGTAGGAGTCCAAGCACAGAGGCCAAACAATTTTCAGCAATTAAATAAAACTTTGTGGTATTGTATACTGGACAAATATGTTCTGTTTCCCGGCTGTGGTAGGCCTGTGGCCAGCTCCACTCACCCCCAACGCCCGGGTTCCGGACCTGGCCCTTCCTCTTTGGCAGCGGTAGGCAGTCACCTATGCGCTCACACTCCTGCTACGCTCCTAGGCTCCTCCAGCAGCTCCGTGGCCTCCTCCGTTCCCGGTCATGTCTCCCTACATGTGTCGAGAGGAGACACTGCCATCTGCTAGTTCCAGCCTGCTCGCCTTAGGCGCGCGTGCGCAAACCTTCGCTGATTTTAAAGGGGCTGAGGTGGGAAAACCTCCTGCAGCCCCGGATGATGACGTCTTTCGGCCTTACTATTTAAGGCAGGCTCCGCCATTCAGTCTTTGCCTTGGCAACAGGTCTCCATGCTTCCTGTCATATGCTTAGATGCTGCTTGTTCGTGTTCTTGTTCCAGTACCTGATCCTGTTCCAGCATTTGTGTTGCTATTCCAGTACCTGATCCTGTTCCAGTCCTTGTGTTCCAGTTCCAGCATCCTGTTTCCCCACTACTCTTTGGACGGATTCCTTGGCTTTGACCCTCGCTTGTTCCTGACTACACTCTGGATGGATTCCTTGGCTTTGGCCCTCGCTTGTTCCTGACTACACTCTGGATGGATTCCTTGGCTTTGACCCTCACTTGTTCCTGACTACGCTCTGGATGGATTCCTTGGCTTTGACCCTTGCTTGAACCTGACCTTGTCTCCAGCAGCCTGCCCTGACTTCAGCTTGAACCTGACCTTGTTTCCAGCTGCCTGCCCTGACTTTAGCTTGAACCTGACCTTGTTTCCAGCTGCCTGCCCTGACTTCAGCTTGACCCTGACCTTGTCTCCAGCTGCCTGTCCTTACTCCAGCTTGAACCTGATCTTATCTCCAGCTGACCGCCTTAGGACTTGGCCTTTCTTAGGCACCTGCCTATTCACAAGCCAGGACTTAACTTGTCCCTAACTGCTCGCCTGCTTCTGTCTATCTGGGCTTCTGGAACCTGGCCTTTTCAACCCTGCTCCTTCGGACCCTGTGTCTCTGCTGCTTCCTGGCACCCTGCCTTGGACACTCTCTCCGGGATCAACCACGCGATGGCCTGCCTAAGACCAGCCGGCCCTGGTACCCAAGGGCTCAACCTGCGGGGAACAAGGGCTGGTATTGGTGAAGCTCCAGTTGGCCTCTGCTTCCTGTTTGGCCCCGCCTCTGACAGTGGGGATCCATGGGGGTTTCCCCATGGGTAGTGCCAACTCCACCTCGGGCCAAGGGTCCACCTCTGCAACAGATTGCCAAGGCCATGGATCTGATGGAACCTTCCACTCTTCAGGCCATCCCAGGCCTGGTCTTGAAGATCCAGGAACAGCAGCAGTTCTTGGAGGTGTTGGTTACCTCCATTGAATGCCTCAACGCCCATCTGGATTCTCATTCTGGTTCTGTGGCTTCCATAACCGTACCATTCAGTTCTCAGCTACCTCAGCTACATGCAGTTCACTCTGCAACCCTCCATCTTCCAAGACGACCTCACGAAGGTGACCTTCATCCTGTCATACTTAGAGGGCAAGGCTTTAGCATGGGCTTCTCCCTTATGGGAGTATTTGGACTCTCTTTTCCAGGAACTATCACGCTTTGTGACTACCTTTCGTCGGACTTTTGATGATCCAGGGAGGCAGGCTATGGTTAGTTCGAATCTTCTGTAATTGCGGCAAGGTCACCGAGCACTCAATGAATATATTATAGAATTCCGGACCCCCGCTATGGATTTGTGTGCAGGAGGATTGCCTCCGAGCCATTTACCTAGATGACCTGTCGCCCCAACTCAAAGATGAGCATGCAGCCCGCGAACTACCCTCCTCTCTCTCAAGGACGCTGGCTACTCCTCTACAGTCTTTATTATTTACAGGCAAAAACAAGAATAAAAAGAGCTGATTACCTCAATAGTCTTGCAAAGCAAAATGTTACAGCACTAGTCAATCATAGACAGTGTTAGCATATCCTAGGCTTCCTTCTCTTCTCCAGGGCCTTTCTTTCCCTCTAGGCCATGGTGTCTTATCCCTCTCCCCAATACCCTGCAACCAGGATTCTCTTGTGGCTGTCTTAATCTAAATGCCTGGTCCTGGACTTTTAAGGAGGGCCTAACATACACACCTTCATAGTGCTATTAAGATTTAAATGAATCTAGTAAGTTTCATTATTTCTTTTAAAGGTTGACTTCATGTCACAGAAAGGGATAGAATGAGTCAAAAGGAAGTGTCTGTGCAGTGTTGGGGAGGTTTCTGTCTGCTGTACTCTCCTCTGAAAGGGGCAACTGGCTGTGGAACCAGTAAGTTTCCTGGAGAGTAGAGGAGTGCCAAAAAGGAGTGGGAATGGGAAACGGAGGGGACTGAGGCTGGGGAAGGGCTAGCAACAAGCAAAAACTTTAAATAATGACAGGGCAGTACTGGGGGGGCAGTCACTGTGTGAGCACATGAGCAACAGCACAATGATGGAATGTGTGTGACAGAGAGCGTATTTATATGTGAGTGTCTTTTTTTCTGACACAGAAAGGTACCCCACACTCACACTTTCTCTATGACACACCCATATACTGAGAATGGGAGTATATGTGTTAATGTCTTTGTATCAGAGAGAAAGACACCCAAACACATTCTGTCTCAATCACAGACAAAGTGGGTATCTGAAAGAGTGTATTTGGGTGTTTGTATATGACACTGACTGGCAGGGTGATTGTCTCATTACTTAGCAATTGATTCAAGAGCTGACTGGTTAGCAAGAGACTTTATCAGACCAAGAATCCAAGATATATATATATATTCACACACACACACACACACACACACACATTATATATATATATATATATATATATGCGAGATGTCACCATAGTTGTGGAAGAGGGGCAACCTGTTGCATGGATGGAAGAGGGCCTTGTTACTCTGTTTGCGCAACCCTAGTCTAGATTGTGCTCTACTACTTACCCCTAGATAACTCCATCCACACTCCTCCCCTTCCTCTAATTTAAATAATACCACTGTGATGCTTGATAAGGCCCTACTATACACGATACTGACACATTGCAAAATAATGAATGGCCCTATTAGTTATTTAGCAAAAATGTGAAATTTATGTTGGAGATTTTTTCACTCAGTTCTGCCAGGCTCCATGTCACATGATATAGTTCTGAAGGGTCAGTTTTGTGTGCTTTTTGGAACTGTTGAAAAAACTTGCTGCAGGGAACTCTCACAAAGGAGTCCGAGACCCTGTAGGCTGATTTTGAAAAAATTCTTCCACGCTGATATTTTCTTGCAAATCCCCCTTGTCAGGGCAACATAGCTAGGGATGTGCACAGAAAAGAATTTAATTTTATTAATTTTTTTCATTTTGATATTCTTTAAATTTGGGTTTCACTTCATTTACGGGTAGATTTTCTAAGGTGCGAACCAATTTTATAACATGCATGCACTGGTGTGTGCATGTTATAAAATCGTAGGGCCAAATGCACATTCGCGCCGGATTTTGTAATCCGCGCGCACAAGGGGCAGGGTACAGTTTTGCTAATTTCGCACAGTGATGCATCCCGGCCTTCCCTAGTTCCCTCCCAGTCCACTCCAATTAAGGAGCAGACTGGGAGGGAACTTCCCTACCACCTACCTTCCCCTTCCCCTCTCCTCCCCACCCCCTAAATATAATGTACCTTCCTTTTTTTCTGTGTTTTTTAAGTTGCTGCTCCTCCAGAGCAGAAGCAACTTGTGCATGCCGGCCAACTGCCAGCATGCGGTTCCCCAGCACAGCGGCAAATGGCCTCTGTGCCAGCCACCTCCGGCCTCGCCCATCCCCGCCCTCCAGACTGCCCCTTCCCTCTCCCTTTACAGGCCCCTGGCATTTAATCGCCCATATGGCAATATGCCGCACTTCAACGAGGCAGGACACTGCCGTCGGTCTCTGCAGTGGGCCCCTGCCGCCTTCCTGGTGGGCTTTCCCTAGGCACATGCACGTCTGATGGCATGACTCTTAAAGGGCCCGTGGTGGGAAATTTGATGACCTCACAGGCTTAGGCCTATATAACGCCCTCCCAGTCAACCCTTCTTTGCCTTGGCAACAGGTCTCTCTACTATTTGTAGTGATAGCTGCTTCAGCATTTTTCATCTCCAGTTCCTGTGGTCTTTGGCTTCAGTTCCTGTTGTCTTTAGTTCCTGTGTTTTTAGTTCCTCAGTTCCAGTGTACTCATCTTCTTGTCTTCAGTTTTTCATTTCCAGTGTCATCATCTTCTGGCCTTCAGCTCTTTAGTTCTTCGTTTCCTTGTTTGTCCTGCTCCTTGCTCTCCTGTCCTGTCTATCTGTCCCACCTTTCCCTTCAGACAGATATTAAGCTATTGATACTCTTGCCTCCTGAACATTCCTGGACACCACCTGCCACTGACCATAGCCTGCCTTTTGGATATATTTGAATGCTGCCTGCCACTGACACCAGCCTGCTTCTGGATTCATCTGTACCACATTCACTCCATCCGGCGACCCTGATGGATCTCCCTCCATTATCAGAGGCCCCTACCTAAGACCTGTCAACCTCAGCACCCAAAGGCTCAACTCAAGGGGAACATGGGCTGGTAAAGGCAAAGCTCCAGTTGGGCCTCTGCCTCATCCGGATCCGACTAAGGGTCCACAAATTCAACAGGTCCTTTTGCCAAGCCTCCCTCTCCCAATTTTTGGCATTAAATAAACATTTTATTATAAAATTCTGTTGTTTGGTGTAGCCCAATTAGTCTCATAGTTGTTATGTTGATGGTGACTTTGGTTAATATTTGATGCAAGTTGGGCATTGCTTTAGTTTCTTCTTGAGAAACTCAAACATAGAAGGAGATGTGTGATTCATTAATGAGGGAATGCTACATTCAATAATACTAAGAAAAAGAATAAGATAAGCGTCGTGTTTTAAATTAAAATGTTTTCAAGACAGATTTTTGATAGAGCCTATATTAAGCCGAAAACAACGGCTGAATCATTTCCATGTGCTGATATCTCATTCCATTCTAAATTTGAAATTGCAACAATTAGGTTGAAAAAGCCAATATTAAGCTATATCTGATTAAAAACATCTGTCTATCTGTCTTTCAGTCCATCTGTTTATAGGATATGTAATAAAGAGTAATGGAGTAAGATACTGTATTCATCCTTAATTGTTCAATCAAGGCCAATAATTTAAGATAAGCCACATGAATTCTGAAACTTTTACATGGCTTTTTTTTATACACAAGGATGCTTTACAATGCAATGATTTAATATTAACATAAAGTGTTAAGGTTGGATATTTCAGTAATTACTGAGTAAATTTATTAAAAAATTTCATTTTTACCTCTTCTCAATTTATGATTATGGTCTGAGCAGAGGATATGACATATGTGATATTTTTTTTGTGGCTAGAAAGGGTCATAAATTAATGCAATGGGAATGAAGCTACTGTGCATTAAAAATAAATCCACTATTTGTTTAGCAGCAATGTATATGGCAGTCATTTACTTACTACTAAGGCCCTGATTCATCAATGCATTTTCTCATAGACATTGAATGGGAGAATCAGGCCCTAACTGCCCTCTTGATGGAGAAGCAGAGCAACGATAGCTAAATGGTTAAAAGATAGAAAACAGAGAGTAGGGCTAAATGGTAAATTTTCCCAATGGCAAAAGGTGAATAGTGGAGTGCCCGAGGGATCTGTTCTGAGATCAATGCTTTTTAATATATTTATAAATGACTTGGAAAGTGGAACAACAAGTGAGGTGATCAAATTTGCTGATGACACAAAATTATTTAAAGTTCTCAAATCACAAGAGGATTGTGAGAAATTGCAAGAGGACATTGCAAAATTAGGAGACTGGGCATGCAAATGGCAAATGAACTATAATGTAGACAAGTGCAAAGTGATGCATTTAGAGAAAAGCAACCCAAACTATAACTTCAAAATGAAGGTTCCACATTAGGAGTCACCACTCAGGAAAAGGATCTAATATCCTAATATCCCTACCTTATAATTAATATTCCTACCTCATAAAGACAATTCACTAATGCCTTAAGCACATTGACTGGCATTTACGTTCTTTTGATTTAATCCCCTGCTTCTTTTCTATGCTCCAAGTTGTATTACTCCCTTGTTTTATTGTAACTGCATACCTTAGCCTTCTCTTGTTTAATGTTTTATTATTATTACTACGATTATTATTATTATTATTATTATTATTATTAAGATAAATATTAGTTTTTACCTTTTTTGTTACCTATCCACTTGTTAATTGTAAACCGACATGATGCGATATCTATTGTGAATGCCGGTATAGAAAAACTTAAAATAAATAAATAAATAAATAAATCTAGGTGTCATCGTTGAAAATACATTGAAATCTTATGCTCAGTGTACAGCAGCAGCCAAGAAAGCAAATAGAATGCTAGGGATTATTAGGAAAGGAATGAAGAATAAAACAGAGAATAACATAATGCCCCTATATCGCTTCATAGTGCGACATCATCTTGAGTATTGTGTTCAGTTCTAGTCACCACATCTCAAGATAGATACAGCAGATTTAGAAAAGGTACAGAGAAGGGCAACCAAGATGATAAAGGGACGTGAACAATTTCTCTATGAAGAAAGGCTAAAGAGGTTAGGACTTTTCAGCTTGGAGAAGAGACGATCGGGGGGAGATATGATAGAGGTCTATAAAATGAGTGGAATGGAATAAGTAAACCTTAATCAATTGTTTACTCTTTTGAAAATTACAAAGACCAGGGGACACACAATGAAGTTATTGGGTAATACATTTAAAACTAATAAGAGAAAATATGTTTTTAATTGACACATAATTAAGCTCTGGAATTCGTTGCCAGAGGATGTGGTGAAAATTATTAGTGTAGCTTGGTTTAAAAAAGATTTGGACAAGTTCCTGGAGGAAACGTCCATTAACAATTATTAAAGAGTTGCAGAAATCCACTGCTTATTCTTGTACTCTACCCCTTGGGATCCTGCTGGGTACTTGTGACCTGGCTTGGTCACTGTTGGAAACAGGATACTGGGCTTGATGGACCCTTGATCTGACCCAGTATGGCAAGCCTTATGTTTTTATGTCCTTATGCGTAGATGACTTTTAAGATTGTAATATAGCATGCATTTCTGCTATTATTATGTTGACTATGTACCAAGAATTTGTGGGCCTCTTGCATTAAGGACAACATTTTGTGCTTTACCTATTTCCTTTTACAGGTTTTAGTTTCAGGCAAAATTAATGAATGACATGAGATTTAACAATTTTGTCCCAGTACTTTCTTGGCCTAGAATAGTCCAACCTATTAATATTTTTTAAAATATTCAAATAATCCCATGTCAGATATGAATGTGGATGAAAAACTTCAGCCTTTCTAAGTTGTCATTTTTGGATAAGAGGTTTTGGATAGACTCAGAAAATGATTACAATGATTAGAAATTGATATTACTGTAGTTCACATACATTAAGGTTATTCCTTATGTATACAATGCAGTCAGCATACATAGCATTTTACATTTTACATGATACCCTCTTTACATAATACCCTCTTTATTTTCTACTCCCAGTTAAGGCATCCTTGTTTAATGTAACTTTATGCTCCTTCAAATTGTCTCTTTTATTTATTTTTTATTTATTTTATTTAAAACATTTTATATACCGATTTTCACGGAGGGTATCCGACCAAAACGGTTCACAACTTCTAATTATAAAAGATAAAATAATAATAATACTAAAGAAAATAAAAAACATAATAAATAAATAGAAAATAGTAAAGATTGAAAAAAAAAATACATTGTATAATTATAATCCCTAACACTCTGCATGACTTAACTGAAAAGAAATTTTTTTTTTTAACAAAACAAGAAAAGTCAGAAATTTAAGAAGAATTTCGAAACCAAGGTCCTCATTATCATGTAGTTAGCAACAAATAGTCTATTAGGCTCCAGATATGTATCATAAACCGATACTGATATTATAAGGAGCTTTGAGGAGAGGTATTCACTTCCTCAATTCCTGCATAAGCTATTTTAAATAGATAGGTTTTTAGAGCCTTCTTGAATTCCTTGTGATCCATAATTGATCTCAGGGAGTTTGGAATCGAGTTCCAAAGAATGGGTCCCACCACTGAAAAGGCTCTCTCTCTTGTTATATTTAGTCTAGCCAATCTGACTGTGGGCACCTCAAGCAGATACTTAGAAGTATCTGCTTGAGGTTACAGTTACCGCTTAGTTCGATGTAAACCGAGTTGATTTGATTTGTATCAAGAAAGTCGGTATATAAAAGCCTTAAATAAATAAAATAAATAATGATAAATCAGAGTACATTTCCAAAAGAGTTTACTGTCTACTTTTTGAGCACTATAAGAGGAAAGGAGGTGATGAACGTGACATCCTCATGGCCACAGAATGAGTGATCGAAGAGATTTTAAATGAGGTATGCCAGTTAAACACCTTTGTGTTTTCTCTCCTGGCTTACTATGCCTGTCTTAAGCATATGAGTTAATTCACAGCAAAAATAATTACTTTATCATTTGTGCAGATTTGCTTTCAGTTCTGGCAGATTTGTCTTACAGGTGTTTTTTGCGTAAATATAATTACATTTATTGCCATAACTCAGGGAAATGGTATGATCTGTTTTTCCCTTATGGTGAGCTGAGACATGATCTTGTCTAGTAGGGAATGCAGTAGGATCCTGGCAAAGTTTACAGTCTTTTCTTTGGGATCTCTTAAGAGATTCTAGATGTAAAGATGCCTGAAGAGTCAGGACGGTGTGTGGAAGTTCAGTAAGTCCCTCCCATCCCTGATAATTTCAGCAGGACCCTGCTACAGGAGGCACCTGAATACCCGTATCCCTGAAGTGCCATAGTGTATGCTCTTATGGGACACGGGAGACTGCCAAAGTCATGCTGGCCAGAGGGTAGCAGACTTATGGATTTAACTATGTGGGCTGGGCACCAAAGGGAGCTTTTCTGCTGAAAACATTGTGAAGTGGAGGGCTCATCTCAAAATTCCAAGCCACCAGTGCCCTTATGCTTTAGGAGTTGGGAGACAGGAGGCTTCCTGGCTAAGAAGGGAAATAAGGAGTGACGTAAAGGAGCCTGTTCACTTCAAATAGGAATCACTGACTGTAAATAGTCTGCATTTTTCTGTTGATGTAAATAAATACCTACACAATACACATTTCTACCTAAAAAATAAATGCACGCTATGGAGAGCACCAGCCCGGTCTGTGGAGTGTCTTCTTCTAGCAACTCGGTCATCTTGCATTGAGGGTCCATTTCCACATCTACATAGCCCTTTAAATGAGACTTATGCCCTCTCCACCCCTGTAACGGAGATAGGGGTGGCTACATAGTGACAACTTTACTTCTGAGCGGACCCTTGTAACACTTTCCTGTTAGTGTCAGAAATGGGTATCAGTTGATGTTCAGCTGCTGTCATTAATAAAGACTAAGTTAACCTGCCAAACTAACGTCACTCTCTCGGAAACTTTACCCATTTGACCCTGGTGTTGACACTGTAGACATGAAACAAGTTCAACTGTACAGTATGTCTCATGTTAAGAAAACATTTTGAACTATGTGGCACAACACTGCAGCTAAGAAACCAGCCTCGGTATTGTGTGTAGGTGGGCAATGTTTATCAATCTGAGCTCTAGAGGATGGTTTCATTCAGGGTTAACAATTGCCATGTACTGTATGAAACATTGATTCTATTGTACTTACATTAATAAAGATCAGCAAAATCAGTATGTGCTAAATTTCAGCCTGGAAAATTGCAGAGAACTTCATGCAGTGGGAATAAGAAAAAAAACCCAAAAAACTTCATGTTATCCTAGTGTTTAATAATACTTAGGTCCAAATTCAGTAAGCTGACAAATGGACAAGTTATTTGGCTAAAGTTAGCATGACAACTTGTGATGGATATTTAGCAGGCCAAGTCTTCCACTGAATATAGTTGTTTAAAGGTATCCCCGGTATGTATTTTTATTGTTGTACATCGCTTTGGCCTATTTGTTTTAAATCGGGAAAGCTGTTGATGAATTATTGTAAATAAGATAAATAAATAAATAACTGTAATCTTCGCTGGCTATATTCAACATACAAAAATACAAAACCCTCCTGGGTCAGCAGGCTCGAGCCAACATCCCCTTCTCCCCAAAATAAGTAGAAATTATGTCAGGACACAGAACCAGACAGCCATCCCTAAACCCCCCAACTGAATGTAAAGAAGTTGTGGGCCATAGTGCCCCAAGACCCTCCCCCCCTCAATGTGAAAATCCCAGGCCCCCTCCTAACCCCTGTTTACAACCCCTATACCCACCCAGAACACCCCAAAGCATCCAAGACTGCTGGGAGTGCAGTTCATTCGTACCACTCCTGGCAGCATTCACCACTTCTTTGACAGCAACGCTGGTAACATACACTGCCAGCGCTGGTGTCTTGCCATACTCTGACAGCAATGTTGGTAGAATATGCTACCAGGGTTGCTGTCAGAGCAATGTTGAACACTGCTGAGAACAGTACAAATGTGTCTCGCTCCTGGCAGCCTTTGAGGATTTTAGGAATTCTGGTTGAGTGGGGAGGGTTGGGGGTAGGGCTGCAGTGGGTAGGGTTCGGGCTTGGAGGCAGTCTTGGGATTTTCATACGGGGGGGCTCCCTTGCATCACTATGGCTTGCAGTGGTTGTGGGGGTGCTTCAGGCGCTATGCCCCTATATCATTTTTACTTATTTTATGGGGTAGGGTTGGGTGTATGGAGGATTGGATCTACTGTCCCAGAAGGTGTTGTTTTTTTTTTGGTACTTAACTAGCTATTTATTTATTTATTTATTTATTTATTTATTTTGAATTTTTATATACTGATATTCCTATAAAGAATATAGATCACACCGGTTTACAATGGAACAGAACTTTCGCTGGGAGGTGATACATTAAACAATGAACATTAGCAATTGAACATTCATAAAACATTTGGAAACAAGGAACCATAGCAAACTGAGAGCAAAAAATAAAATAAAATTGTGGATAAATAATAAAATAAAATAAAAATGAATAAAGTAAAAATAAATATAGTACTTTATTTAAAACTAGAATGCTAAATATAGCCAGTTAAGGTTAAAGTTTTCCAGGTATGTATACTCAGATAACTTTAGAAGTGTTGTGAGACAGTCCTAAACTTGTCTGATTGACTTAGCAAGATAACATGGAATATCATAATTATCTGGTTAAATTATCTTGTTAACTTTGCTTCTTCACCCAGGAATAATCCTGGACTACCTCAGCCTTATCGGGTTAAGTTGTTAGCAGGGTTAATGACTTATAGTCGGATAACTTGGGGACAGTCAAACCAACGGGAAATTGTCCAGCTATTTTCAGGACTTAGCCAGACAAACCTCAGGTTTTAAATTTCCTGTTGCTCTGACCACTTTCATTTTATCTGGCTGTTTAGCTGGACAAAAGTTAGCTGGATAAGTTGAAGGTGTTCTGAGGAGGAGTTGAGTTAGCCAGATAAGTTATCTGGCTAAATCTGGCTATGCTGGAGAGCAGTCCTAAAGTTACCTGGGTAGGTTTACTCAGATAACCTAAACTAACATAGAAACATAGAAATGACGGCAGAAGAAGACCAAATGGCCCATCCAGTCTGCCCAGCAAGCATTCACACTTTTTTTTTTCCTCATGCTTATCTGTTACTCTTGGCCCTTAGTAACCTTTTGGTTCTATGTCCCTTCCACCCCGGCCATTAATGTAGAGAGCAGTGCTGGAACTGCATCTAAGTGAAGTATCAGGCTTAATTGGTTAGGGGTAGTAACTGTCATCATAAGCAAGCTATTCCCACTCTTATTTGTTTACCCAGCCTGTGCAATTCAGTCCTTGTTGGTTATTGTCTGAAGATAAATCCACTTTTCTTAACTATATCTAACTATATGGAGATAAGCACCTAATTGGCAGCATTCCACTGAATATCTGTGACAAATTATCTGGCTAACTTTAGCAGAATAAATTGTCCGCTTGTTTCAATTTTATTTATTTATTTATTTCAGATTTTTATATACCGGCATTCGAGACAGCAGTCACATCGTGCTGGTTCACATAAAACAGGGGTGCATAGTAAACATAACTATAACAATAGTGTTGAAAAGGCAGTTACATATAACAGGGTGATAAGAACTTGGCTGAGAAGGAAGAGAAAGGAAAGGTTATTGAAATTCACACAGGTAAACGATAGAAGATAAGGATGACCATGGTGTATTTGGAGATTAGTTAACCGAGTTGGAGATTAGTTAACCATGTTGGAGATTAGTTAACCATGGTATAGTTGGAGATTAGGGGTGGCTTGGCGGTGTTCTATCAGTTGGCGTCCGGGAAAGCTTGTGTGAATATCCAGGTCTTTAGTCTTTTTTTGAAAGTTGAGATGCATGGTTCTGTTCTTAGATTTGAGGGGATGGAGTTCCATAACGGTGGAATGGCTGTAGAGAAAGCCCGGTCTCTTAGTGTGCAGTGTCTGGTGGATTTGGACGGTGGTACCTGTAGAGATCCCCTGTATGCATCTCTTGTCAATGCTGCAGATTGAGACAATTCAAAGAATCAATCAGTAGTAATAATCTTGAATTTCTGTATCTAATGTATTTTAATCTCCTGAATTGAGATTTGTCTTGAAAATCAAATTAAGCTATTTGTGATGGACTTGCTAATAAGAGAAGCAGTATCTTGAGAGCAGCCCAATTGTGGATCCTTCCATCTCAGAGTTGAAAGGATTCTTCATTAGTTCCTCAGAACTTCAAAGAAAATGCTGCCCACTTTTGACCCTTGTTTAAAAGCCTTTAAATGAAAATTCTAGGCAATAGTTTGATCTAGAGAGAATAAAAGAACCAAAATCTACACATATGGAGTAATTTTTTTATAAGAAAAAAAAATCATTTTGCTTGCCTGATTTAAAAATCCAGTAAATAATGGCCAAAACTGACCATTTATGCTTCAGATGTTGACTTCTGTCAATGTGGAGGAGAAAGGAATGAATGAATCTGAATCCTACAGATGTAAAGTCAACAGGCATATTCATTGTATTTAATGCATATGTTTTTAATTATCATAATGCCCTTTGTTTATTTACTTTTGCCACAGTGACTTGAATTCAGTTTTCAAGGAATTGGATTTCTGTAGAAATATACAAAATGCTACTTAATATTACTTAATTTATTTTCATGTTTTCAATTCATATCGCTGTTTATTTAATTGAATCTGTTGGTTCAAAGGAATGCTCAGACATTATGGTGTAGATTTTAAAAGGTGCGCGCGGGCGTACATGTGCGAGCGCTACCTGGTGCGCATACATGTATGCCCGATTTTATAAAATGCGTGTGCAGCGGGCGCTTGTTATAAAATTGGGGGTCGGCACGTGCTGCCTTCCCCCGTTCCCCCTAACCTAAGCTTCCCACCCCTTCCCCTAACTCCCCCCCAGCTCTAATCTAACCCCCCCAAAGTCTTATTGTACCTTTTGCACCTGCCTGGAAGCAGGAGCAGGTTGCGCACGCCGGCAGCCTGCAGGCACGCGATCCTCCAAAACAGCAGCAATGACTGCTGTGTCAGAGGCCTCGGACCCTGTTCACGCCCCACCCTGTCCCCGGACCTCCCCTTTTTGCAAGCCCCAGGACTTACACGCGTCCTGGGGCTTTATGTGCGTCGCTGGGTCTTTTGAAAATAAGCCCGGCGCGTAGGGCTTTTAGAATCCGGCCCTATGTGAACAAAAGGACAAAAATGGTTTGTGAAGCTCAGATTAAATAATATACTACATCCTGTCAACTGGACTCTGGGGTGACATGTAATGTCATGTGTCTGGAAAAAAAGTGTGTTTGTCACTGAGCAGTACCAAATTCAAGAGAACTCATGATGTCCTTGGGACTTTTTTATACACAAAGCAGCAAACAAGGATGTTCTCAGGGCCAGTGCAAGAGTATTTGGCATCCTAGATAAACCTTTGGTTATGCATTCCCTACCCCCTATCTACCTCTAGCACAGTGCTCCCTCTTACCAGCAGCAGTGGCTCCAGCACAGTGATCCCTTCTTTGGCAGTATTAGATCTGGCACAGCCTCCCTTTGGGCCTCATGCTGGTGGGAGTTTGTCACCCCCAAAATTTTGGCACTCTAGGCGACTGCCTAGTTTGCCTAATGGAAGCACCAGCCCTGGACGTACTCATGAGCTTGAATTTGAGATAGTGAAAGCCAATAAAAACCACTAGAGATGTGAATTGGAACCGGAATCGGTTCGGATTCCGGTTCCGATTCACATGTGGGTTTTTTTTTCATCGGGCCCATTCGCGGTTTTATCGGCTGCAGCCGATGGCCCAGGAGCGGGAGATCGCTCCCGGGACCCCCACTGGACCACCATGTACCTGTAAAATGTTTTTGGGGGGGTCGGGAGGGTGGGGGATGCAAAGCGATTAGTTTTAAAGGGTCGGGGTGGGTTTAGGGGTTATTTTTGTGTGCCGTTTTTCCCGCCCTCCCCCAAAACGATAAGAGATCCCCCACGATCAATATCATGGGGTTTTCCTATCGTTTCGGGGGAGCCCCCGATTTCTGACGATTTTGAAAATATCGACGATATTTTCAATCGTCTGAAGCCCGATTCACATCCCTAAAAACCATTGCTTGATGTAATTTTCTTTCCTTGCCTGGTACAAGTTCTGGCCCGATCTGCTTATTTAGGGTCAGAAGTGGGTAGGTTGCCAACTGGCTCAAAATTTTCAGGGCAGGTTGATCCAGTCCTGCTTTTACTCACCTACATGCAGCTACTTTTAGTCTTGCTTTTCTTAGGAAAATCAATAGGGAAATCAGAATAAATCCCAGCATGCAATGAGGTAAAACCAGGACTGGATCAACCTGTCTTGAAAATCTGGAGCCAGTTGGCAATCCTAGAACTGGGTGTATGTGCAGCAGGGATCCTCACATCTCCAAAAGAAACATTAAGATGGTAACTTTTAAACAGGTACGTGGGCACACTTGTGCGCGTGTTCATCGGCCCAATCCCAGGGATGTGGTCATTTTATAACATACGCACATATATGCGCACATGTTATAAAATAGTCTGAATGTGTGCCCATGTGTGTACAATTATAAGTGGATACGCTTCTGTGCGTGCAAATGCCACTTCTACAGCATAAGTGGGGCGATTTTAAAACATAGGTGTTTTTCCTTGTTCATTCCCAGTTCGCCCAGGTTAAGGGATAGAACTTCCAACCCCCCCTAATTTAATAGCCTCCCTTCTCCATCGTTAGTCCTGACCCTTAAAACCCTGCTGATCTATTTATTTATCTTTATTACTTACATGTTCTCCATAGCAGAAGTAAAGTTACGCGGCAGGTGACTCCAGGGCGTGTCTGTGTGCGTATTTACATGCTAATTTGAAGTTGTCATCCTTGAACGCCCATGCCCGGCCCAGACCGTGTCCATGCCCTGTCCCTTTTTTGGAACATAAGAACATAAGAAGTTGCCATACTGGGTCAGACCAAGGGTCCATCAAGCCCAGCATCCTGTTTCCAACAGTGGCCAATTCAGGCCATAAGATCCTTATAAGATCGCCGCATCTCAAAAAAGATATAATTGCGATGGAGAAGGTACAGAGAAGGGCAACCAAAATGATAAGGGGAATGGAACAGCTCCCCTATGAGGAAAGACTAAAGAGGTTAGGACTTTTCAGCTTAGAGAAGAGACGACTGAGGGGGGATATGATAGAGGTGTTTAAAATCATGAGAGGTCTAGAACGGGTAGATGTGAATCGGTTATTTACTCTTTCGGATAGTAGAAAGACTAGGGGGCACTCCATGAAGTTAGCATGGGGCACATTTAAAACTAATCGGAGAAAGTTCTTTTTTACTCAACGCACAATTAAACTCTGGAATTTGTTGCCAGAGGATGTGGTTAGTGCAGTTAGTATAGCTGTGTTTAAAAAAGGATTGGATAAGTTCTTGGAGGAGTCCATTACCTACTATTAATTAAGTTGACTTAGAAAATAGCCACTGCTATTACTAGCAACGGTAACATGGAATAGACTTAGTTTTTGGGAACTTGCCAGGTTCTTATGGCCTGGATTGGCCACTGTTGGAAACAGGATGCTGGGCTTGATGGACCCTTGGTCTGACCCAGTATGGCATGTTCTTATGGAGACTGAACTCACTTATACAGATTACATCCTGTCTAGAAGCCCTTGCAGACTTACCCTTGCCCTACAGGATTAGGTGACACACACAGGGACACACACAGGGGAAACATTAACCCCTTGCTGGCTGGTCTGGAAGATGACTTTCTTCTGTTACTTTTCCAATATTGCTCTCTGGTTCAATATGTGAACACCTTCTGCTGACCCAGTTCACCATTCCTGCTGAGCTGCATAGAAAATCAGTGAACCAGAATGTTGTCAAGACAACTGCTGATCAATACGTATGATGACGTGTTTCATAGACAAGTGGAATCTGTTCCAGGAGAAGTTCATTTTGAGCTTAGCCCTAATATTTTACCAATACAATGTGCTCCACTTACAGAGGCTAAGAATTTGTATTGATCCAAGGTTTCTAAACCTAGCAGTGACTAGATCTCACTACATCATGCCAACCTTTGATTATGCAAGCTGCCGAAAGCTCAAATGTTTACCTTTTTGATGCACAGGATGCATTCCTGCAATGTAAGTTAATAAGAAAAGCAGTCTCAGGACAACATTCTGGATTCCCTGGGGCAGAAAAAGATGGCTCAAACAAATTACCATTTGAAGTCTTGAGAGTGGAAGCAGCCCAAATTGTTAGCAGGGCTCAGTAGTATTGAGTCAATAGCAGATGTGATCCTCATCATGGGCTGTGGTGATTCTGATGAGGAAGCAGAGCATGGCCATAATGATAAGCTCGTGGACTTAATGGATTGATGCAGGAAGTTGAAGCTAAGGCTTATTGTGAAAAAAATGTCATTTCAAAGTGAAGGAAGACTACTTCAATGGACACATCCTGTCCTCACAGGGACTGAAAGTGGATCGAAATAAGGTTAGAGCCAAACAGGATATGATACAGCCTATGGATGTAAAATCTGTGCAATGCTGTATTGGGTTTGTAATTTACCTAGCAAAGGTAGCACTATTTGGTGCTTATCCATCTATCTTATTCATCCAGGTATCTCATTTAGCCGGATAAGTAATGCTTGCAAGATTCATCCAGCTAAATAACAGCTTTGTTGCAACTTTGTTGGAATTAGTCGAAATTTATCTGGATAAGTCCCTGTTTCAAGATTGATCTAACTAAGTAATGGCAAAGCCACTACTTAGCCAGATAAATAGTGCGCACCTTCTATACTCACATATTTTTACATCTAAGTTTAAAAATATATGCGTGGAGATTTTATCCACATACTTTAAGTGCTTTTAACCCTCCGCCCCATAAGTCGGATTTTACGCATGTAAGACAGGAGATTTTCTAATATGTGCACAGCAATGAAATTAACTGTTTTACCAATTAGTCTACCAGTTTGCCCAGTCTATCTCAAGGTCATCGAGTCCCTCCTGGCTCTTCAGCCTCAACTCTTCCTCTTTCACCCAGACCCCTATACCTAGCCAGTTTTTCACTTTTAAGACATTTACAATGACTTATTCCAGATAAAGAACAGGTGTAATTATATGCGAGTGAGCTGCCAAATCTACATGCGAAAATTAATTATAAAATAGCAACTTACAAGCTTAAATATTGGCTCCCACCTTGGAATACCCCTGACCTGCCCCTATTTTTACACACAAAAAGATACTCGTGGACCCTTATGTGTGTATTTTGAGGTTTATAAAATAGAATATATGTGAATATATACTATTTACACATGTATATGCTGATTTTTATGCACACACATTTTGAAAATTCATTTTAAAGTGCGTTTTTTTGCTTTACAAAGTACCTGCATAAAAGTATTTGAAAATTTGTGTGGGTACTATTGAGGGGGCTCACAATCACAGCAAAACTGCCTGCGCGGTTTTACTTGGATTATTGTGGCAAGCTCCATGGATAAGATGTAACCTGGGAGTTTGCCAGATCAAGGTAAGTTTGATTATCTTCCACTTATCACACACAGTAAACCTAGTATCCCAATATTCTTTAAGAAATACAGCTTATATTAGCTGAAAAATGATTGGTACGTGGAGATTGCTATTTTAAAATATTAGGCACAATGCGATACAAGGGAATCACCACTTATTGTCAAAAGTCTTTTCTTTCATGAAACACTGAAAGGTAATGGAGAAGATCCCCGTTTTGGGGACATAGTCCCATCAAGCGTTGCTGTGGAATTCCAGAGTCATCGCGGAATCTAAAGAAGGACTCGTCCTCGTCCTATGCCCACAGCATTTCGTTTATGTTTTTCAATAGGTGGGCAAACATCTTTACCCATATAACATCATCATTTGCAAATTCCCCCTCCCCTCCCCTAGCATGGTTAAAAGTGCGAACTGTTTCACAATGCGAGCTTCTTTACCTGCAAAGAAGAGCGAGCATGATCAGGTTGGGAGAGGGAACTTCAGTGTGAAATCCCTGCTCTTTCAGTCACTTGAGTACTTTGCGTCTGATACGCTGTGAGTGTTTGGTCTGAAAACTAAACCTGTTGGGGGTTGGTGTTGAATCTGGGGGAGGGGTAAATTGGAATAATGAGGCGCTGGGCACCCACATTTCCACTCATAGGAGTAGTTTGGAGGAGAGGGGGCACCTAAGATTACCTGAGCTTGGACTGTTTGGAGATGCACTGCCACAGCATCTCTTGTTGCTGTGAAACCTGTAGTGCAATGAAAGAAATGAAGTTAATAGAAGAATTCCTTGCTGCTGATCACAGCTTTCAGGCCACTGTTCATTTTGCAGGGTGCTATTAATTGTGCTTTCATTGTTTGGTGGGTACAACTAATTAAATTCAGGGAAACTTTAATAAGGTCTGAGACACTGAAAGGAATGCAGGCCAACCATCAGTTTTTAACGCAGGTTTTCTATTAAATGAGCCCTTTATTAAAACTCAGGGACTTAATTAAATCCTATAATCTCTTATCAGGAAAATACCACCAGCCTGCCAATCAGGTGCACAGAAATAATCTGTATACTATCTTTGTCATTATCTTTTATAATTTCAGTAGTAGTTGATGGATGAAATGTCAGATGAAGTAGAATTTTCTGCTTGGTATATGGTGGCATGCTTAGCCATTCAAAATGAGACTTGCCTGTGTACCCTTTGTGCTAGTGTATTGAAATAGTGAAGCTTTTTGGGGGTGATTTTGTAACATTGCACAAGTTAACTGGTAAATGTTTGCATAAATTACAGCAATTCTCAAAGTGGACTTATGCGCATAAGTCTGCTTTGAAAATTATCCTGGCAAACCTGCAGTTACACCTATTTGGTGTGGATGGTTTTGTTGAGAGGATTTACATTCACACTGTTTAAAATAAAAAAATACGCATCTAAGACCCAATCCTGCCCAGACTCTCCCGCCACTGGAATCAGTACTGGCGCTTCCACTAGGCAAACTAGGTGGTTGCCTAGAGCCGTGTTTCTGAACCAGTGTGCCTTTAGACCTGATCAGGTGCGCCACAGAAAAGTCACCACTGATTTATGCTGAGATGCAGACCAGCACCTGGACTCTTCTCTCAGCAATTCACAACAGCAAGAGTCACCAGCGGTTGCTCTTACATATGTAGGAGTTCTTTTCTGAGAACATAACAGTATGAGCCTTTGAGTGTGGCTACTAATGGGCAGCATTAACATTTTTTGATTCATGGCATGTTTATATTTTTTATTACTGTATTTTTTATAATTAATTATTGATTACTGAGGAATGTATGTTTATTATGATTTTAAATTGTAATCCACTTAGCAGGACTTGTTGTTATGGGTGGAAAATAATTTATTTTTAATAAACAAATAAATGAATAAATAAAAGGACACTGTGCACATAGCATCTGTGCTTCTTACTCCTCCTGAGCTTCCTCTTTTGAGACCTTCCAGTCTCAAAAGAGGAAGCTCTTTTGTATTTGTCTTATCCCCAGACTGAGTGAGATGGGGAGAGCATGTACTGGATGCAACTCATTCTTATTTATTTATTTATTTATTTGGAAGCTTTTATATACCGATGAACGTTGGGAACATCTCATCGGTTCACAGAGAACAAAAAATTCAGCTAACGAGCTTTACAGAGAACAGTGAACAATGAACAATACATATAAAGTTGAACATGGCAAGCGGACAATAACATAGGGGCGAATAGACTTAGAACTGAAGAGTATACAGAACATTTGGGAGTTTGAGAGTATACAGAACGTTTGGGATCAAGTAGTGCTTAAATACATAAGATTAAATAGGAAAGAAGGTCATAAATTAGATTAATTTAGGGGCGGATTTTAAATGCCCTGCGCGTGTAAATCCGGCCGGATTTAAGCGCGCAGGGCCATTGCGCGCTGGCGCGCCTATTTTGCATAGGCTGCCAGCGCGCGCAGAGCCCCGGGATGCGCGTAAGTCTTGGGGCTTCGTAAAAGGGGCGTGTCGGGGGCGTGTCGGGGGGGCGTTGCGGAATGACGCGGCATTTCGGGGGCATGACGCGGCGTTTCGGGGGTGGGCCTGGGGACATGGCGCCGGCCCGGGGGCGTGGTTGAGGCCTCCGGACCAGCCCCCGGGTCGGGTGATGGCTCGCCAGCAGTCCACTGGCGCGTGCAGATTTACATCTGCTTTCAGCAGGCGTAAATCTGCCAACAAAGGTAAGGGGGGGGGGTTTAGATAGGGCCGGGGGGGGGGGGTGGGTTAGGTAGGGGAAGGGAGGGCGAAGGAAAGTTCCCTCCGAGGCCGCTCCGAAATCAGAGCGGCCTCGGAGGGAACAGGCAGCGCGCGCTGGGCTCGGCGCTCACAGGTTGCACAAATGTGCACCCCCTTGCGCGCGCCGATCCCGGATTTTATAAGATACACATTGAGTGTGTTGTTAATGTGCTTATTGAAGGAGAGATGGTTATCAATGGTGATGCCAAGACTGCGTACGTGTTCATTGGAGACCAAGGGGGGATGGGGGCAGTGGCCTGGGTGCAGGCAAGGGGAAAAGTTAGGAGGTGTGATGTGAAGTATCTCTGTTTTGGCAGTGTTGAGTGCTAGGAAGTTGTCTGTCAGAAGATTGTTAATCACCGTTAGAGTGGAATTCCAGGTCTCAGTAGCTTTTTTAAGTTATTCTGAATGTTTGGAGCAGAGGCAGTGGAAGAGCTCAGCAATCACTTTTTAAATGGAAAAGTAAAAAGTCATGGGATAGATGGCTATGTCCTTTCGTGGATAACAAACTGGCTAAAAGATAGGAAACAGAGATTAGGATTAAATGGAGAATTTTCTCAGTGGAAGGGAGTGGGCAGTGGAGTGCCTCAGGGATCTGTATTGGGACCCTTACTTTTCAATATATTTATAAAAGATCTGGAAAGAAATACGACGAGTGAGATAATCAAATTTGCAGATGATACAAAATTGTTTAGAGTAGTTAAATCACAAGCAGATTGTGATAAATTGCAGGAAGACCTTATGAGACTGGAAAATTGGGCATCAAAATGGCAGATGAAATTTAATGTGGATAAGTGCAAGGTGATGCATATAGGGAAAAATAACCCATGCTATAGTTACACAATGTTAGATTCCATATTAGGTGCTGCAACCCAAGAAAGAGATCTAGGCGTCATAGTGGATAACACAGTGAAATCGTCGGTTCATTGTGCTGCGGCAGTCAAAAAAGCAAACAGAATGTTGGGAATTATTAGAAAGGGGATGGTGAATAAAACGGAAAATGTCATAATGCCTCTGTTTCGCTCCATGGTGAGATTGCACCTTGAATACTGTGTACAATTCTGGTCGCCGAATCTCAAAAAAGATATAATTGCGATTGAGAAGGTAGAGAGAAGGGCTACCAAAATCATAAGGGGAATGGAACAGCTCCCCTATGAGGAGAGACTAAAGAGGTTAGGACATTTCAGCTTGGAGAAGAGTCAGTTGAGGGGGGATATGATAGAGGTGTTTAAAATCACGAGAGGTCTGGAACAGGTAGATGTGAATCAGTTATTTACTCTTTCGTATAATAGAAAGACTAGGGGGCACACCATGAAGTTAGCGTGTGGCACATTTAAAACTAATCGGAGAAAGTTCTTTTTCACTCAACGCACAATTAAATTCTGGAATTTGTTGCCGGAGGATGTAGTTAGTGCAGTTAGTATAGCTGTATTTAAAAAAGGATTGGATAAGTTCTTGGAGGAGAAGTCCATTACCTGCTATTAATTGAGTTGACTTAGAAAATAGCCACTGCTATTACTAGCAACGGTAACATGGAGTAGGCTTAGTTTTTGAGTACTTGCCAGGTTCTTATGGCCTGGATTGGCCACTGTTGGAAACAGGATGCTGGGCTTGAACGACCCTTGGTCTGACCCAGTATGGCATGTTCTTATGTACTTACTCCCAGTATAGCAATGGCTTTCCCTAGTCTACTTGATTCATTATGTTTAATGGACTTTTCCTCCAGCAACTTGTCGAAACATCTGTTAAACCCCGCTATGCAAGAGATTCTATAGCTTCATTGTGCCGAGTTTTAAATATATGGTCCACAAGGGCTCCAATGTCCTTTTCCTGGCTGGTGACTATGGAGCCCAACATTGTGTACCTGTAGATGGAATTATTTTTCCCTATGTACATCTGCCATTTGGATGCCCAGTCTCCTAGTCTGACAAGATCCTTCCGCAGTATCTTACAATTTGCAGCTATTTTAACAATGAATAATTTTATGTCATCAGCACCTCTCTCATTTTTCCCTTTTCCAGATCATTTATGAATGTGTTAAACAGCACAGGTCTCAGTATTGATCTTTGTGGATTGACCATTTAGTCCTTCTCTCTGTTTCCTGTCTTTTAACCAGTTCCCAATCCAAAACGGGATACTGTCTCATCTCCCATGACTTTTTAATCTCCTGAGGAGTTTCTACATAAGAACATAAGAAATTTCCATGCTGGGTCAGACAAAGGGTCCATCAAGCCCAGCATCCTGTTTCCAACAGAAGCCAAACCAGGCCACAAGATCCTAGCAAGTATCCAAAATCCAAGAAGATCCCAAGCTAGTGATGCAATTAATAGCAGTGGCTATTCCTGTAGGGGTAGATTTTATGAAAGTACGCCCAGAGGCAGGCGTAACTCGCTTGCGCCTTCCCCGGCCCGGGAGCTGTTTTGGAGGTCTCGGCCATGCCCCCGGGCAGGAACCACGCCCGCGGCCCTGCCCCCGAATGATGCGCCGCCGCGACATGCCCCACGACACGCCCCCAAGAAAACGTCAGGACTTACACGCGTCCCGGGGCTTGCGTGCGCCGCCGAGCCTATTCAACATAGGCTCGGCGCGCGCAGGGGGAGCTTGGGGCAGGTTTTCGGGGGTATGCGCTTATCTTTCGCGCTTACCCCTTTGAAAATCTGCCCCTAAGTCAGCTTGATTAATAGCAGTTAATGGACTTCTCATCCAAGAACTTATCCAAACCTTTTTTGAACCCAGCTACACTAACTGCACTAACCACATTCTCTGGAAACAAATTCCAGAGCTTAATTGTGCGTTGAGTCAAAAAGAACTTTCTCCGATTAGTCTCGTGGGGGACTTTATCAACTGCCTTCTGAAAAATCCAAATACACTGTATTAACTGGCTCATCTTTACATATTTAGTTACACCTTCAAAATAATCTAAAAGATTTGTAAGGCAAGATTACCCTTTGGCTCTTCCTCATTAAACCTTATCTATTTATAAGGCCAGTAATTTTGTTTTAAGAATAGCTCCTATCATTTTGCCTAGCACCGATATCAGAAAAAATGGAAAGTGATTTAAGAAAATTTGAGGAGTGGTCAAAGTTTGGCAGCTGGGATTTAATGCCAAGAAATACAGAGTCATTATTTGGGGTACAGAAATCCAAAGGAGCTGTACGTGATGAGGGGCAAACGTCTGATGTGCATAGACTGGAAGAGACCTCAGGATGACAGCGTCCATCGCCTGATGATCTGAAAGCTATAAAGCAATGTGACAAGGCAGTGGCTAAGGCCAGAGGGATGCTGGACTGTATAGAGAGAGGCATAATCAACAGGAAAAATTATGTGATTATGCCCTGAGGCCTCATCTGTCGTACTGAGTTCAATTCTGGAGATTGTAACTAAAAAGAATAGAGACTGGATCAAAGCAGTCCAGAGAAAGGTGACCAAAATGGTGTGGTGTCTGCACCAATAGATTTATGAGATGAGATTGAAAGACTTAAATATGTATACACTGGAGAAGAGGAGAGAAAGGGATGAGATGGTATACACATAAATATTTGAAAGATATTAATATTGCACAGGAATTAAACTCTGTTTGATGGAAAGAAAACTGTAGAGCAAAGGATTATAATAAGAAGCTTCATGGCGGTTGAGTTAGGACCAACATCAGGAAGTATTTCTTCATGCAAAGGGTAGTGAATGCATGGGTTGCCCTCCCAATAGAGGAAGTGGTCAAAAAGAGCGAAGGAATCTAAAAGGGCATGGAATAAGCACAGTGGATTCTTAGTGAATAAATGATGGAGATGAAGAAAAGGGTAACCTATGTGGACTAGATTAACCTTCACAGAACAACAATTATCCTAAGAATTAATAACAAGTAAAAATAATAATATAAACAAGCTTGCTGGGAAAGATTGGATGGACCAGTTGGGCCTTTTTCTACCTACATTTACTATGATTTTACTATGTTACTATAGTTTCCTGGATCACCCCTGGAGCCCTTTTTAAAAATCAGTGTTCCATTGGCCACCATCCAGTCTTCAGGAATTGTGGCTGTCCTAGTAATAAGTCTGCAGTTTCATGTTTGAGCTGTTTCAGGACTCTGGGATGAACACCACTACTTTACCTGCAGAAGTCCCTTTGAAAAGTGCACTCTTTAAGACAGAGGTTCTCAACACCCACTCACCTTTGAGGGCCACAAACAAGTTTGACTTTCAGTGTAAGCCAAATATACAAATTATCCCAGTTCTTGGACATTAGGGGTATACAAATGTATTTGCTAAAAATTCAAGGCTAAATTTTGAGCCCTCATGCAAGGTGTCCCACATGCAAGGTGTCCCTCATGCAAGGTGTCCCTCATGCAAGGTGTCCCACAAGGCTCCTCCCTATCCTCCACCCTCTTCAATATCTATCTTCTCCCCCTCTGCCACCTACTATCAGACCTCGGGCTCAATTTCTTCCTGTATGCGGATGATGTGCAGATCCTCATCCCCATTCAAAAAACCATCAAAGACACGCTGCAATTCTGGGACTCCTGCTTAGCCTCCATCAACGTCCTCTTAACCAACCTCCAACTCGCACTCAACACAACCAAAACAGAAATTCTCCTTATATCCAACAATCCTGAACTCACATCTCAAACCTCACCCAACATCCTCACCCCCTCCCACTCCCCCCTCCACACTCCCTCCCCCTGGTTCCAACCGTAAGAGATCTAGGTGTAACATTAGACCAACACCTCAATTTCAAACCCCACATAAAATCACTTCTAAAAGGGGGTTTCTTTAAACTACAAATTCTCAAAAAAATAAAACCCCTCCTCCACGCCAAAGATTTCCGTCTAGTTTTGCAGTCCACCATTCTGTCAAAACTAGACTACTGCAACTCCATCCTCATAGGCCTCCCACACGCTACCATCAAACCCTTACAAATCCTGCAAAACTCCATGGCAAGAATAATCACTGACACCCGAAAAAGAGAACATATCACCCCAGTCCTAAAGGATCTACATTGGCTCCCCATCCCCTTCCGCATAAAATATAAAACCCTCACCGTCCTTCACAATGCTCTCTATAACAACAACCCCTCCTGGCTCAAGGAAATGCCACGCTTCCGTGCATCCAATCGCCCATCCAGAGCCATCTTAGCTGGCACCCTCCACACTCCACCCCTCAAAACTGCTCATCTCTCCTCCACCAGAGACAGAGCATTTACCATTGGGGACCCACCCTATGGAACTCACTCCCCACCGCATTCCGACTCGAACCCTCCCTACTCAACTTCAAAAAAGGCATCAAAACATGGCTCTTCCTGCAGGCCTACCCCGACTCTAAGTAAACCTAACCCCCCTCCCCTGCCTCACCTCCCTACAAGAAAAGGTTAACTATGCAACCTAATAAAATGTAAAGATTTTGTAAATGCTGTTACCCCTCTAAGAATATTGTTAAGACAGTTATTTTCAGTTCCTATCCACTTTTCTCCCTTCTCTCCTACTCTTGTTCTTCTCACCCCTCAGGCTCTAACTGTCTCCCTACCCCCCCTCTCTCCCGTTTCCTCCTCTGCTCCCCTTCCCCCTTCCCGGTTATTTGTAATTTCTATTTCCTTTTCTCCAAGAGTTTATTGTGAACCGGTATGATGTGTCCCTCGAATATCGGTATATTAAAAGTTCATAAATAAATAAATAAATGGCAGATTTATGCACGAACTTTGAATCCCTGCCATCAATTTTCAAGCGCAAGGAAAGTATGCCAGTTCACTTTTTGAAAATTACTTGGATGTGCATCTGAGGTAGAGAATGTGTGTATTACTTTTTATTTTTGAATACATGGTGCAAATTTAGACAAGTACGTGAATAACATTTTGAAAATGTTGTTGTGCACATAAGTTGCAAGCATGTCCTCAAAATGTCTCCCCTACGCTGTCCCTGAAATGCCTCTTTTTGTGCATGTAAAGTTCTACGTGTAATTAAATTATGCACTCATTCTAAGGCTGCTAAAAATCCACATTTTGCACATATGGCCCAAAAATACTTTTGAAAATTTAGCTGTCATTGTGGCCATCGTGACGATCAGGCCTGTTTATGGCCCTCATGGACTGGAGTTGAGAGCCCCTTCCAAAGCCATTGTCGCTCATGTATTTCACGTTTCTTCTGCTGTTTCTGGTTTGCGTTTTCTGATTTCACATTAATAAGACAGACTGGAAATAAACTTAGGAGTTGGGGGAGGGGGGTGGTGTGTGTGTATGTGTGCAGGACTGAAATTGTTGTATTTGGCATTGGTCTGATGTCTGATACCTAGGATTGATCACTGAGTAAACAGGACACGTGGCTTAAAGGAGCTTAGCTTTGTTTTTCTTTCACTGCAAGCGGCCACTGTGATTCTCATCACCATGGAAGATGATCCCAGCCCAGAAGAACCAAGGCCCCAAACAGCATAATTCTCCCATCTTAATTTTAGACAGAATACTTGATCCTGTCTGTTGATACACTTGCCCATGTCTACATTTGCTTGGGAACGTCACCTGCCCTAACTTTATTTGGACTGTGCTATTTACAGAAACAGCTGGTTAAAACAAGTAAAGTTGTTCAGATCCTCGTATATCATTTTACATTTTTGCAAAGGTCTCAGCCCTCTAATGCATGGAGCTGAATTGATAACATGGTGTTTGTGCCCAGGTGCCCTACCCTCCATTTTTGTCCTGTTCATTTTGGAGGGAAGATTTCCACCAAAATATCTTTGGCTGAACAGAATTGCTACTTGGTGTTAGGGGTGAGCGGGAAGGAGGAAACGGGGTGAGTGTGGACAGCGGCCATTCTGGGGAACTTCTAAGTGGTGTCATTGAGGATTGGGGGGGAGGGGGGAGTGTGAGCATGCTAGCATATAACACTCACTCTGAGACGGGTGCTACATTTTAGGCTTTAGTGTGTGTGTGTGTGTGTGTGTGTGTGTGTGTGTGCACGAAATAGTGCATGGAGGAGAACATGGCATGCTATTTCCTGTGCACCCGTAAAAGCCTAATTTGTATGTAACATTCCCTATGTTCTAATTTTATTCTATACCAGCTAACAACTTTTAGGACCTGTTTACTAATGCTTAATTTTGAATAAAATGCTCATTGACTTTCCAATTAGTATATATCCTTTTAATTGTGACTGAATGCTTCATTCCTAAAAACATTTTTTTTCCACATGAACATTAGACAACATTAAGTCATTAGTGAGCTGGGTGATAATCAAAATTGATTGTAGATAGCAGAAAAAAAAAAAAGTTATTGCCCTTTATTACTACTACAACTACTACCATTATTAATCATTTCTAAAGTGTTACTAGACACATGCAGCGCTGTACAAATGCACATGTGACTATGCCTGCTCCGTGGAGCTTACCAGCTAATCAAGGACAAACCTATGTGACAAATGTGAGTCTAGAGGAAGTGCATTTATTGTGGAGAAGTGATTGAGATGTGAAAGCAGGCCTGAAAAAGGCCAGTTTTTAGACTGGTTTTGAATATGGCCCAAGCGGGAGCATCATGCACCGATTCAGGCAAGAAGCTAAAGATGTTCCAGGGGGAGGGGTCGTCCTTCCCTTCACCATAAGAGAAAAAAAAAATCAATAGAGCAGTGTTCTTACATTCCCTCTGAGCCTCACTCCTTCAGATGACGAGCCCCCTTCTCCTTGAGCTTTCATACTAGGGAAATTGCTTTCTTTTCGCATCTTGTTAAAGCCTGCGTCATATCTCCCCTTCTCCTTCTTTCTTCTGGACAGCACCTCTTCGGCTTCTTAAGTCTCTCTGCGTGGTGCACGCCATACACCATTTTGGTGGCCCTTCCTAAATTGCCTCTACCTTATGAAGGTCCTTTGGAGAATGTGTGTGGTCTCCAGAGCTGAACGCAGAACTGAAGCGCAGGTCTCACCAGAGATCCGGGTGAAAGGTAGTATTTTTCCGAGAAGACGTTAGAAGATCCTGGGGCCTTTCCTTAGCTAACCTAAACTAATTTTATTGGGCATTTTCAGTTCATCAAATACCAGGAGGTGCATTCCAAGCAGACTGACTGCATGTGGCAAGTCAGCAAGTTGGTGTTCTGCTTTAAACGTTGCAAACATGAGCATTGAACTCCAGCTGTTTTAGGCCCATTTATAAACAGGGCATATCATTTACAGAAATCATTTTTGAAAAATCATCCATTGCAGGAGCCAAAAACATATATTTTTGCCTCAGTTATTTTAAAACTTTAATAAATGAAGGTGGTAAGAGCCAAAACAGTGATATAATTCAGGCCTGCTTAGGAAAGGCATCAAGGCAACGGAGGGAGAGGAGGACAAATTGCACGAGACCTGAGGCAGCAGGGTGAGCACAGACTGAGGGGTCCCTTATTTATCTATACTGCCACTCATAGTAATATCGCAGCAATTTCCAACAGAAGATCACATACATAAAATATAAAACATAATACATTATAATTCTGACCTGGACTCTTTACAAACTGAGTGCAAAAATGTTCCTTTTTCCTGGGACTCCATGTAAACTTTCCCCTCCAAATTCCCTCTGAAACAGCCACGTTTTTAGAAGTTGTTTTTAAAGATAGATATCTCACACTCAGGCCTATACAGTAAAGTGTGCTCAGCTGAGCGCACTGTTTTACCAGTGGTTGGACGCGCATTTTGGATGCACATCCACTACCCCTTATACAATAAGGGGGTTAGCGTGCAGAAAACGCGCGTCCAAACCCCCCTCCCCCGAAACTAATAGTGCTCATCACATGCAAATGCATGTTGATGAGGCTATTAGTTATTCGCCCAGGATACAGAAATAAAAAATGTGTGCCCGATTTGCACATTTCACGCTCAGAAATGTGTAAGAAAAGCAGAAAATACTGATTTTCTGTACATCCTCCGACTTAATATTGTGGCGATATTAAGTCATAGGAACCAAAAGGTAAAAAAAAAAAAAATGTGCTGGCAGGTCAGGTTAGGAAAACAGATGCTCAATTTTACGAGCGTCCGTTTCCAAACCCACTGACAGCCATCTCTCCTGGGTTTCCACTGCTAAGGAGGCATTAAGGGTGCGCTATTGCCCCTAGTGCCTCCTTTTCAGTGCAACCCCTCATTTAAATACGGTGTCGTGCGCCCAGGAGAGGTGGCTGGGCACGCGTTAGGAAAGCGGGTGCTCAACACTGAGGGCCTGTTTTTCTGCACATTTTACAGTATCGGCTGTCTGTGTTCTTAATTGTTCTGGCATGGTGTTCTAGGCATTGGGTCCCTCCACAGAAAAAGCATGATCTCTGATCTCACCCAAATGTGCATTCCTAATGGATGGAATTTCCACTAAATCTAAATTTTGCGAGCGGAGAGGTCTGAAAAGAGTAGAGACTCCCAACGCTGAACCCAGCCACAGTGATTTTTTGTTGTTAATCGATTTGTACTGTAAAAATCGCGGGAAAGTGGGCGAGTGCGCCCGCTCTCCCAGCGCACGCACAGGCCACTCTCCTGTGCATGCGATTCAGAAAAAAAATGTATTCAAATTAGGGCCCGCAAGTAAAAAGAGGCGCTAGGGACACTAGCGCGTCCCTAGTGCCTCTTTTTTGACAGGAGCGGCGGCTGTCAGAGGGTTTGACAGCTGACACTCAATTTTGCCGGTGTTGGTTCTCAAACCCGCTGACAGCCACGGGTTCGGAAACCGGACACCAGCAAAATTGAGTGTCCGGTTTTCAACCTGCGAGCCGCGGGCCGATTTAAAATTTTTTCTTTTTTTAATTTTTGATTATTTTTAACTTTTGGGACCTCCGACTTAATATCGCCATCAGAAAGCTTCTGATGGCGCAGTTACATACTCGGTGTAAGAAGAAAAGTTGGAACTGGCTGGGGTGAGAAGCTGGTACGAGAAGAGAAGTTGTAACGGTGTTGCGTCGTGCAAAGACGCTGTGCCATTCCAGTAAAAAAGGTCTTCTTTGGAAATCCCGTGAGCATGTGGTTGGATAATGGATATAGAAAAATTTATGGTTAAGGTGTTGCCTGGTGAACTATTCAAGTAAAATCTTTTTCAGTGGTTGCAGTCCCCCTGAGGAAGCAAACGGGTGTGAAACAAGGGCCACTTGTCGGGGTCAGACCACGTGGATGTAATCAAGCACAAAAACGGAGATTTTCAGAGACAGGGACTACGCAAGAGGGACCAGACTGCAAGGAAGTGTACAGAGTGAGGTGTTTTTTGAAAAGATTGTAAGTGGAGGTTTCCACAGGGAAAGTGAGCATAAACTGTAATGAATCACATTTTATAATTGTACTTGCTGGTCTCATTTGTGTACTCTCCGGTTGTTTTTAATGAATGAATGAGTGTGAGTGTGTAATGTTTTTATATATGTTGGACACATTCCTGAAATTATTTTGAAATTATGTTAATAAAATTGTATTCTTTTCTCTTATTTTGTGTGAACTAAAGCATTTTTTGCCATTTTGAGTCTATGGGAAAAATGCTTACTACATCTGAGTTTTGAGTGTTGTTTTTTTTTTTCTGGAGTAACTCAGATTCTCTTCATGGACTGACCTCGGAGAGTAAATGCTCCGTTAGTGATGAAAGAAGGTTTTGAAGATGGATGTGGCGCATCCAGAGTAACTTTGTCAGCTTAAGCCACAGTTTTCCCTCTTTCTTTCAGATGGATGCTTTCCAAAGCCACACAGTGCTTCAGTGGATGAGAGGAGCCTTGACTTCCTGCCCAGGAGTTTTGGCTTTTGCTTTCGTAGAAATAAAGGCAGGCCTGGATTTGCCAATAGGCACTGTAGGCCTGCGCCTGGGATGACAAAATTCTGAGGGGGGTGTGTGTGGGGGGGGGGGGTGCAGGGCAGCAGGCCAGCTGAAAACGTGTTGCCCCCCTCAGTTCCGCTGAATCTCTCTCAGCAGAGAATGGACTGCTTTCTGCTCCAAGCCCTCCCCTTCCAGTGCAGAGAACGGGAAGGAAGGGGGTCAAAGCTGAGAAAAAAAGTGCACTTCTCCCTGTGCAGCCCTTCCTCACCTGGTCCCCTGCAGGAAACGGGAAAAGGAGGGAGATAAGGCCCACAGCGCACAGCAGGAAGCCAAGAAAAGTCACTCTGCTCCCTCACCCTGCCCCCTCTCCTCCTGTCATTCATGGATTTAAGAGGAGGAGGAGGTGAGCCTGGAGCAGAACGAAGAAGGCTGTGCCTGAGAAGTTCTGCTTTGTTGTCTCTTGTCTGAAGAAGGAGCGGGGACAGGGGGAGAAAAAGGCAGGGCAGCAGCATCAACAGTGCCGTCACTTTATAATGGATTCACTTGGCACTTTTAAAGCAAATTTTCAGAGCCACTTCCCTAGTTAAAGAGCAATTTACTCGGGTAAAACTGACCTGTTTGAAAATTGCTCTCCTCTGCCTGGGCTTCCACGGTGTGCGTCCCTTCTAGATGGTTTCAAAAAGGGCGTGGCCTGGAGTGCGCGTAGGTTGGGGTGGGGGAAGCATGCACGTTAGATTTCTGAGAGCACACACACACGCACGGGCTTTCATCCCCCCTCCACTGCCTGCGCAAACAGCAAGCACAAAGTATGCGGATGCTTTCAGCGCATGCACTTTACATTAGCTCACTTCGCACTGAAAATGATTTGCAAAGGAGCTAATGAACAGAGAAGCCATGCACCTTGCATCAGCCCAAGCTATTCAAAGATTGCCCTTATTGCTGCGAGAAAAGTGGGCTATTTATTTATTTCTGTTTGTGACAGGCTTTCTTCACACGCAAGTGTACTCAGAACATATATCATCATTATCATAAAATCTAAGGACTCCTACCCAACTCCATCCCCTCCCCCACAGCTCTGCGTCCACCAGCATCCAATGCATCTAGCTTCCTCTCCGACCCCTTCCTACCTACCTACCTGCCACACATCCTCCCCACTACATCCTGATGATAGCATCAACCTCCCACTCCCAGAAAAAAACAGATTTAAATAGCAAGCTTTTACTTGATTTCTGAAAACATAAACTAGTAGGTTAAGGTTTTATATCCTTAGGGAGATCAATCTAGTGCCAAGGGCCTGCAGAAACAAACAAGACCTGCTCTCTCGAAGACTGGCCTCTCTGACTATAGGGATTTCCAGCCAATCTGTTTGCAATGATCATGTAAATCTAATAGGTTCATAGAGAGCCAGTCTGTCCCGCAAATAGCTTGGTGCCAAACTATAAAGGGCCTTAAAAACTAACATTAAAAACTAAATTGAAGAATAGAGCAGAATAGTTTTGAACAGCTATGGTTCTTCATGTCAGTGCAACGTGAGCTAAGAAAGATGCTGTCTGAATATACAAGTAAATTGTAAATTGCAATGCTGCCAGAGACCCCCAACAGTGGCAATCAGCACACAATATTCGTAGACTTGTGACCTGTACTGAGCTCTGCTGCTTTCCCAGTGTAGGCTTTTGGAAGTGAACTTTATATACCAGACATACCGCTAGCACACTACACGCTGCTTGCCTGCAGGCCTGTGCAAGCCAGATAGTAGCAGGGCCCTCAGCAAGGTGCAGGAGTTGCTGCACAGCCACTGTCACAGGAGCCACGTCTGGTTACAGAACGGGGTAAGAAATTCTAGCACTCTTCCAACCCTCAACAGCTCTTCTCTCATTCCTATCTTCTCTTTCTCTCACATCCTTCTCTCCCCCTCTGCCAGCTCCAAGCAGAAGGAGGAAGAATGTAAAGGGGGATGGAAGAGAGCAAGGCGAGAAAGCAACCCCTGCTAGTACTGGAAGATACCCCTTCACCCGGGGAGTTGATAGCTACGGGGAGTGAAACTGGTACCCCCTTCTGTTTTGAAAAGCTGTCATGGCTGAAGTAAATGATGTTTCAGTGTGGTCGTATTCTCTAGGCAGCAGGCTACAAGGTGTTACTAGAACAAGGCGTACAGTGTAATATGCCCTTCTTTCCCCAAAGTCAAACATATAAACACACATAATAGTCATATGTAGGAAAAAGGACTAAAATAAAGGTTTAATCACTTTTTATCATAATACAAACAAATCATGTCTGTTTTAAAATGTCAAATTTTCTCACAGCAAAGGTTATCATAATCTTAAATTAAAGCAATATAGATACTTTATATTATGCTATATCTCTTTTTGCTCTCTTAAAATGTTGACTCTCTCTCATATAAACTTCTGGAACTCTTCTCTGGGCTACTATATATCAGAGAAGTATTGAACAGATTATAATCCTAGCTCAACGATGCCTAATCTCTCTGTGTCTTTCTTATATAAAGAATTGATGCTTTGTGCTAACTTTCTTGTTTTCTGGTTGCGGCAGAAAACTCATGCAGTGGTGGCTGTCCGGGTAAGCACAGGACCATTAAACTTTCCTTGTATTCTTTTCTCCTCTCTCCTATAACCTTCTTCTATCTTTCCAATGTTTCTGCTTGTTACTGCCTGGCTTTTTTAAAGTGCTGAGCGCCCGCCTGGCTGAACTTTGTGGACTGTATGCATTTATCTGTTTGTTACAAGTCTCTCTCTCTCTCTCTCTGCTGTTGGTGCTTTGGGGCCCTGTAGTCTTCATTGTCCTCTTTTTGTCTTCTTCTTTTACCTACTATCCTATTCTTTAAATGACCAAAAAACAAAGAGAAAGTCCCTCCCTCGCACTGTTGTTCTTCCGCCAGCTAAGTCTGTATCGTTCCCTCAATGTATATAACCCATGACGACTTATTGAGACTGTGTTAAAAATGCCTAACAAAACCAAAGGATAATCAATTTGTCCTTAACTCTCTGAGAATGAACAGTTTCCTTTTCATACTTATTCTCTCTCTCTCACTCTTTGTTCAGGGACTTTGACACATTTATGACAAAAACAAGTTCTTCTTAATGTTGTTTTTTTTTCTTTCTTAGCCGAGGATTACTCTCTGTTGCCTGTTTCGTTATTCCAGCAACTTTCCTTAGCTCTGCTCCAAGATTCACAGGGGAGGTACAGCTATTATTTTCAATAATCTGGATTCATATTTATTGTAGTAAGATTCCACAGGTAAGCAGTAGCTCATAGCCATCCCCTCTTTCTTGGCAAGATCAGTCTGGATTCACAGAGCTTTCATCAATTGCTTCTTTTCTCAGTGTGCGAGTCTAATTCAGTCACTCACTCTTATTTCAGTCTGTCCAGCACCAAACTATGCTGCTCTAATATTGGTGGGGCAGCAGCAGAAAATGTAGTATCATTCTACCCTATCCTTTACCCTTACCTTGAGTGGAAACAATTTTCAACACTCTCATTCACTCTACTCATACACCCTCTAACTCTGTTTGGTTCTCACATTCCGGTGTTTTTTATACTGTTATAAGGCACTGTGACAGCGCTTCTGCGCAGTCAGTAATCAGGCTTCTCGCTACCTCGATTCTAAACTGTGGAGCAGCTTTGCTAGTGTTTCCGGAATGCTGGCTTGCAATGACATCATAGTGCCAGGAACACTATGGCTGCCTGATGCTGCTCCACTCACAACAGTCTCTCTTGTCAGGCCTGTTTCTTTTGCATTTGTCTGCATCCTGGCTATCCCAGCTCATCTGACCTGCCTCTCCAGGCCTCAGTCACCTCACTGTCTGAGTCCTGCCTTGCCAGACCCGGGACTTTTTTTTTCTCTTTTAACTTTGGCACACATCCTACATTCCAAAAGGCCTTGACACCCCTTTCCTATAGGCCCCAACATTATTTTCTGGATAGTCCACAGGCAATCAAGTCTCCAAAGGAGAGCAGAGGTGGTCCTGGCACCCTGCATCTAGAAAGGAAGTGAGATGAACTATTTGATCTCTGTATTGGAACTTTGAGATTGACTTGCTCAGCACAGAAATATCTAGAACTGAATACACTCAAATTGTGACTGTGGGGCAGCAATGTAAATATTTTTCTATGTTAATAAAGGTAAGACCAGTTGTAACCACGACTTGGCAGTTGTCCACAATTATTTCTGGTACTGGATTCAGCAATTGATGCTGCTTTTGAGATTTGGTCACCTTTTACTTTGAGTGCTTTCACCCATGGTTAGGGACCTTTGTTTTTAGTTTTTATTTTATTTTTTTCCTGGGAATTTCAATGCTATAACAAAAATAATCAGAAGAAAAATGACTTTTCCACTGAATTTCTCCTGTTTGTTTATAACAAAGCCATTTTTTTCATGGATTATTTTTTGCTGTAACATTGAAATTCCCAGTTAAAATAAAATAAAAACTGAAAACGAAAGTCCAAACCTATAGTCTACTAGACCGTCTGACCATTTACTACAGAAGCCTTAGACTGTCAGCAATTGACCCCCTGAGCACACAAGTACAGTCTACACATTCTAGTCCTGCCCAAAACATGCTCCCAGGAATGTCTCCCCTAAATGCAGTCAAAAGTGTGCGTTGTGTGAAACAGCATGCATACTTTAAGCTGCTTAGAGGGTGGGTAATTTTCAGTTAGCCAATTTAACCTGGTAACTAGTTACCTGTATAAATGGCTTTGAAAATTGTCCTTTAACTTCTAACATGGTTCACTGATACATAGAAACATAGAAATGACGGCAGAAGAAGACCAAACGATCCATCCAGTCTGCCCAGGAAGCTTTCACTCCCCCAGCCCCCCCCAATACTTATCTGTTACTCTTGTCCCTTGTAAGTGATTTTTTTGTTCTATTTCCCTTCCACCCCAGCCATTGATCTATTTCCCTTTCACCCCGCCATCAATGCTGGAGCTGCATCTAAGTGAAGTATCTAGCTAATTATTTAGGGTAGTAACCGCCGTCATAACAAGCTACTCCCACGCATGTTTATCCAGCCTGTGCAACTCAGTCCTTGTTGGTTGTTGTCCGAATATAAATCATCTTTTCATCATTCCCCCTGCCTTTGAAGCAGAGAACTATGCTGGATATCATTGAAAGTGAAGTATCAGGCTTATTTGGTTTGGGGTAGTAACCGCCGTATCCAGCAAGCTACTCCCCTGCTTTTTTGTGGATGCAAATCCTTTTTTTTCACAGCAGCTTTCTTCATCTTTACTGCATTTCAAGGAATGTGAATTAAATCCCTTTACGCTGAATATATGTGTGTGTGGTTGCTGTGTTAGTCCACTTGAATGCATAGAAATAACGATTAATAAACAAAGAAATAATGTAAGGTAAAACCTTTTTATTGAACTAATAAACTACATTTCTTGACTGGTCTTATGTATTTTTTTTGTTAACCTTTATTTTCATGCATTTCTCATTTGTCCTGTGATATGTGCAGGCACATATCACAGTTGCAGGGTTTTATGCCATTTTCTTACTTTTGTATTGCTGTTTGAAACGTGATTGCTTTAGATTAGCTGACTCTCAGAAAGCAAGAACTGGGGGAACAAGGACTATTTCTTTCAAAATTCATCCCCTAGTCTAAGTGGCTGTGGATCTTTAATGATTTTGTTTAGTTTTTCTAGTTCTGGGTTGTATGTTGCACCAGGCTTGTTCTGACATTTTTCTTTCTAACTGAAGCAGACCCTCCTTGGTTGTTTTAAGCCAGGATTGGCGAACTCCAATCCTCGAGTGCCACAAACAGGCTGAGGCCAGGTTTTCAGGACGTCCACAATGAATATGCATGATATAGATTTGCATACAATGGAGGCAGTGCATGCAAATCTTTCTCATGCATATTCATTGTAGATATCCTGAAAACCTGGCCTGTTTGTGGCACTTGAGGACTGGAGTTATCCATCACTGTTTTAAGCAAAGATGACAATTTCTTAGAGATGATTTTAGGGTTATAGTCTTGAACTGCAGGTACATAATTTTATTTCAGTAGAGATTTTTGTAAGCCTTTGCAACTTTTGATAGTGTAACCTAGCCTACCAATAATTTGTATGTTCAGACATCATCTTTAAGTCCTTTTAAACTGACCTAATAAAGGGAATCTAACTCCTGAAAGAGAATATATTAATTTGGTCTAAAAAGACAACCTGTTTATTTGTTGACCTTTATTTACATGTGTCTAACTTGGCAACAATATGACTTTAAGTTCAAAACTGTTAGACCGCACCGTTTCCCCCATTCTAGTCTCTACTGAAATAAAATCAATAAAAAATGAGATGATAATTGGTTTGTGCTGTATGGCCCAGCCTGTCTGTTTAGAAAGAGTCAACATGTCAGTGTCAAAATGTCAGGACACCAGGAGCTCCAGACTACTTAGCTTCATGCAGGAATTCAATTATCCTAAGTACTGTGCCTGTTAGAATGAAAAGGGCTTGGAATGTAATTATTGAAAGAGCATGTGTCATGCTTTCCGTTGATGAGCATGTCTTATTTTATTAAATTTCTCTGTCTGTTTAATTTTCTAGGTCTAACAGTTGCCTTACATCTTTTTTTGGAGCCTTTTGTTGTGACTCATCTGCACTAAGGCCTAGATTTATATTTTGTGCTTCCAGGTGCTCCACACACATACCTATGTCATTATTCGTTTTTTGTAACAGACATTTCTACGGATGTCTTTCCGTTAGAAGTTTCTAATATCATAAGAGGTGAAGTCAGTAAATACCTGTCCTAGTATTTGGTCTATCTTGGGATGGTATTGATTAAAAAGTCAATAAAAGTCATTACTGAGTTATATAAACTATTGCGACCAGATGGCTTCCTTGCACCCTGGTTATCTTTTGGAGCTAAGAATTTGGGAATCTTTAGTCCTGTTGTCTCAGCGGGAAATGCAGAAATAGACATTTCAAAATCCTTGGGTTAAGCAAATTAACTTCAATTAAAAGAAAACTAGAACTAAAATTAGAGCAAAAGAATTGGTTAAATAAGGAAAACATTAAGACCTGAATAAAATAGTGAAATGCAAAATTATTCATTTGTAGTTTCAGGTTATATATGTACAACTTAAACACTGATTGCAAACAATCCCCATTTGGAATACAAACTGCACCTGAGGTTGAGCCAAAGCAAGGTTTGTACAAATGAGTGAGCGTTTTGATGCTCTTGTGTACTCTTCAACAGTAAATACTGGTTTTTATTTTTTTCAAGTTAGTGTTTATGTATTTGTAGAAAAGGTAGTAAATACAACCAAGTGATACTATAATTCTAGAACTGAAACTACCCTAAAGCCAAACCGAAATCATCATAACATTAGTGCTTAAACTTAAATGAAGTACTAAAATATGAGAAGGTACAGAGAAGAGCGACCAAAATGACCTTTAAGAGGAAAGGCTAAAAAGGTTAGGGTTGTTCAGCCTGGAGAAGAGACAGCTGAGGGGGGATATGATAGAGGTCTATAAAATCATGAGAGGTCTAGAATGGATAAATGTGAATCAATTATTTACTGTTTCGCAAAATAGGACTAAGGGGCACTCCATGAAATTTGCAAGTAGCACATTTAAAACAAATCAGAGACATTTTTTTTTCACTCAATGCATAATCAAGCTCTGAAATTTGTTGCCAGAGGATATGGTTAGTGCAGTCAGTATAGATGAGTTTAAAAAGGTTTGAATAAGTTCTTGGAGAAGTCCATTCACTGCTATTAATCAAGTTGACTTAGAGAATAGCCACTGCTATTTCTGGCATTAGTAGCATGGGATTTACTTAACGTTTGGGTACTTGCCAGGTACTTGTAACCTGGATTGGCCACTGTTGGAAACAGGATGCTGGGCTTGATGGATCCTCAGACTGACCCAGCATGGCAACTTCTTATGTTCTTAACTACAAATAAACTATTGTGAAAATCTCTGCTTCTGATGTCACCCCTGCTCAGTGTATCCTTAGCTTAAGACCTAAGTTAAGCTTTAGTGAGTTACAGACCATATCTATAGACTTTTTCCCTAAAGGTTGTAAGGATTGGCCAGCAGTGTCTCTAAACCCCTGCTGTGCATGAGGGGTGTGTGGCAAAATTAGGGTAGCATATCTGGAGAGTAGTAAAATTATTGAGACTAAGTCCCTAAATCTAGGCGCCACAGCCTGTGATAGAGGAAAGAAGTAATGCATGCAGTTTTGATCCTGGGGGGGGGGGGGGGGGGGGGGGGGGGGGGGAAGAATTCCTCTGCCACAAATTTCTGCCCACTGAGAGCAGAAGAGAAGTTTCAAATGTTCTGTGGGACTTTACCACCTGAAGCTGCAGTCAGATTCATCAGAGAGAGAGGGAAATAGGAGATTCCAGCTTTGCCAGGGGCCCACAGTTATTTTTTACTTATTTATTTGTTTTTTCTATACCGTTGTTCAACTAGTTTTATCACACCAGTTTACAGCTTAACAATGGAATCCATAAATATAGATTTCGTATTTTACATTGAAACATTGTAACATGATTAGTTTTGTAACATGGATAACAGTTCTATCACTCAAGAGTGTGAGGTTTCTCCCTGGAGTTGCCAGACAAAGGCACACTGACAGTCTTAGGGACTGAGGAGGAAGCACTATGAAGCTTTTCTGAAGCATTCATTTTTGTGAACTGGATAAGTATATTTACTAAAAGCAGTACAAGGTTTGTTGAGCACCTAACCAAGTGTTTTGGGTGGGTTCCTTCAAGAGTAAGGACATCTCAAGCATAAGTACAGTGAAGGGCGCAACCAAGGATAGAATGAGAGATAGTGTTTCCTGGTCCCCACACCTGTGAGCCTAGAACCCCAAAGGTTTATTCTATTCCCTGATGGAATTACTCCAGTATCTTGGTAGCCTACTGCGTCTGTGTTGGTGTAAGTTGGAGAAGAGAGGAGAAACGGGATTAAGATTAGCATAGGGAAAACAGTATGCCCCTGCATTCTGGGAGGTCCCCGAAGAGAGGGGGGGGGGGGGGGGCGGGGTTACATCTGTAAGGTCCAGCTGCCTTAAAGCAAGATACATGATACTCTAGCACAAGGAATGCACTGATCCTTTCCATCTCTGTTAAAGCTGTGAGTGATCTGAGAGGGCTGGAATGCCTAAGAAACGTCTTGTCGCAGTTTCTGGAAAGAATCTTGAGGAGTGTTCTAGGAGAAAGGATGCCAGAGGATTCCAAACTCCCTGTCATTTCACATTTCAGCAATTCGGTTTCAAAAATGTTACCGCAAATTGAAATAAAAAATGAACCCAACAATTTATTAACATGTGCAGTCGGGAGAAAATGGCACCCGTCCTCACCACCCTCACCAGCCCCACAATGGTGTTATGGTCACCTCTGCCACCGCCCAGCAGAGGCAACAATGTGCTCACAGGCACACCCTCCGGCCAACTTGGGTCACCTGCTATGACTGCCACAACCAAACAGCAGAGGTACAGCCAAAACCTGATCAGTGCTGTCCTTCAGCTTGTAGGTATATCAGGCCATCCGGCCCACCTGTACTGCTGCTTCCTTCGCCATCCATACCATAGTAACTGAAATGTAACTGTTGCGTGTTCTGGCCATGGAAGGCCCGCGACTAGCCCTACTCACCCCCGGTGCCCGGGTCCCGGACCTGGCCCTTCATCTCTAGCAGCGGTAGGCAGCCGCCTACACGCCCACGCTCTTACCACTTCCCCAGGTTCCTCAGGCTGCTCCGCAGCCTCCTCCGGTCCCAGTCGGTCTCCCCACGTGTGCGTAGGAGAGACACTGCCACCTCGTAATCCCAGCCATTTGCATTAACTTTTTAAAATGTTTCCATGTGTAAAATTTCCTATTCGCTTGTAAGTAGTGTGTAAATGCATATATTTCAAAGTCCCAAAGAGAAATCTGCACTCCACTAACACTGGTCTCCTTGCAACTATCTCCCCAAAATTAACTCGCCTCAACTCAACAAGAGAATGTGCTTTCTCATTGGCCAGGCCACTCTTATGGAACACCTTCCCCACTGAACTAAGAATTGAGCCATCATCACAAGCATTTAAAAAAAATTTAAAAACATGGCTCTTTGAGAAAGCATACCCAACATAATAATAAGAATCATCATCACCACTCTATTTAATATTTGCTAATCATACTTTATTTCCCCTGCTCATTAATTAATTCTCCCTCTACTGTTTTGTCTATCTACTTTCTACTATTTATTACAATGTAACCTTTTCGTTTTCAATTTGTTATATGTAAACCGATGTGATGACTAATGTTGAATGTCAGTATATAAAAAACAAATAAATAAAATAAAATAAATATGTCATTTTGGAAACATTGTGAATACGCGCCTAATTATAGTGTTGCGTGTAAATTTTAATGGGGGAAAAAGGGGCAATTTAGGGGCATTCTGGGGCCTGGTTCAGACGTACATGCATAAGTTGCCATTTTGTGAGCAGTATACACTCATAAAGGTGAATTTTAAATGCCTGGGATGTGTGAACAGGTTGGGCTTACGTGAGCCGACCATATTTTTATAAAGTGCCCAGAGACGCGTGTAAAACTCGCTTGCACACATCTGCAAAGTTTCCAAAAAGGGGCGGGAAGTGGCCATGATCTGGGTGGGATGTGAAAGTTCGGGGATTGGCCAAGAGATGTGCTGTGGAGGACGTGTAAATAATAAAACAATCAAGCCATTTCTGGGGGGTTTAAACAGTCTGGGGTAACTGGGAGGAGTGTAGACTATCAAACCGGGGGGGGGGGGGGGGGGGGGGTTTGGAGAATTTCTTTGTTAACTGGGTGAACTGGTGGTCGAACTAGTAAAACTGGTAATGGACTGGAAGCTCGTCCCTTAAATTTGGTGCACATATGCGCAAGGCCAGGCTATTTTATAACATGCATGCAAATACGCACTCAAGTTATAAAATGGCTGTGTCCCTGGGCGCACGCTAACGGCCATGCGCCAATGTGCGCTGGTTTGAAATTTACCATCATAGATTACTGACGTCCGTATGATTTTACATCTGCTAATTAAGTCACAGAAGTGAAATTGCACTTGTCTTTTGTCTGCAGTTTTTGCGAGGGAGGTTTGGGTTAAGTGCTGGAGGGTCTGGGTGAATTGGTGATTGCAAGTATGCATGCAAGCATTTTCAGAAGCAGAGCAAGCATATTCTTTATAAAATACATAGCTCAGGGAGCCTCTTCGAGAGAACCACCCTCAGCTGGAGGGGAAACGGCCCGTGAGACTGTCCTGAGCCTGGGAACACCAACGCTACAGCTCCGTTTCGGAGCGAGTTGAGCCACGCCCCCCTGAGACGTCATCCACCGGCGTTTGCAACCGGATAAAACCAGGGGCCTGCGGCAGGTCAGTGGGAGCCTCTTCGAGAGAACCACCCTCAGCTGGAGGGGAAACGGCCCGTGAGACTGTCCTGAGCCTGGGAACACCAACGCTACAGCTCCGTTTCGGAGCGAGTTGAGCCACGCCCCCCTGAGACGTCATCCACCGGCGTTTGCAAACCGGATAAAACCAGGGGCCTGCGGCAGGTCAGTGGGAGCCTCTTCGAGAGAACCACCCTCAGCTGGAGGGGAAACGGCCCGTGAGACTGTCCTGAGCCTGGGAACATCAACGCTACAGCTCCGTTTCGGAGCGAGTTGAGCCACGCCCCCTGAGACATCATCCACCGGCGTTTGCAACCGGATAAAACCAGGGGCCTGCGGCAGGTCAGTGGGAGCCTCTTCGAGAGAACCACCCTCAGCTGGAGGGAAACGGCCCGTGAGACTGTCCTGAGCCTGGGAACACCAACGCTACAGCTCCGTTTCGGAGCGAGTTGAGCCACGCCCCCCTGAGACGTCATCCACCGGCGTTTGCAACCGGATAAAACCAGGGGCCTGCGGCGCGCAGCCGCTGGCGCGCTGCCAAAGGAGCGCGCTCCTTGCGGAATCGGCGAGTTATACAACTGACTTCATTGATATCTATGGGCAGGAAAAGAAAGATAAAATTTCCTGCTGCTTCTACCCCTCTGATGGTGAGGGGCCCTATGGACACACATGTGGTTCGAGGGAACCTGGAACTACAAAATCCTGACCCTGAAGTCTCCTTTTCTTCAGGCTCAACACGGAGTCTCGGCCAATCTTCACCTTCTCCAAGTATAGGACCCGTTGGTGAGCAGAGTTTAAGTATGGCAAGTAATTTACTAGATGACTCTAATCCACAGCGGCTGCCTCAGACTGGTGGGAATGTTACCCCTCCATTGTCTGGTCCTTTTTTAGATCTTATGGGGAAAGGGGATAACGTAATAGATATTAAAGATGTCACATTATTATATGTATGGAAGTCTGTTAATAATATGCAAAGAATGTTAATACAAACAATGAACCAGTTCCAAACTTCTAACACTGAAATCAAGCAAACTTTACAAGAGCATAGTTTGAGATTGGAAAATTTGGAAGGAAATTTTGCCACAGTAAATTCACAGATAGTGAATATACAAACAGCAAATACATCTTTTATGAAAGATAGTTTATCCACCACTAGGCAATTAGAATCTATGGAAAATCTAATAAGATCTAAGAATCTTAGATTCTTAAATTTTCCAATGACGAGGTTATTATCACCTTTAGAGTTACTGAGAAAATACATGAATGAAGTTTTACAGATTTCCTCTTATAGAGAAATTTTGATTTCTAAATTGTATTACATTCCCAAATCCAGGACCACTCCAGGTCCGGAGGCAGGAATGGATACAATTCAAGAAAACAGTCCAAACTTGACTTCATTTCTTGAAGCGTCAGTTGACGATATCCCAATTAGGGCAACTCTATTAGTAACTTTTGGTATTGAAAGTGATAGGGTAATGGTATTGCAAAAATACTTCAAGAATAAAGACTTTTCCTTCTGCGGAGGGAAAATTCAGATATTTCCTGATGTGGCTAAAACCACACAATTAAGACGGAAACAATTTTTGGCATTAAAGAATAGAGTTGTCTCCTTGGGAGCATCATATATACTTAGATTCCCTTGCAAATGCTGTATTGTATTAGCTGGGAGTAAGTTTATCTTTTACGATCCCCTACATCTAGAGACATTTCTTTTGGATAAGGAGTCATCTAAGGGAAATTAGACTATACTAGAGATATTGATGAAGTTAAGATGAAATTATATCTCTCTATAAATGCATAAAAATGCTGTTTTCTTTAAAGTGGTTTCATTTATAAGCTCCCCAATATTATGTGGACTAACAAAGGTTTATAATTATTAGGGATGTGAATCGTGTCCTCGATCGTCTTAACGATCGATTTCGGCTGGGAGGGGGAGGGAATCGTATTGTTGCCGTTTGGGGGGGTAAAATATCGTGAAAAATCGTTAAAAATCGAAAAATCGAAAAATCGAAAAACCGGCACATTAAAACCCCCTAAAACCCACCCCCGACCCTTTAAATTAAATCCCCCACCCTCCCGAACCCCCCCCCCAATAACTTAAATAACCTGCGGGTCCAGCGGCGGTCCGGAACGGCAGCGGTCCGGAACGGGCTCCTGCTCCTGAATCTTGTCGTCTTCAGCCGGCGCCATTTTCCAAAATGGCGCCGAAAAATGGCGGCGGCCATAGACGAAAAAGATTGGACGGCAGGAGGTCCTTCCGGCCCCCCGCTGGACTTTTGGCAAGTCTCGTGGGGGTCAGGAGGCCCCCCACAAGCTGGCCAAAAGTTCCTGGAGGTCCAGCGGGGGTCAGGGAGCGATTTCCCGCCGCGAATCGTTTTCGTACAGAAAATGGCGCCGGCCATACACGTATGGCCGGCGCCATTTTCCGTACGGAAAATGGCGCCGGCAGGAGATCGACTGCAGGAGGTCGTTCAGCGAGGCGCCGGAACCCTCGCTGAACGACCTCCTGCAGTCGATCTCCTGCCGGCGCCATTTTCCGTACGAAAACGATTCGCGGCGGGAAATCGCTCCCTGACCCCCGCTGGACCTCCAGGAACTTTTGGCCAGCTTGTGGGGGGCCTCCTGACCCCCACGAGACTTGCCAAAAGTCCAGCGGGGGTCCGGAAGGACCTCCTGCCGTCCAATCTTTTTCGTCTATGGCCGCCGCCATTTTTCGGCGCCATTTTGGAAAATGGCGCCGGCTGAAGACGACAAGATTCAGGAGCAGGAGCCCGTTCCGGACCGCTGCCGTTCCGGACCGCCGCTGGACCCGCAGGTTATTTAAGTTATTGGGGGGGGGGGTTCGGGAGGGTGGGGGATTTAATTTAAAGGGTCGGGGTGGGTTTTAGGGGGTTTTAGTGTGCCGGCTCACGATTCTAACGATTTATAACGATAAATCGTTAGAATCTGTATTGTATTGTGTTCCATAACGGTTTAAGACGATATTAAAATTATCGGACGATAATTTTAATCGTCCTAAAACGATTCACATCCCTAATAATTATGTGAATTCGTTTTTCCTAAGTATTGTAATTGGAAATCCTTTATTTCATTGTATTTTATTGATGTAAATTGATAAAAATTCAATAAACTATAAATAAAAAATAAATAAATAAATACATAGCTCAGGTGTATTACGCCCGTTACAATTTATTACATACATGAAATATATGCACTGATAATGTTTTAAAATAAGTAAAGTATGTGTTTTTCCTGCATTAAAAATATAATTTATTTATTTTATTTAGATCATGCCTTTTGGTAGCTCAAGGAAAGTTACATTTAGATACTGTATGTATATCCCTGTCTGCAGAAGGTTTACAATCGCAGAGTTAGATTTTAGAAGCATGTATGTGCGATTCCCGGCGCATGCACATGGACGCGCAACTTTTATAACATGCACACGTCGCTGTTATAAAATATGATACCTGCACGCATATAAGTACCCGATTTTATATAGGAGTGCGCATGTGTGGGCGGGTCAGGATGCGCGCGCGTGAGGTGGGTGATTTTTTTCAAAAAAACGTGTGGCAACGTGAACAGCCTTTCCCTAGTTCCCTCCCAGTCCGCTCTGTAATTGGAGCGGACTGGAAGGGAAATTTCTTAAACCCCTACCTACTCTGCCTTCCTTTTACTTGCTCCTCCCTGCCCCTCCCCCTAAAACCCCTCTTCCTACCTTTTTTTTTGTATTTTGGAACTTACTTCTAGGTCGCTCACTGTGACCTCTGGTGTTCGCTCCCAGTGCATTCTGGGAGCAGTATGCAGTTGAGCCTTCTAGTTGTCTTCTACTGCAAAAGGTGCAGGGCCTCTGGAAGCTGGGGCTGTGGAGTTCGAAATCTGGATTGCTCGCTGTGACCTCTGGAGTCCTCTCCCAGGGGATGCTGGGAACAGTATGCAATGAGCCTTCCAGTCCTCTTCTACTCAAAGGGTGCGGGACCTCTGGAAACTGGGGCTGTGAAGGTCGAAACCTGGATCACTCGCTGTGACCTCTGGAGTCCTCTCCCGGGGGATGATGGGAGCAGTATGCAGATGAGCCTTCCGGTCCTCGTCTTCTTATTGTTAACCGTGTAACTATCTATTTTGAAAACAAAATATAACTGATTTAGCTCTATCTTAAGAGAATGAACTATGCTAGTAATAACACTCACTCTTATAGCCTTGCATCACTCACTTTCATAGCTTAACACTATATCCCCTCACTTTACTACTTTTGTAACAGATGAGATCAGCTTGGTCAGGGTGGTCAATTTGTTACTTCACAGCAACATTAACAGTTATCCCTTATAGGAGGGGACGTATATCTTAACCCAAACAAAGTTGATGGCAGTGTATGATTCTGAATTCTATATCTTATTTTAACTCTCAATCATATACCTTCTCAGTCTTCCTCTGACTCAGTTAAGCTGCTCTTTGCATTGCAGCATCAGAGTTAACATTAGCTCTTCTACTCTTGAACTTACCTTGACTGGACACAATGCCTAAAGTCATTACTCGTTCACTCTTAATTAGATTTCACTGTTCTTTCTCCTTTAGAAAGTATGCTATCACTTTTTAAGGCCTTTGAGTGAAGCACTGAGAAAGTTCTTCCACTCTGTTCAGTTTTAGCCTCTGCCTTTGACTAAATTCTAAACTGCCTCTTGGTTTTTTTGGCTTCTCTATATCCTTGCTCAGAGATGTCAGTGGGCCTTCTTTTTCCCTAATACCGAGTGGCATTCCCTTGTTGAATACTTGGTAGCCCTTCTAAGTCATTGGATCCATCTTGCAGATTCCAGAGAAAGTTTCTGTGATCTTTTCTCTCTCTCCTAACTGTGATTAAGAATTGAAATCCTACCTGTACTTTAAACCATTCTAGTGGTTCTGCGCTGAAGCTGTATCTGGGGGATTTGTGGAAATGGCTTTGGAATTTCCTAGGTTGTCATAGCGGTGCTAACTTTTCTGGGATGCTTGCAAACGATCCACTAAGTATAGGGGTGGACAGACACTACCACTTGCTTTAAAACATTAATTTGATTCTCACTTCGGACGTCCAAAAGTGTTTTTCCCAACAGCAAAAACATTTTCCTAGTCCGTCACAATCTACATGTCATTTCTACTTTTAAAATCCGCTTTTCAGCTGCTGGGAGACATTTACCATTGTCTTTTAAAATTTACAATTCTCATTTCTCAAACAATGCCTGGGTTAGGGTCCTCAGTGTCCCCTCTGGGGTCCATCACCAAAATTCCCTGGTTTCTGGTGGTTCCTTTGGGGGATGGGAGTTAACCCCAAAGTAAGCAGAGTTCTCATCGGAGTGAATTTGACTTCAGAGCTGGGGAGTTGGTGTTGGTCAGGTGGCCAGGGTTCCTTACCTGGTCACTTCCTTTATTTTACTTTTATTTTATTTAGTTTACCCTATTTTTAATATTTTTTTGTAGCCTTCCATCCCGGAGTCACGGGATGCTGACATCATCAGTGATGTCAGTGGGCTCGAATTGGCCATATTTATCTCAGCGTCGGTGCTTCCCCGAGGCCGCAATGCCAATCTTTACATTTTAAAAACACCACGGGGTTGCAAGGATCAGGCATTCACCTGATCGAGGTCCCAGGACAGTAGCAACGATGGTCGGGCCTGTCAGCACGTGAGGGCTTCCCCGAGGCCCCGACATCTTAGCAATATTGCGCGGGTGGAAGAGGGAACTGAGCAGCGGTGGCCTTAGCAACGCTCCGATGCCGCACTTGCTTGGGTCTCTTTCGTGTGCCGGTGCTGCCTCAATTGCAATCATGGCATCCAGCCACCGCTTCTGCCTTCTTCCGATCACATTGCATTGGTGGTGTGGAAACAGCAAATTAAGGGGGTTATTTTCTAAAGCTATTGCCTGCGATAGAAAAAGGGGTGTGTTTTATGGTAATAGGCATTTAGCGGTAATACCTATGTGAAGAGGTAAGTTACCACAAATAGCTTTTTTGCACTTTGAGTTAAGTGCCAGAATGTGGTATTTCCTACATACAATGAGAGAGGGAGAGAGCGAGAGAGAGGAAGAGAGAGCGAGACAGACAGACAGAGAGAGAGAGAGAGAGAGAGAGAGAAGAGATGAGAGAGAGTAACCTAGCCATAATACCCTTCACCCTAGATAGGTATTTATATCTGTATGGGAGGCCCACCTAGTAACTCAAGGTGAGTTTAGGTATTAGTGTAGGGGTTAGGGGCACTTTGACATTCAAAGTGAGAAGTGCGAACAGAAAAGTGCTCTCTTGTGAAAATTTGATGATCCTCGGAGTGAGGAAACTCATCCAAAGATGAGATTTTGCTGCAATGTCTCTCAACCTAGCTTGATGGACTCCTCTCTCTCCCCCGGGAGGTTCAAAACCACTAAACAGGCATTGGAGATCACATCGCAAAATGCGATAAAGTTATCGCACGGGTTAACGCTGCTGAAAAAGGTGTAGCTAAAATCAGCATTAAAGCCGTGTGATAGTGCTTCGCAAAACAGTAAACCCAGCCCGCCCCTAACTCCTCCTCTTTTTCGGATTTGCATCGCACCATACGTTATGGTGCTATCGCATGCGGTAAAGGCTTTTTTGCAAGAGTTAAGGGCTTATCGCATGCGAAAATGCCTTATAGCATTTTAATAAATGACCCCCTAAAGGAGGGCCCAGCAGCGTTAATGATCCAAAACCATGCCTCCACTCAGATCCTTTCTCTCGTCTCTATTCCAGAACTCGTGGCTCCACTTATGGAGGCTTTTCTCCAGTGCAGTCTTCATATGCGGTTCTTACGGGCCTCCCCTTCACTGTTTTTTTCCCTCTCTCACAGCAGACCCGGCTTCTTTCTGATTGTGGCCTTCTCTTCATGGCCTTCGAGGCCTAGGTAATCATTTCATTATTAATTTATTTTCCTTTTGGGTACCCCATTACACGTGCATTACCAGTGGCACTTTGCATTAGCTAACATTATCTGCATTAACACCACCATTAACACAAACAACAGCAACGCTAGTGTATGATATCATGAATGCAGGCAGTGCTACATTTAAATGAGCCATTGAACATTTTTGTATTTTATGAGTTAATTTAGATTTGGGGAGCGCAATTTTCAAAAGTCTTTACCCGGGTAAGTATTGATTTACCTGGGTGAATGCTGTGTCTGAAAATGGCCTAGCCTTAACCCAGCTATGCACTCTCCACCTGGGTGCTATCAAGATAGGGTGAGTGAACATTGTAGAAATCTCATCTTTGTGTACCTTTCCTCACGCCAAATCACATCAAATCTTCACTGATGTGTACAGTGCTGTTCGTACCTCTCACTGTGCTTGTAAAACTGCCCCCCAAACTCTAGACCACCACCAAAACTTCATCTCGAGTTACTAGTTGATCCTCCTACAGTAGTATAAAAAGTTGACTAATGTGTGCTCACTCTCTCTCTCTCTCTCTGAATTGTGCTTTTTAGTGCAAATCCTGTTTCGGTCATCTTACACAGCACGACAACAGGAAAAAGTGTGGTTATTTCTAGCATTATAATGTGCACTATGTTATTACATGTAACGTTAAACACCCCATATTTTTATAAACTCTGCCCAAGCTCTTCCCTTTTGACTACATTTTTTTAAATTTGCATTATTTATCACGGGCATTATGGCATTATCATGGGTGTTAGGGCCCTAACGCCCACGATAATGTGCTAACGCGATCTGATGAATGACCTTGTTAGATTGTAAGCCCTCTGGAGATAGGGAAATATCTACAGTACCTGAATGTAATCTGCTTTGAAGTGCAGAAAAGCAGAATATAAAAAATAAATAAATATTGTATGTCGCTTGTGCTAAATGATATCAAACTGGGTTTGGCTTTTTGCTTTTGATCTGAGTTGCTTCCTATGTAAACACAAATACTAGTGATCTGCTTCTGATAGTGGTCTGTATACACTGTGCAAAATGAATTCCTTTGCATATAAAAGAGCCACAGAAGCAGAAGTCAAATGGCTGTTGAGGGCGAGCCCTAAAGAGAATACTGAGTGCGTACAGAAATGCTCATTTCTCTTGGGATCCCTTCAAGTGATTAAAACCACATCTTAACGACAGCAGACATCTGCTGGATGACTTATTTGGTGCCTTTTTTGTTTTTGTTCTGGCAGGGGAGAAAATATTGCAAATCATACTTCTGAGCCTCTCTAGCCCCTGGTGAAATGAGGATGCACAGGAAATTAAGCACATGCTGGCTGGTGGTACTGTACTATTTTGAAATGAGGCAGCGCCATTGTACAAAGAGGGCTCTCTCTCTCTCTAACCTGAGTTTGGCCATACATTCAGAAACTCTTCATGAAAAAAAAAAAGAGACCCAATGTGTCCTAAGAAAGGAAAATGGATTATGACTGCTTGAGGCTTTTTTTGTTTGTTGTAGGAGCCTTAGAATGAAATATAACATCAGAGTTAGATAAACACGTCAATCTGCTCTTGACATCTAGGATATGAATTCAACCACATTAATAGCCCACGCTTCCTGTTTACACAGCTGCATGATCATGTATCCGTCTTACTTCTGAAATATAGTTGACAGCGATAGATGAATTAGCAAAAATGATTGGTCAGATTGTTCACTTCCATCACGTACTGCCGAGACGGACAGCTAATATGCAGCTGTGTCAATAACGTGAACTGGAGATTCATCAGTAATCAAGAACCTGATCCACGAACCAAGGTCCGTAATCAGCAAATCACTGGGTGTCATCATTGCAACAAAACTGTGGACCATAAGTTGACAGGTCCATGGATCGCAATCCACAGATAAAAAAAAAAATGAGTGGCATGATATTTTAAGGATTTTCCCAGAACTTGACTCATTGATCCAGAACAGACATATATTCACAGTCAAAATCTTCTCCGAGAAAGAGAGAGAGCGATATCTCAGTCTGCTTGTTTAGCTCTAGGACAGGGCTATGCAACCTTTCAAAGACAAGCCATTTTTTGATTTTGGCTGATCAAAATGTTTTGAGAGCTGCATCATACACTTGAATATTAATATATCCTCCCCCCCCCCCCACACATGCATGATACATACACATAGGGGGTCATTTTCAAAGCCATTTACGAACATAAAACATGGTTTTATGCATATAAGCGACTTGTTGCAAAATTTGTTAGTCTTTACATGGAAAAAATATGAATGTAACTCATTTTCATGCATACATTTTGCAGAGTTTGGATTTACATGCATATTTTCAATTAAAAAATTATGAGGTCCATTTTCAGAAGCATTTAGCCAGATAAGTCAGAAGTTATCTGGCTAAATGAATATTTTGGAACTTATCCAGCTAAATTTTAGCCAGATAACTTTTTTATATCCAGCTAACTGTAATATTCAGAGTTAGCCAGAAGCCTGTACACCTGTCTTAAAGTTAGCCGGATAAACCTATCTGGCTAACTTTAAGATAGCCACATATATTCAGTGGCACAATAGCACTGCTGAATAAATAGGCTAAGTTAGCCAGATAAACTAGCCGAGCTGCACAGCAGCTGAATATGGACCTCTATGTGTGTAAAGCCATAAATATAAGTTACACCATTCAGAACCAGTATAATTTTGTATGGGGGAATTTGTGCGCTTACATTCTGAAAATTTACATAGCAACAGAAAAATATAACATCCGAAAAAGACTGTGAGGTTCCTATTCAAAAGCCATTTAGGGCCTCATTTTCCAGAGGGATCGCACACGATAAGGGACGTTTCGCACGCGAAAAGTCCCTTATCGTGTGCGATACCAAAATGGGGGTGGAGTCGGCCCCGGAAGAGGAGGAGTCGGGGCGTCACCGGGGCCGACTCCGCGAAGACGCCGCGGATGACGAAAAGGTAAGGCCCTTTTCGCGTCCGAGTTTGCGCCCAATAGCTACACCTCCTATGGCGGCGCTATTGGGTGCGAAACCGGCAGCGATTGCACCGCGATGGTGCGATCGCTGCCGGCTAGCGCAGGCCCACCCCCCGTTTCGGCCCCCCCCCCCGCCCCTCATTTCCTAAAGTATCGCAGGCCTGCGATACTTTAGGAAATGAGGCCCTTAGACAGATATCATAATAGTTATCTATCTAAATGGCTTACCCGGCTATATTCAGCCTTTCTCTTGCTAAATTTAGCTGGATACATTAGGGACAGTCCAAGGCATAAATGGGAGAAGTTGAGTTAGCTGGCTAAGTTAACTGGCTAAATTTGATTCTCAGAATTAGCCGGATGACTTAGCCTGCTAAATCTGGTTAAGTCAAAGAGCTATCCTAAAGTTGGCCGGCTATACTTTAGGACAGCTCTAATTAAGATAGCCTGCTATATCAAATGTGTGGTTGAACTATTGAATATGCTTCCAAAGTTTGCTGGATGTTTATCCGGTTAACTTTAGGGATGTGCATTCGTTTGCGCCGAAATAGGAAATAGAGACGATATTTCCTATTTCGTCACGGTTTGGAGGGGCACCGAAACGATAAGAAAACCCACGAAATTTTGTGCGGTTTTCTTATTGTTTTTGGGGAGGGGAGAAAGGGCACATTAAAAAAAACAACAACCCCAAACCCACTCCAGCCCTTCAAATGTAATTAATTGCAACCCCCCCCAAAGACTTACCGAAAGTCCCTGGTGGTCCAGGGAGTCCCGGGAGCGATCTCCCCCTCTCGGGCTATCGGCTGCCACTAATCAAAATGGCACCGATGGTCCTTACCGTGTGACAGGGGCTATCGGTGCCATTGGTTAGCCCCTATCACATGGTAGGAGGAATGGATGGCCCGCACCATTTTGGCACCGGCCATCCATTGCTCCTACCATGTGACAGAGGCCGACCAATGGCACTGATAGCCCTGTCACACGGTAAGGACCATCGGCACCATTTTGATTAGTGGCAGCCGATGGCCCGAGAGGGGGAGATTGCTCTCGGGACCCCGCTGGACCACCAGGGACTTTCGGTAAGTCTTGGGGGGGTCGGGAGGGTGGAGGGTTGCAATTAATTAAATCTGAAGGGTTGGGGCAGGTTTCGGGCATTGTTTCGGGGACAGACGAAATAAATTTGGCACATTTCCCGCGGTGGGCCGATAACAAAGGCCAAACCGAAAGGTTCGGCCGAATCACATCTCTAGTTAACTTTGCTATTTGGACTGTGTCTGAATATAGACCTCTATATGACCTATTTAGTCTATCCACTCAACTAATTTAGCTTTACAATTTCCATCAGTCTCTCAGAGATCTCTTGCATTTATCCCATACTTTCTTGAATTCAGATACCGTTTTTTAATTCCTCCACCTCCACAGGGAGGCAATTTCATGCATCTACCACTCTCTCTGTAAAGAAATATTTCCTAAGATTACTCCTGAGTCTACCCCCTTTTATGCTCATTCTAGAGCCTCCTTTCCATTGAGACTCGCCTCCCATGCATGGAAAACATTTATTTAAATGGCTCGGTTATATCTCCAAAAAATTTCCCAAAAATCAGGGAAACATAAACAATCTTTTCTTAATTAATTATATATGTGTTTAGATCATTATGGGGTACATTTTAAAAGAGTTGCTCACATTAAAAGGCCCATATATGCAAGTATATGAGCTGAATGCGAGCAACTCTTATTTTAAAAGGAGCAAATTATGTGTGTAGATGTGCGTGCATTCAGAACAGATTGCACAAGAAAAGTGTCAGGGTCAGGAATGTTCCAAGGTGGGGTCAGGACTTACACACATAAATCCAAATTTTAAATCTGGCGAACACAGCATGCGTTGGGCTGTTACCTGCTCATATTTACTTCTGCGTTTGATCGGGTGTAAGTTTAAAAAAAACTCATTATAGACAAAAACTGACTGAGTAAGGAGGTCTGGGTAAATTGAGGGGAGTGCAGGCTGAAGAAACAGAGGATCTTGATGACCTAGTGAAACTGGACAAATGGGTGGACTAAGTGATCAAACAGGCTATTTCCCTTACACGTTTTAAAATGTGCTCACTTGCTCTTCTAAAAGCCGACGAGTCCTAAGTAAAGATACGCGGATAATGTTTCCCCATGCAGCCGCTTAAAATTAGGGGCACACATATACACGCGAGGTGTATTTTAAATAGAACCCGTGCACTTGCAAGGAAGATTTAAAATTCCTGTGCATGTGTGCTTGCGTCCACATATGTGCGTACGTGCGTGCATGCATGCTCGTTTTAAAGTTATTGTCTAAATCAATACCCATATGCTTTAGAACAAAGCATTTTAGTAGTCACTCTCTGGACCAACTGCAACCGGTTTATATCCTTTTGAAAGTGCAGTCTCCAGAAATTGTCCATAGGAGTCCAAATGAGGTCACCAGGGACTTGTACAGGAGCAATATCACCTCTCTTTTTCTGCTGACCATTCCTTTCCCTATGCAGCCAAACATCTTTCTGACTTTTGCTGTCATTTTTATCAATCTGTTTGGCCCCCCTTAAGATCATCAGATACAGTTACTGCTCTTCTTTCATGCTTGGAAAAAATGTAATCTCCAATACTGTACCTCCCTGTTTGTTTTTGCATTACTCTGCATTTTTTAGCATTAAATCTTAGTTGCCAGACCCTACAGCATTCCTTGCTAGGTCCTTCCTCATGTTTTCCCCACTTTCCTGGCTGTCGATCCTCTTGCATGTTTTGGTATCATTGGCAAAAAGACAAACCTTTTCCCATAATCCTTCTGCTATGTCACTTAAGAGAATGTTTAAAAGAAATGATCCAAGGATCGCTCCCTGAGGCACTGCACTAGTAATGCTTCTCTTCTCAGAGTAAACACCATTTATCTCCACTCTTTGTCGTCTCCTACTCACCAAGAGCGCTCAATTTATTTATGTCGCCTAGACAGAACTTGGTCAAAAGCCTAACTAAAGTCCAAGTACACTACATCTAGCATTCTCCCTTGATCCAACTCTATAGTCACCTAAACAAGAAAACTGATTAGATTCGTCTGACAAGATTTACCTCTGGTAAGACAATGTTGCCTCAGATTTTACAACCTATTGGATTTCAGAAACTGAATTATCCTCTGTTTTAGCAGTGATTCCATTATTTTGCTCACCATAGAGGTCAGACGAATTGTGCCGAATCTCCCAGTTTCCTTCTTACTTCCACTTTTATGACTAGGAACCACATCTGCCCTTCTCTAGTCCTCCAGATCTTTTGACGGTAAAAAAGAAGCATTAAAAAGGTCAGCCAGTGTTGCTGCCAGAACTTCTCTAAATTCCTTTAGTAATCTTGATGTATCTCATTGCCTTATCTACTTTTTTTAGTTTGTTCCTCTTGAACACAATTTTCTGAAGATCAGTTGAGGTTTACTTCACTTTCATTCTTATTCTGGTTTATTCTATGTAGTCCTGCTCCAGGCCCTTTCATTGTGAACACTGAATAGAAATATCTGTTAAGCAATTTCGTTTTTTTCTCATCATCATCATCTACATATTCCTACCCTTCTCTCCGAGTCTCACAATGCCACCTTTGCACTTAGAATGTAAAAATTGCCATACTAGGTCAGAATGAGGGTCCATCAAGCCCAATATCCTATGATCAACAGTGGCCAATCCAGTTCACAAGTACCTGGCAAGATCCCAAACAGTAGATGGATCCCATGCTGCTATCGCCCATGGATATGTAGTGGCTTTTATCAAGTCTATCTGGTTATTAACAGTATTTGGACTTCTCCTCCAAGAACTTGACCTAACCTTTTTTAAACCCAGCTGCCTTTACCACATCCTCCAGCAATAAATTCCAGAGCTTAATTGTGCGTTGAGTGAAAAATAATTTTCTCCAATTTGTTTTAAATGTGTAACTTACTAACTTCATGGAATGTCCCCTAGCTTTTGTATTATTTGAAAGAATAAATAACCAATTCACATTTATTCTAACTATTCCAATCTTGATTTTATAGATCTCTATCATATCCCTCCTCAGCTGTCTCTTCTTCAATCTGAACAGCCCTAAACTCTTTAGCCTTTCCTCATTTCCCCTTTCCCATTATCATTTTAGTCACCCATCTCTGTACCTTTTCTAGTACAGTTATATCTTTTTTTGAGATGTAGTAACCATAATTGCACATAGTACTGTAGGTGTGGTCTCACCATGGAGCGATACAGAGGTGTTATGGCATTCTCTGTTTAATTCTCCATTCCTTTCATAATTCCTAACATTCTGTTTGCTTTTTTGACTGCTGTCACACACTTAGCCAAGGGTTTCTATCACTAACATATCTAAATAAAGTCTTGTCCCCCATTTTATCATATTTGCTATTTTTGCTTCCATTTGAACTTTTGCATTCCTGAGTACTTTCCCAGCTTCTCTTAGCTTTTCTAGATATTGTCACCTGTCTTCCGCTTTCTGTATTCTCTTTTAGTTTATGAATGCTAACCATTTAGCCCTTAACTTTTTAGATACATCTTTTAGAAGACATATCAAAGCAGCTTCTTTTTCCTCTTTCCCTTATTTACTTTCCTAACAAAAAGGTTAGTTGCCCTTATAATACCTCCTTTTAGTTTTACCCACTGATCTTTTACTTCCTTTATATTTTCCTGAAATCTAGGATCCTCGTCGTTGAACGAACTTTCATTTCCTGTGCTCTAATACTGAACCACATAATCTGGGTGTCACTGGATCCCAGATGATCACCCATTCCAAAATCAGTGACTGTCCCCATTGATAAGCACCAGCTCCAGTATTGCTCCCTCCCATGTGTGTTCCAGTATCCAGTTGACAGAACAATCACTGTATATTTGCGGGGAATCCAGGACCTCTCTGCTTCTAGAAGCCACTGCACCGAGATGTCCTACTCAGCATCTGCCAGATTCAAATGCACTAGCAATAGCACCAATCCTTTCATAGCAATTTTGTGAATATCCTCCATTAACTCTCTAGCCATTTCTTCTATCTATGATGGATATCTGTATATTACACCAATATACAATAAATAGATATTCCATTCCCTCTTTCCAGATTAATCCACAATGCCTCCTCCTTACTTGTAAGCCCTGCAATTCTGTGGTTTGCCATACCTTCTTTCTTCCTTCCTACTCAGTCTTTCCTAAATAGATTGTAGCCCAGTATAACTATACTCAAGTCATGTTTATCCTGTACCAGATCTTTGCGATAGCCACTAATCTAAAATAGCTTCTTCCATGACTGCTTCTAGATCGAGGACTTTATTTCCCATATCATGAGCATTAAAGTACATCATTTTCTAGACCATAAATAAATAAATCAATATTGCCCTTTTTTCCCCATTTCTATACAAATTGTTATGTTTTTGTATGGATGTGAACCCTGGGCCGAGGTGAGAGGTGTCTCCGCCCACAGGGAGGAGCCCTGTGAGCCTCACCATCAGCAGGCACGGTCTCAGCAGCGCAGGACACAGCTGTTAAGCAGAGACTTTATTATGAAGGAAGGAAGGCAGAGCGGGAGATGTAAATAAATACAGTTCTGAATAATGGGGTATACCCAGGGTGATGTCACTGAAGTGAAGATTTGGTAGTGACCCGCAGCACAGGGTACACCAGGAAGTCCCTTTGGATGAGTAGAGGTTACCTCAGAAGTGCAGATCTGGTAGTGGTCCGCAGAGTGGGGTACGTCAAGGATATTTGTACTGAAGATGGTGCTAGTGAGGTAGTCAGAGGTACAGGAACCTGGTAATGGATCTCGTAGCTGGAATGGCACTGCCCTGCAACACAGGGTATACAGGAACAACTTCTACTGAAGAGGGGACGGTTGTGGCCCGGAGCCTGGGGTACACCGTAGAGAAGCTTCAGTAAGCTGGTATTGTTGACATCTGTAGAAAGTACTCACAGAAGGTAGTTCCAGGAGAGTGTTCTGAGAAGCGGGACAGGTAGAAGTCCAAGGCAAGAAGCCCCTCTGAGGAGCGGATAGCCAGGAACACGGAAGGGCCCCCGAGGAGCAGGTACCCAGAGCGTCCACACGCCAAGAGAATCTGGAACTGAAGTTCAAGAATGGAGTGGATTTAGCAATGAGGGATCCCCTTGCTAACTCGTAGTAGCAGAGGGCCTGTCAGCTTAATTACAGCAGCGAGTTGACATCATCCGGAGGGGACGCCCTCGAGGTTCCCGCCATGACATGTACAAAGGAGGCCCTTGCGCGCACGCGCGTCTTAGGTGATTCCAGAAACAAGATGGCGGTTGGCAGCACCCATGCAGTGCCGGGGAGGCCGCCATTCTTCCTAGGATTGACAGTGCAGGGAAAAAAGAGGTGAGCATGAGAGGTTGCAGCCGTCTGCAACCGACAGGCGTAACACAAATATTAAATATTTTACATACCTTAGGGTTTTGTTCACCCATCCCTGATGATCCTACTTTAAAGCCATCCTTACTAGGTTTTCCAGTCTGTATTGGAAGATGCTATGCCTCTTCTTCAACAGGTAGATCCCATCTCTGCTTAGCAGTTCTTGAAGCGTCATCCCATGATCCAGAAAGCCAAAATGGTCTCACTAACACCATCTATGTAGCCATTCATTTATCTCCAGAATGTGTGCTTCCTTGCCTAGGCCTTTATTCTTGACTGGGAGAAGGAGGAGAATACCACCTGTGCACCTATCTGCTTTACCTTCTCTCCCAGAGCCATGAAGTCACTTTTGTTACAATCTGCATGATATCTAGCAGTATCATTCATGCCAACATAGATGAACAGCATCTGATAGCAGTCAGTAAGCTAGAGGTTTTTTTTTTTTTTTAGCAAACTCTCCATAATATCTTGGATTTTGGCTCACAGAAGACAGCACACTTCCTGGGACAACATATCAAGTTGGCAGATGGATGCCTCTGTGACCATCAAAAGTGAATCACCAACCACCATTACCCTCCGCCTCCTAGTTATAGTAGTTATTGAGCCTGCAACTTTGGAGTTTTTATGTTTGGGTTCCTCCTCATCCTGGCAAGGTTTCTCCTCCTCCATTTCCAGGGTTGTATACCAGTTCTTCAGCTCAAGGGAAATCATAGATGTGGTATAGGGCCTAGCAGTAATCTGGGTTCAATTGTCATCTCATGGTCCAGCTTCACTTTCCCCTTTGCTTGAGTTTTCCATCTTTGACTCGTCGATAAGCATTTCATCAAAGTAGTCTTCATTCTCGCGGATGCTTCTCAGTTTCACCACCTCCTCTCTGATGTCCGTCACCTGTTTGCTGAGGGATTCTATCTTCAGATAACATTTACACTGAACTGGTTCCTCACTGTGGATATATGCCTAGAGAGCACTAGAAGTAGTAACAGCCTCGACAGCTTTGGCAAATATATTGTGTACTTTTGTTTTGAAAATTTGTGAAGAGTCTGTAGGTAAAAGTACCCATAGATGTTCTTGTCTTTGAAAATTACCCTACCTGAAGGCAGTTTTTAAAGTCATTTCTGCAGGGAAAACAGTATTTTGTCTGTGGAAATGAGCTTTAGGAAAATTGCTCATCTATTATGTAAGTGAAAACATACAGTTATTCCTCATTACCTGGAGGTGTTCCCGGAGGCAGAATTAGGTTGAGGGAATCAATAAAGTTGTTTGATCACATTTCACCTGCTCTCAAATAACTCCATTAGTTGCCAGAAATGTCAAGAACCGAGTTTAGAGTTTTAATTCTGGCTCATATAGTGGTCTATGGATTAGGCCCACAATATTTGTAAGCTGTGTTCTATGTTTGTTCTAGGATTTACAACTAATTATGCCTCTATTATTAGAAACCAAATTGGTTGTTACAAAAAAAGAGCGCATATTTTGCTGTGGAGCTGCAGAGGGATGACCCATACTGCTCTATTAAATTGTGGGTAATTTTATGGGATTTTGAACTGCAACCTGAGACTGCAGGTAACATATGTTTTACAAGAGAGCAGTTGGGATGGAAGGGAGTTGGGAAGGAAAAGGGATAACAAAGAGCATGCACCTCAGTATTCTCTATTTGCAGTTCCCTGCTCTAGGATTGAGCTCTTCTTTAACTAATAATGATGTGATGCCTAAGCTTTTTGAATAATATAGCTGATTAGAGCTATTCTTTTGCTTACACATCCCCCAGAAAGGGTGAGAACTATTCAAGTACTGCAGTAGGTTGCAGTAAACTCTTACACAGAAGCAAAACATTTAACTGCAAAAAATTGTGAGTATTGAAATGGCCAAAATGTAACAGTGACACATTGGGGAAGTATAGTTAAGGTTTCATGGTACCCTCTGCATTAACGCATGTACTTTATTGTCTGTGGCAATTCATGCCTCATTTGCATTTCATTAACATTGGCCATTAATTAATATGTACATTAAACAAAGCATTTACATGTGTTAATGGACATTGGCCCTATTTCGAAAAGGCCATAGCACTGAAACATTAATACTCTTCTCTTTCGACATCTTACTAAGAGGTTTTGACACCAACACCGATTATATCCTAGTGCTTCTAGATATCTCAGCTGCCTTCGAGATACTAGATCATAAAATCCTTCTTCACCAGTTACAGTCTATTGGCTTAACAGACACTGTTTAAATTGGTTTAGCTCATATCTAACAAAACACCCACATCAAACAATATTGGTTCTTATTCGTCTGATTGGTATACTCCCTTTTCTAGTGTGCCTCAAGGATCATCGCTTTCCGCTATTCTATTCAACATTTACCTAATACTGCTATGCCATCTCCTCAATAGCCTTAACATCCAATTTAAGATTTACACAGACAATATCCAATTCTTTGTACCTTACTCTTTATCTTGGTCAAATACACTTTCTACCATATTCTCCAAATTAAAACTATTAACTCATGGTTATCCCATAACTGTCTCAAATTAAATACTTCCAAAACAGAAATACTTCACCTCTCAACCATTCCACATTCTGCTTGCAGTCCCCCTTCACATCTACTTTTAGATGACTTACCTATCCCTATTGTTTCTAAAGCATGCAACCTCAGAGTAATCCTTGATTCAAACATAAACCATGTCCCACCACATCTCAACCATTCTCAGAAACTCCATTACTATTCGCTAACTACTTTCGCACTGTTCCACAATCCCTTATTCTCACAGGTATAGACTACTGTAACGCCCTCTATCTTGAGGAATTAAAAAAGAAATAGATGCCTGACGTCTGTCAATTAAAATTTATTTCAAAGGAGACAAAAAAACACTTTAAGAAGCCCGACTCAGGCCGAGTTTCGCTCCATCTTGGAGCTGCTTCAGGGGCTTAATGTGCTTTATATGAGTTGTACTTTTCAGTTTGAGGGAATAGGATGGCACTATTTCCTCAATCAGATTTGCAGAGCCATTGGATGCAATGTCTAGGAACTATATGTCTAAGTGATATATTTTTCAATAAAACCGGTTATATACTAATGATGAGTTGTCTGTAGTTATATCTTTGATAAAACCAGTTCTCCCCCTGTGATCTTTGATACTAATTTTGGCGGGCTTTTCAAATACTTAAACAGTGCCTTTGATGCCGACATTCTTTCAAACTTTTTCCGTGGAGACTAAACACAGCACGCTGCACAGACAAGGATATCTGGAAACAGCACAAGTCCAGGGGAACTTACGTCCGGAGGGAGACGTAAATCCCCGCGCGCCAGCGGGCCTGCTGCGCGCCGGGCCGCGACCTGGGGGCGGGTACGGAGGGCGCGGCCACGCCCCCGGGCCGTAGCCACGCCCCCGTACCCGCCCCCAAAACGCTGCCGACACGCCCCCGGAACGCCGCGACAACCGGGCCCGCCCCCCGACACGCCCCCCTCCGAGAACCCCGGGACTTACGCGAGTCCCGGGGCTCTGCGCGCGCCGGGAGGCCTATGTAAAATAGGCTTCCCGGCGCGCAGGGCCCTGCTCGCGTAAATCCGCCCGGTTTTGGGCGGATTTACGCGAGCAGGGCTCTGAAAATCCGCCCCACTACTTGCTACAGCTCCTCAGTAGGTGTAATTGTCCGGTGAACACTGGGGGGGAAGAGAGACAGAAAGAGAGAGAGAGCCTTTTTATGAGGGGGTGAGTTTTCGGGAGGTGGGTTGGGGTTGGGGTTGGGGGTGGTAGTGTTACAGACACATTCAGAGGTATCCATTGTAAAACTGACATCATTAAAGAATTTTAGACCTTATAAGTGTTGAAAAGGAATTGATTTGCACAACGCAGCTAGCAGAGACTACAGTGTACAAAACAGCTCCTCTTGTTAGAATTTTCATCTCTTATAAGGTCTAAAATTCTTTAATGATGTCAATTTTACAATGGATACCTCAATGTCTCTGTAACCCCACCCCCTAATCCCAATCCATCTCCCGAAAACTTACCCCGAATCAAAGTGCCCCCTTATAATGGTGCATATATTGAGTGTTAAGCTGAGTCTCTCTCTCTCTCTCTCTCTCTCTCTCTCCCTCTCCCTCCCTCCCTCCCTTCATGTAAAGCTGCAGATATATGCACATGAAAAGTATTTTATAACCTATGCATATAAGGCCAATTTTTAAAAGCCTGGTGCATGACAAAATGGGCAGATATGCGTGAGGATGGGACGCACACCATGGGGATTTTTAAATGCCTGCAGCCACTCGCGTCTCTGCCTGTGCGCGCACTGGAAGGGCTAAACTTAAAAATGGTGGGGTGGGCGCAGGGTGGGATGTGGGCAGTCCGGGACAGCGCCATTAGGCAGTATCTCACTGACGCGCGCACCAGGATCCAACCGGCCCACACATCATGCTGCTGCCTCCGAAAACAAGTTTGTTTTAAAACAAAAGAAATGTAGGGTGGTTAGCGGGGTTTTAGGGGTCGGGGTTAGTAGGGGAAAAGGGAGGCAGGTTAGGGATTGGGAGGGAAGTAGGGAAAAGTCCTATTCTATTGCCGCGCACAGATTGTAAAATCCTCCCCACTTATGCGTGCGATTCGGCAATCGAGCACAAATGTGCACACTGATAAAATTGGTGCGTCCATGTGCACGCGACGGCAACCACATGCACATGGATGTCTGCGGGCGGGTCTTAAAATCTACCTTACACTTTATAAAATAATGCATATCTTTGCACATGGCAAGATGGGTGCATTGGCGACCCTTTTAAAATACACCCATCAGTGAATTTAATTACATGATTATTATATGGTATCCTACCATGAGTTTCTATATTTAAGATTGCGCCTTTTTAATTTGTAAAAGAGCAATAAAGATTACATTGAAAAAATATTTAAAAAGAATGCATGTAAGTCCAACCCCACTCAGACTCCACCCCTTCTAATACCTCTCCCCATGTGCATACATTTTCCAAATGTTTATGCGCATAAATTTAAAGTTAAGGGGGTCGATTTTAAAAGCCGGGAACCGCATGCACATCGACGTGCCGATTTTATAACGTGCACGCGTCACCACATGCATGTTATAAAATACGATATCTGCGCCACATGCCTGCCCGATTTTATAACATGCGCGCGTCACCACATGCACGTTATAAAATACGATACCTGCGCGCACATGCCTGCCCGATTTTATAACATGCGCGCGTCACCACATGCACGTTATAAAATACGATATCTGCGCGCACATGCCTGCCCGATTTTATAACATGCGCGCGTCACCACATGCACGTTATAAAATACGATATCTGCGCGCACATGCCTGCCCGATTTTATAATGTGCATTTGGGGGTCACACTTGCATGCGCAACAGGGGAGATTTTGATAAAGAAATGCGTGGTGATGCATTAGGGCCTCCTCCAGTTCCCTCCCAGCCCACTCCATTTAAGGAGTGGACTGGGAATGAACTTCCCTATGCCCCTACTTAACCTTTCTACCTTTTCCCCTCTCCTCTCCTCTCCCCCCGACCCCTAATCCCTACCTACCCACCCTATTTTTTTTTGTTTTATAACTTACCCGCTCTTAGGAGCAGAAGTAAGTTACGAGCGCTAGCCGGCTGCCAGCATGCATTTCCCCAGGACAGGGCCTAATGGCCGCTATCCTGGCCCCCCCCCTTGCCCAGACCATGCCTGCCAGCCCGCCGCTTTTGACTGGCCCGGCACTTCTGCGTGTATCGGGAGATACGTGCGAGGCCGGGCCCTTTCAAAAATGCACTCGGCGCGGGTAGGGCGCAGCCACGCCCATATTCCCCAGTATTTGCACGCACAGGCTTTTTAAAATTAGGACTTAGCCTTTAAGTAGCATGTACATGTGTAAATACTATTTTGCAAGAGTCTGGAGTATGAGTGAAGGTAGCAGTGCTGCGCATAATTGTGAAAGAAACAAAAGGGATAGTTTAGGGGTGTTCTGGAGCAGAGTCCGGAGATTCATGCATAAGTTGCCATTTCTGTAAGCAGTATACGCGCATACTTTACTGAAGTTGTTCATAATAGTAACAATGGCTCCAGCACAGCACTCCCTTTTTTGGCATTATTAGCTGCGGTATAGTACCCCTCTAGACATCACACTGGCAGGATTTCACCGCCCCCCAAAATCTTGATGCTCTAGTTCAGGGGTCCCCAACCACCGGTCCATGGACCGGGACGGGGCCGTTGGGGTTTTTTTTGACAATCCGCTGCGCCGCTCTCCCCGGCTACCATTCATTGGCTGCTGCTGCTGCGGGGAGGCGGGGCAAGGCTGGAGATCCGCCTCCTCCAACCCCAAAAGGGAGGAGGCACGACCCGAAAAGCCAATTAGCACATCGCGGCTGAACACACAGCAAGAAGATCAGCAGGGCCGTGGTGGAGCTCATGTTACCACGGCCCAAAGAAAACAGTCACTTCTAAATGTGCAGGTCTCCTCCTCCTTTCTGCCCATGCGGCCCCGGAAGAAAAATGTTGCCGGAGCCGCACGGGCAGGAAGGAGGAGGAGCATCAGCCACGTGCATAAGAGAGCAGCGCGGCCCGAGAAAACCAGGGCTGCTGCAGAGCCCATCCTGCAGCAGCCCATGAAGAGGAGGCCCAGAGGTGAGAGAGAGGCTGAGGGTTTGTAGTAGTGTGTATGTGTGTGTGTATGAGATGAGTTGATTGTGTGTGGAAGTGAAGACCTGAATGTTTGCAGAGACAGCATGTGAGAGCCTCTGAGTGTGTGAGAGAGACAGCATGTGCCAGTGAGAGACTGTGTGTATGAATGATTGTATGAGAGAAAGCATGTGACAGTGAGAGCCTGTGCTTGAGCAAGATAGCATGTGGGAGTGAGAGAGAGCCTGTGTGTATGAGATCAGACAGCATGTGCCATTGAGAGACTGTGTGTATGAATGATTGCATGAGAGGGCATGTGAGAGTGAGAGCCTGTGTGTGTGTATGTGTGTGTTGAGAGAGAGAGAGAGAGAGAGAGAGAGAGAGAAAGCATGTGAGAATGAGAACCTGACTATGTGTTTGAGGGAAGAAGACAGATGGAGAGAAAAAAATATAAAAAAAGGCAATATAAAAGGAATTGGCAAAAAAATAAGAAAGGGAAGGTGGGGAAAAAAAAGCCTGTGACCAACCGATTAGAAAACTAAGATAAGACAGCAGATTACTTTTTACTGATTGGCACATGTAATCTTTGGGAATGTGCAATAGTAGCACTTTCTCTATGTGGATCTCACAATATACGAGATCAGTATGGAGGAACTGGAAGCTCATGGGGCCTGCACAGAGGAGGCAGCAGAATGGGCTTCAGTGCCAGTAGCAGCAATCAGCACCTCCCCAATAGCCACGCAGCAGCAGTGACAGTGGCAGCAGATGAATGAGAGAGGCTCTGAGATTGTGTGGGAGCCAGTGAGAGTGAGAGCATGAGTGTGTATGAGAAAATCCAGGGGAGTAAGAGTGTGTGTGTGGGAGGGCTGTGTGTGGAGAGGGAGAGAGTATCTTACAGCCTGAGAGTGTGTCAGTGTCTGTGAGAGCGAGAGGTTATGGTTGGGTATAAGAGCATTAATGTGTATGTATGTGACAGTGTATGTGTGAGAGAGAATGGGCATGTGAGTATGTGTGAGAGAGAGAGAGGATAACCTCCTAATCCTCGACAATATCAGGGTGATTGGAAATCAAGAGCTCCCATGTATGGACAGCAGGGGCTTTTAAAAATCCTTATTAGTTTTAATTATTGTGTGTTATTTGATATATGTGCTGTTTTGAAATATTTTATTGGTGTTTGGGAAATTGTAAAAAATGTATATGATTTTAATTAATAGAAATTCTATTTATCAGTAGTTTTAAAGTATTCTTTTATTAGTATGGTTGTACTATTATAACTGATGCTTTATGTTTCTTGATTTTATTTGTTTTATGAGGAATGGTGGTTCTGTTTTTCCATTGTTAATACACAGAGTCTGGCTTCTTGGTTTCCATTTCATTTTTTTCTAATTTGTGCTCCTTTATTTTGTATTCTGTATTTGGTGAGGGTCTGTTTCTGCTCTGTGTGTGTGTGACCATGATGAGAGATTCTGCTATCATATAGTGTCTGTATAGGGATCTATAGCAATCGGGTTTGTTTTGTTTCCTCAGTAGGTGGTGTATTGTTATCCTAGGACCCAGTGTAATATTTACCCTTGCTTTTTCACAAATAGGATTATTGTTGTTTGAGTCCTTGGTGTTATTACTGTTATGTTACGATGAGATTGCAGTATAGATTTTGAGTGTCTTTTTTGTGGGGTTTTGTGTTAGTTCACAATGTGCCTGGCAGTGGAAGGTGTTTGTGCTGCTGTTACTGTGAGGTGACACCAAAATTTGAAAATATCTTTTAGTATGATGAGCTGTAAGGGAAACATCCAAGCTCCATTGTTTGGGGGAATTTCAGTGGATGCACAGAGTTAGAGAACTGGAGGTGCAGGATTTATAAATGTCATAATTAAATAAGTATGCACTAAAATCCAACCCCATCCATAACCCCGCCCCCATATGACCAAAGCCCCTCCCCTGCCCCACCCCCCCCCCGCCCTGCCGGGCCATGGAAAAATGGTCTTGCTTGAAGCCGGTCCCTGGTGCAAAAAAGGTTGGGGACCACTGCTCTAGGTGACCGCCTAGTTTGCCTAATGGAAACACCGGCCCTGCTCGCACACTGAACTCCCACCATCCTATGCAAAGGACAGACATGTCACGGTAAGCTATATTGTAAAATGTCCCTCCTATTTCCCTCAAAAATCCAAAAGATACTTTCCCCATGAAATATTCCTTATTCCTCACAGCTTGTGGGTGTGGCAGTTATAAATTATGCATTTTTTTCCATATTTTCTTATTTTTCCATGCAGATAGGCATATTATTTTGTCATTCCATATCCAAAATCCTTCATTTAGTTTAAAGTCACTCTTTTACCTCTACTCTCAGCTGAGAGATGAAGGACATAACACTAAAATATTATCTCAACATGCATCTTCATACAGAATAATCATTATATCTGCCTAAGGCACTCAGGCAGACAAGAGGGACATGTGCTCGTTGGTCCCTTTAGCAGCCCATCCCGTGCTCAACAGATGTAATTTCAACAACATTGCTCCCTTCAGATATCTGGGTGTGAGTGCTAACAGCACTAGACCTTTCCTCCATACAGAGGTGCATCCTTCAGCCCTTCCCATTGTCAGATCCTGTGGCAGGGACAGCTGAGACCGCAGACTTGGGTACATCTTCATCAGACCCATTCCCTTGGGTCTACTAGCCAGCTACAACGAAGGATAAGAACATAAGAACATGCCATACTGGGTCAGACCAAGGGATGGGCTTTCATTTGAAACAAAATGAGCAATTTCAGCAAAATACAGCCAAATAAATACATTTCATTGTTCATCTCATTTTGTTTTGAAAACAAAATGAAACAAAAACAAATTACATTTTACCTTTTTACATTTTGTTTCATTGTCAAAAAATGGCATCGACTCCCCCTCCTCCCTTACCACTTACACCATCCATGAGTTTAGGGGGCAAGAATGATCCCCAATCATTCCTGCCCTCGTGGATCTCCATCTCAAAATGGCACTGGCTGGCTCTGAGACTGGTGCCATTTTGTTGTTTGGAGATATAGTCATACCACAAAATAGTGCTGGCTTCAGGCTGGCTAGCACCCTTTTGAGATGGAGACCCTGTGAGGCAGAATTGACTAGGGATTGCTCCTGCCCTCTAGACCTGTGGATGTGGTAAGTGGTTGGGTGAGTCTGGGAGGGTCTGGAAGACACTGAGGGGGTCTTTGCCACAGTGGAAGAAGGAAAGGAGATCCAACACTTTCTTTTTTTTATTATTGTTTATTTTCTTTTAAATGGATGAAACAAAATAAACACAAGAAATGAATCAAAAAAGAAAGAGAAAGGAAAAGAAAAACAAAAAATAGAATGAAACAAAAAATGATCAAAGCATACCTCTAGCTAAAACTGGCAAGTAGCCAGTATTAGCTGACTAGATTTAGGTGAATTTTCAGACACACTCTAGTCATCTAGATTGCCCTAAAATGTAGTTAAACTTAGCTGGCTAGATTTAAACTGTGCATTGTATTAAAAATCAGTCCCTAAGAGGTCCATATTCAGTCGCTGTGTGGCTTGGCTAGTTAGCCAGATAAACCTGCTTGGCTAACTGATCCTGTATATTTAGTGGTGCAGGCACGTCACTGAATATATCCGGCTATCCTAAAGTTAGCCAACTAAGTTTATCTGGCTAACTTTAGGACAGATCTATGGTCCAACCAAAGTTAGCTGGAGAAGGTATCCAGCATATTCTGAATATTGGATTTAGCCAAATAACTTAACTAGCTAACAGCTCCTCTTTGTAATACTCTCACCAATCACTAAGGGGGTCATTTTCTAAATGGATCGCAAGCGAAAAGGGACTTTTCGCATGCAAAAAGTCTCTTGTCGCATGCGATAGCTAAATCAGGGCGGAATCTGAACCAGAAGAGGAGAAGTCGGGGCGGACTCCGCGACGACTTCGCTGACCTTTCACAGTGGCGCTATTGGGTGTGAAAGCTGGCAGTGATTGCATCGTGGAGATGCGATCACTTCCAGCTTTCGCAGGCCCACCCCCCGCCCCCATTACCACTGGATTCTCTAAGGTCTGCGACCTTGGAAAATCCAGGCCTTAGCCTGCTAAATAATTAGTTGGATATTAGTCAGATATTCATCTAGTTAAACTAACAAACCAATGAAGGTATATAAACCAGGTCTAATTAATCAAACTACTCACCATACAAATAGACCTGACCAACAATTTAAAATTACAAAACATGTTTATTATCTTAACAACACAATCCAACAAGTGTGTAGCAAAATCAATTGGAAAGGTCCATGTAAAACAAGCCAGAAAAAACAATTTAAACAGGAAAAGTTCAATAATTCCGAAATGCCAAATCTTTATTGAAATGTCAGTCCCCTGACATGGACCTTGTTTCACAAGGGCTGCATTGGGAGGGACCAAGTACATGTGGTAAAATAAAGCGGCATTACATTCTTGAGAAATGTGTCCCATTATATATGTCAAGGGGAATTTCCAGAGAATAATTTGGGGGGTTGAACCAATTACAATTGGAAGAGCACCATTCTAATGTGTGTGAAGAAGGATGTTAAATCGTAGAAAATAAAGGCAGTAAGAAGCAAGTAAGTGGTTTGATCAAAACCACTGCATCTCATGTATGTGAGTGAACTGCCTTTCAAATGTGCACTGGTGAGATGTCAACATATGAAAAGTCACTCGGGGTTATTTAGTCTGAGGCATTCGGTCAAGATTCAGGAATGATCCCTCAGTATAAGGAGAACTTGTATTTAAACGATCAAGGTGCAGCCGAAGCTGGTACAAAGTTAAGCAATAACTGTCTAGGCATATATGCCCTCATATAAGAATCCTACACCAAAACTCTAGAATTCTGGGAAACTTGTCTTCAAAAAATTGACGGACTCCTCTCTAACCTTAATCTAATACTAAACTCTTCAAAAAGCGAACTCCTCCTAATTTCATCTGAAAACAGTAACATCGACACAAATCTTCCACCCAATTTACAAACTCCACAAGTAAAAAACCTGGGAGCTATCATTGATAACAGGTTAAACCTAAAAGCATTCATAAATCAAACTACTAAGGACTGTTTCTATAAACTCCAAGTCTTAAAAAGAATAAGACCACTCTTCCACTTCCAGGACTACAGAACTATTCTGCAATCAATAATATTTGCTAAACTAGATTACTGCAACTCCTTGTTATTAGGTCTTCCTTCATCTCACACGAAACCCCTTCAGATGGTTCAAAACACGGCTGCGAGAATATTAACAAACACACGGAGAAGAGACCACATATCATCAATCCTCAAAGACCTACACTGGCTGCCAATTCACTACAGAATCATATATAAGTCCATAACCACTATTTACAAAGCTATACATCAACACTCTCAGCTCAACCTTCAAATTCCTCTCAGAAAATTTACTTCCAACAGACCAATCAGAGAGTCTTACAGAGAATCCCTACAAGTACCCACATGCCAAATCCATGCGGCACATAACCGCCAGAGACAGGGCTTTCTCCACTGCAGGACCAACACTGTGGAACTCCATCCCACCAGATTTGCGACAGGAACCCTGCCTTCCCACATTTAGGAAAAGACTCAAAACGTGGCTATTCATGAAAGCCTTTCCAGACCTAATCAGAACCTATTCCATCATTAACTAGTCGCTCAGTCTTTCCCTTAATCATGGTAATTAATATCTCTACCTCATAAGGGCAATTCATTAATGCTTCAACTACATTGACTGGCATATATGTTCTCTCTTTTAAAACCCCAGCTTCTTTTCTCTGTTCCAAGTTGTATTACTCCCTTGTTTTATTGTAACTGCAATCCTTAGCCTTCACTTGTTTAATGTTTACTACTACTATTACTATTATTATTATTATTATTAGGATCAATGTTATTTATTGCCTTTTTGTTCCCTATCCACTTGTTAATTGTAAACCGACATGATGCGATTTTTTTGCGAATGCCGGTATAGAAAAACTTAAAATAAATAAATAAATAAATCTTAAAAAGCCCATGCACATAAAATCCGGGGGATATGCGCATGGCCAAGCTGTGCGTGCACCAAACACATTTTAGAAATGGCCCAGCAAAGCATGTATCTCTCGGTACTTGCAGAAGTGCCTAGCCATCGAAAAGGGGCGGGCTGGGGGCTGAGCAGGATAGCAGCCATTAGACCTTGTACCAGGGAAGCACACGCCGGCAGCTGGCCAGTGCACCAAAGTTACTTCTACTTGGAAGGAACAATAAGTAATAAAAAAATTTGGGCTAGCTAGGTAGGTGTTAGGGATCGGGGAGGAGAGGGGAAGGGTAGTTAGGGGGATAGGGGATAAGGAACTGGGAAAGCCCTACTCACGTTGTTGCATGTATTTTTTTAAAATCCCCCTCCCCCCCCCCCCCCCATTGGGCATGGGAGAGTGTTGCGGCAATGAAGACACATCAGGCAGGATTCATGGCAAAAAAGGAAGGGCTGAACACTCCTGTGGGTCCCCTTTTATTGTACATACATCCATAGCATACAGATGTGCCATCACATCATTGGCTCTCTTAGCCATAGCATACAGACGTGTCATTAGACCATTGGCTCAGGAGGTGCGTACAGATCATTTCATTGGCTGCTGAAGCCTATACCATATATGTGTCTGTCTTCTGCCTGCAGCTGATTACATGACAGCCAGGTATCCTCTCCTTAGGCAGTGGGGGTTAATTATAAGGTAAAGCTTTAAGATGTGCTAGTCTTGCTGCACTCAGTGCAAAGGTCAGAGATAAGGAAGTGAAGATGTATTGAAATCGCTGAGTCAGCATGGTTTGCCAGCCACTGCCTCAGCTGATTCTCTACAGGAGAGACCACTCGCCCACGTGTGCACGTATGTTTTCGAAAATCAATCCCGTTATTTTTTTGTATGAAAACTCATTAAAAACATACAAATGTTCCCATCCTTGTAATATTACAAAAATGTTACAAATATTTAAATAACTAATACTTGCAATATACATACATATCATCAATATTAGACTTCACCACATTTATCACAAGCCCATCCCATCCCAGAAAACGGGCCCATTTTTTTCGCTGATCTCAGCTTCTTCAGGGGACTGTGATACAGACTATTATGACCACAATCAACACAAAAATACATATTTCAATAACTTATCATACATGAAAGATAATATTTCTATGCATGTAAAAATTAAGGTAGGTTGTGATACAATATAAAATATGCTGGTATGCAGTTTCTTTCAATGGGGTATGATTCCTGTCATAATTTTATCAAAAGATGAAATAAATCAAATTTGATGGAGATGACTTCCATATGCTTTATTTATAGATAATAAAAATCATCCCCTTATAAAAATATTAAAATTACTAAATAAATATATTCTAAAATGTTAGTCCATACAAAATGGTTCCTTACTCCAAGGCTTATCAACTGTGACCCAATTCATGTAATTTCGACGCCATACCACAAGCTACCTATAACAAATGAATCATTTATAACCATGAATTTTTTAAAATAATACCAATTTTCAATAAAATATAAATATAAATTCACATAATTTTGAAATTATTTTAAAATAAATACATCTATTAGTTTAGCTATCTAATACACAATAAGTTAAAGACTTACAGGGTTATACTATTCATACGTTACATATAACTAACCATGTCAGCAATCTACTACACAGCAATATATTATCCCCAAAAGCCACTGCAATAAACTATATTTGCAGCCTAAATTCACAATCATAACTCACTATATGGTTGATATTTGTCACTAGTTTGCCAATAACTGGCAGGTCTATAATCTCTTATGTTCTCAAAAATAAGTTGCACATGCAGACTTACGTAACTCTTGGATTTTGAACCAAAGAGAACCAAGTACTGCGCCCCCCCCCCCCCTTTCATGTATGATAAGTTATGGTAATGTATCTTTGTGTTGACTGTGGTCACAATAGTCTGTATGATAGTCCCCTGAAAAAGCTGAGATCAGTGAAACAATGGTCCCTTTCTCTGGGATGGGATGGATTTGTAATAAATGTGATGTATAATATTGTGTGATATGTAAGTATATTACAAGGGTGAGATATTGAAATACTTGTAAAATTTTTGGAATACTAGAAAGGTGGGAACATTTGTATGTGTTTAATGATTTTTTTGTACAAAAAAATGTATATGTTTTGTTAAGATAATAAACATGTTTTGCAATTATAATATTTAATTGTTGGTCAGGTCTATTTCTATGGTCAAGAGATGTTCAGCTAGTTTCACTTAGCCAGATAAGTCAAAACTTATCCAGCGAAGTGGCACTGTATATCTGCCTCTAAATATTTTCTTTTGCTTTTTATCTAATGCTGTACAATAAACTACATACAGGTGCTGAAAAACTTGCAATCTACCAGAAATAAAATGATTTGTTCAAGGGCACAGGTAGTATGAGTAGCAGAAAGAGATTTTGAATACAGGTCTCTTGCTTCCCAGGCTAGTACTCTAACCATCAAGCCAATTCCTCTCCCAGGCCGCCCTTCTTCTTTTAGTGTGTGCCACTGTCTGAATTTAAACATCAAACTTTTATCAAAACTTAAGTCCGCAAATGGCTCAAATGAGCAACTTATAGCAACTTAATAACAGGCTATGGTTCAAGTATTTGTTTTGATCTTGATAGGCATTCTTTTCAGAAAAGAATTCCTCATGGGCAGGTCGTGTCTGTCCACCTTTGACCTTGCACCGGTAGAGAAACCAGCAAATGGATTTTGATGAAATTTTATATTTGACAATTACACACAACTAGGAGTGGAAAATGGATCTGCATTTGCAAAGAATGCCATTGGCATGTCTGGGTTCCACGGGTGAGAGAACACCTAGCCGCCTACTTCTTCTCTTTTTTTTTTTTTTGCTCATTTTCCTCACACTGGTGCTTTATAAATGATTCCATTCATTTGAACAGGAGACTTGTTTTGGTATCTGATCCTAAATCTTCTAAATGTATGAGCAGACAAAATATCCACCCTCCCTGAGGAAGGAAGGGCACCTAATATTTATTTTCAGAGCCACATTGTGCACAGGCTTATTAACAATACATAAAATCATGTAATCGGTAAGGCCTGAAAGCTATTACATTCACCTTGAAACAGTAGATGTAGTGCAGTGTCTCTCACCAAGGCCTTGTTACAATTGCTTCATTATTCTGCATTCTAGTGGCGTTTTTTGTTTTTTTTTTTGTTTAATACGATTAGACTTGAAAATGCTTTTCAGGCATAAGCCCATTAACAATATCTTGAATCCATGATAAATCTGTTCGATGGCTAAATATTCATTAGCCGAGTTTTGGAAATTCATCTTCTTTAAATCCTTCCTGCTTCCTGATACAGCCTGGTGAAGGATTACCAGGGGGCTCTCATTGTCCTTGGGGGAGAGGAGTAAATGGACCTTTCCCCCTCCCCTTCTTTTTTTTTCCCAATCAGCTTCAATGGTATCGTAGGCTTTCTTTTCATGGCTGTGAATCAGATCAGCCCGGAGATGGCCACCTCGGATTACATGGCTACCGAGCTGCTCGGTTGTACTATTTGTTCAGCATTCGCAAGGTTCACCAAGTCTGGTTGCAGACATAAAAACGAAATGATTTTCAGTCACGTCTGTCAATACTGGAACTGACCCCCTGATCCAGGGGGTGAAAGTAGAATGGAAAATTAATGCTCATTTGGTATTAACCCACTATTCATATTAGAAAGAGTTAAATGCTTTTGTGGTTTTCCTCACAGAGCGGTCTTTATTTGCTTGACATGCCTTTAATAACTAATTCTAGTTGTCTGGTTGCCAAGACAGATTTCCTAGAGCCAGACTTAAAAATGATTTTGTCCTCTTTGCATGCATGACTTCAAATGATCTCCGAATAGCCGACATTAAGTTTCCCTCTAGACCTTCGTATTTTCTGAAGTGTTGTAATAACATAAAGAATAAGAATATTAGGGAGTAAAATAAAGCAATGAATTAACTAGGCACCATATGACATGAGCAGCACAATAACTGCCTTTGTTTTTCAGTGCTGCATAAGATCCACTTTCTGACATTGGATATATCCTGTGGTTTGCTCAATCTAAGCATTCAAAAGATGCTGATAAAGCCAGAGGAAGACTGCTAGGGATAAGAATACTGGACATTCTTAAATGCCTGCTAATACTGTGCATAATGCTTAGACATTTTCTTATTAATAGGAAAATTAAGCGCATGTGGAAGTAAATTTTGAAAGGGGGTTTCAGGCTTAAAACTAGCATATATGTGCATAAGTAGCATGCATGTACAAATATTTTATTTTATCAAGGTCAAGAGTAAGCCTATATATTTTCAATTTCGCATGAAGATTTAACCAGGGGAAAAAAACGAATGGGGCATTCTGGGGCAGAGATTAGAAGTATGCACGGTGGTTGCTATTTTGTAAGAGATATAAAAGTATACATTAACGTTACTGAACTTATTAGTATGCTTTTGCACTTGATAATTTACTCATATAAGTGAAATCAGATTTGTCTGTTGTCTGCAGTTTTTGGGTGAGAGATCTTGATGAACTGGTGGGGGTCGAGGGTGAAGTGCTAAAATTTAGCCACATGAGTGCTTGGAATACTCAAAAGTCTGTCTTTAACTGGATAACTTAGAAGTCATAGGGCTAAATGCCTCTCAATATCAGTCTCAGTAGGTTCGGGCCATTTGGGACTATGTGAAAGTATATGCAGGGAAGATGGGCTTTGAGTCCTTTTGTCTATTTTTTTATTCCAATAACTGATAGTTTCAATTTTATCCCAACTTTGGGAAAATTCTTCTTTTTGGTATAGGAATTTGGGAATGTCAGTCAATCAGTCCTCTGGTCAAACAATGCCTTTTTAATAAATTCAATTAAAATGAAATATTCCTAATAAACACTTTTTTTTTTTTTTACTTACTTGCAAATTAGCCATCATACCAACACTTTTAGGACAATAACTCTTCTGAAATCTGCTCTGTTAAACTGTGATTAGTTCCATAGCAATGGTTTGGTACCACGAGAAGTATTTCCTATGATCCTGGGCCATTTGGATACAGTAATATGTCAATGATTTAGAGGAGATTTTTTTTTCTGTGCTAAAGTCCACACAAAATCATGGATTTAATATCACAAAATGACCTACACCTCCGAGACGTGGTCAAGTTTTGCGGAAAATTGACATTTTGCGTGATTTTCCATGTGTAATATTGCCATTCCAAAATCTCTAATGAGCTGATATGCATGATTGTTCAGCTCATTAGTGGTTTTACATAATTTCAGTGAAAAGCTTCATGTATTCAAAATTATGTGTGAAAAATTGCCAAATAGAATGCAGTAAAATCTGTGGCAAATTCTATGCTCATTTTGCCATTTTTCCCACACGTTAGGGGGCGTACATCAGCCTCTGCGGATTAATGAGTAGAGAACTGGATCAGAATATGCAGAAAATGCTAAATGGAACTGAACTATATCCTTTTGGTACAAACTATCCAAAGATAACTGCCACTGTACTTTGACAAATTAGCAGAATTACTGAAGCAGGTTTTAACAGAAAAATTGAGGTCATTTTTTAAGTTGTCTGTTTAAGATGACAATTGTCACCAGTCTCAGAGAAACCTATTTGAAGATCTTCCATAGGTCCCATAAGGATATGGAAAAAGGTTTTAGACTAAACTTTTTTGAAACTTTTTTTTTTTTTTTTTGTCATAAACCCTGTGTCGAATCTGTTTCACGTAGATCCTCTCTTTTGTAATAGTATCACGAAGACATTTTTGGAATGAGTAGCTGGGCAGGATTTGAATGAAAACAGGAAAATGTACTCCACTGAATGTTAAAACTTTAGTGCTGGGATGGGTTTACATCTAGGCAGTCCCTCTTGAAAACTGTCCCTTGAAAGATCTTCCTGCAGGCTATAAAATGAGTTTATATATATATATATTGCTCTTTGTCTTAGAAAGCAGTGTGTAGAACTTGCATAGGCCTAGGCCATGGAAGGTCACCGTGACCTTCCATGGCCTAGGCCTATGCAAGGCTCAGGCTTTGGCCTGGGCCTTGGCCTGGGCATCAGATCCCCCTTGGACTGGGTAGGGTGGGGGTCAGGGAGGATCCTGGCCCTATCAATTTTTCAGATGGGAGGGATGGGTGGGGGCATGGGAGGCCTTGAGAGGCTCCTTTCTTTTTTTTTTTTTTTCATTTAGAGTTTTTTTTTTTTTTAATGTTTATTTCATTTTTAACTAAATCAATGAAATAAACATTAGAAGAAGCAAAATTTGTGGAAAAACCGACCCCCAAAACCGAAACAAAAACCGAAATGACATTTTTTTTCTTCTTCCCACCCCTAATGGATTGTTCTATTTCCATTTTTTTGTAGGAGATATTTTTATAGGGGGCCCGGAGCAAGAAGCAGCCTCCTGCTGCCGGCAGCACCAGCCACATCTAAAACTGAAAGCGGCACTGAGCCGTGATAGTAGGGGGCTGGCTGCTCGAGAGAATCCCCCCCCCCCCCCAATGCGGCAGAGAGACCACAATCCGGAAGAGGCTGGCTGCTCTGGGAATTCCCCCCCCCCCCCAATATGGCAGAGAGCTGTGAAAAAAAATAAAAGTGGCGGTCAGCCGTGAAGAAGGCAGTTTTGGGGCTGCAGGAGCCTGGGGAGCTCCTGGCTGCTTGAAAAGTGTTGCAGCATTTTTTTTAAATAAATCTGTGCTGCTTCAATGCAGCAGGGCCCAGGGGCAGCAGCAGCTCTGGGGACGCTGCTGCTGTGAGTTTAAGGGGTTAAGGCAGCACCGGGATTGAAATCAAAGCCCCTGGCATGATTACAGTGAAGGCCCTTGATGACATCAGGGATGACATCAGTGAGAGGCTGCCCCAAAGAGTGTCTGAAGGCAAAATTAAATGTTTTAAAAGTTAAATAAAAATAAAACAAGCGAATTTAAAGGTTTGAAAAGGGGGCAATTTTTGTGAGGAGCATCAAGCGAGGCTCCTATCATAGTTTCAGCCCCTGGGAAGCACACTGGCAAACCTGGCACTAATAAATTTAATAAACTTTTTCAAAATGAATAAAGTTCATTTACTTGACAATGTTAGTCTTGTTTAGGGGTTCTTGTGAATTGACCACAATAACAATGCAGGGTCAGAAGTGGATTTTAATTCAGTTATCCCACCCATTTTCCCCAGGGAGACCCTGTAATTAAAAAATGGTAAAGCAAGTCAGAAACTGTGGTTTGGTGGTGGTGGTTGCCAGATGGGATTATGCAAACACTGTTATGAATCTTGTAGGGTCATTTTCCAACTCGCATTATGGTGTCGTTGCTGGCAAAGAATTCCAGATGATAGGAGCAGCCACCGAGAATGCACAATCTCTCGTCACTGACAATCATGCAGATTTAACTGATAGTATCTCTAGAGATTCCTCGTAGGTTGGCATACACGTAACAGAAAATTTGTCCAGGACATGGACTTAGTGCTGAGAAACTTATGCACTAACAAAAGTACTTTTGATTGAATTCAGTAACGAACAGGTAACCATTTTAACTGTCTTGGTTCTGACAATTTATTAGCCTAATAGACCTAATAAGAATGGTTGGAAAGATAATAGATAAACCTTGAGACAACCCAACCAATAATTCCCAGGTCAGCCAGATGCCGTAGTAGTAGTTGATGGTCAACCGTGCCAAATGCTGCTGACATATCAATCAAAACAATGAGGGCATCCAAGTCTGACCTCACTAACAAGAGCAACCAGTGCTGTTTCTGTGCTTTCACCAGCACAGAAATCTGACTGCCTAGAATGAAAAGCATTTGTTTTCTCAAGAAACAAGCTCACTTGGTTTATTACAGACTTTTCAGTACTTTTTCCAGAATAACGCAAGTTAGAGACTTGGGTCAAATGATTTTTTTTTTTTTTTTAAGAAGATAGATTCTGGCTTCTTTTAATGAAAATGAAAAACAGTCTTGCTGGAGAGTAAGATTTGATTCAAACTCAATTTGGTCTTTTTATCTAGAAGATACTAGGTCAAGAGCAGAGGTACTACCATTCATAGATGTTAAGATTTTCTGCAATGTAATCAGTAAAATAGGATTAAAAGATCTAAGTTTATTCATGAGGCCAGGGGATGAACAATCAGAGGTGCTCAAATTGTTCACAGCATGATCAAGGTACAAAAATTGAGAGAATGAAGGAAATTTGCTCCTTATCATATCAATATTCTCCTTAAAAAAAAAAAAAGCTGCAACTGATTCAGGAGACAGTTGCTCATACTCCTGAACCTCAATTGCCTTATTAGAAAATTGTGAAATTAGCTTAAAAAGTTTACTAGGTTTGTTCTCTACTAATTGAAGTTGCTTTGAAATATACTTTCTTTTGGCAATTTTAATTTCTTGTCTATAATATGCAATACTCAATTTACAACAGAAAGTTTAGTTAGCAAGTTATTTTTACACCATTTCCCATGAACCAAAAACCATATCAGAAGTGACTTAAGGATCAAAATATCTATACCCTAGAGGATAGGAGAGATACATTCAAATATCTCAAAGATATAATTGCACAAGATGAAAACCTTTTTTTTAATCAGAGGAAAGAATGCTCTAAAACAAGAGGTCCCACAATATCAGGCTCCAAAAGAGAAGACACAGGAGCACCATCACCAGTCTTGACCACTGTTACAGTAATATGTATTTCAAGAACGCATGGGGAAGGTAAGCTGATTCCTAGCTGCAAAGATATGATGGAAAAGTCTGAGATCAACTAGGGTATATGACAATGATCCAGGAATGAAACTGTGTAAACTAGATGGGCTTTAAGGTCCTTTTCTGCTGTCATATTCTCTGTTTCTAGTTTTTTATGAATTTCCTTGGATAATTACAATCTTCAGCTCAATTCAAATCAGATTTAGAATTTTTAGGGGGTCTGGATTTAATCTGATCATCTGAATATTCAGTATATTTACATATTTGCAAATTCACAGCTATGTGTTCACATATTCCCATTTACACATGCACATTTGTGTAGTAACTCTTTGATGCCCATGATCCCAATGAGTCCAAGCTATGGGGCCAGGTAGCGCGATATTATTTGATTTCAGAGATGTGCTGGAGGCAACTGTTTGGAAAAGCACAGATGAGATCCCATTAAGAAACTGATAGCACATCACTGTGTTGTTTACTTTCTCTAAAAAGTGCTTTCTTTGCCAGCATTCTCTGTAAAATGAGTATTCTTAATATTTCTGAACTATTTGGGGCACTGCTTTTTATCCCTTTTGGTGCTCCATGTATATACCATATAAAAAGTTTGGTTATCCATGGATGTATTTGAGAATCATTCAATTATTTTTGGAGTCTGTGCCTTGCCTGAGACAGTTTTAGTATTAATATTCCCTCTCATGCCACAATCTCCTTTTACCTTTCTCCTCTTTTTCTACCTCCATCGCCATCTGAGTGTGGGTCCCTGAATCCTACAAGGAATCAACAGTTAAAATAATGCTGTGTGGTCCATTCAGTCAGCCCTTTGAGAGTCCAAGAGTCTATTATCATATCCCCCCCGTCAGTCTCCCTTGCTCTAGGCTAAACATGTTTAATGTAGTCAATCTTTCCTTGTAGCCTTTACAGAACAAAAGCTTTTCTTGAAAATCTAGTCATCCATAAAAGGTGAGGTAAAGTTAGCAAGAATGTTTGCTTGTCATTTCTTTTAGTACAAAAGTAGAGTTATTTGGAGTAGATATGTCATTTTCTTCTCAACTACCAAATTTAAACCACTTTGTCAAGCAAGTTGAAGAAAGTATTTTCACAAGATCTGAGAACAGGAAATACTGGGGGATTATGGGGTTGTATGACAATTTTTCACGTGACAGATTGCCTAGGCAGGAGATCAGCCTTGAAGAATCATTCCATACCAAACCGGTTGCAATTTAACCAATTATGGCTATTACAATCACTAAAGAAAGGGAAACTGTACATGTAAAGTAGTCATACATAATGTTTTCCTACTGGTGTGCTCTTGTGGGCTCTCCCAGTGAAATGACAAATTCAGCAGCATCTGCTCAAGGTATGATTTCAACTCGACATGGATTTTGTTTGACATAATGGTCAGTAATCTTAAGTGCTTCACAGGGGGAAATAGATAATAGAATGACTTTTTGTAATGTTCAATGAACTATCATTAAAGGACGATTGATCTGAAGGATAAATCGTGGCAGATTTTTTTTTTTCCATTGAATGACAACACTTTCCCCAAGATACAAAAATATGATTTATCTTCCTTTTTTACCAGTCAATGCTTGGAAAAGCAAACACCACAAGTGCAAAAGAATGTTGACTATGGCAATCTTAAAAATAAATAAATAAAACTGAACCCCAAAATACAATGCAAAAATTAAATCAGGTGTTCTCTGAAGTGTCCATATCTAAAACTCAAATTTATATCTTAATAATGTTTCAAGTGGGTGCTGATTGATCCTTTTCATACACCGAAACTCACTCCAATTAAAGGAATGGAAAGAGGAGCTTAGTATTTAAGCACCATAGAACAAATCACTAGGATATTGGCACTTATTTCATCCCAATTAATCATACTGGAATATCAGCAATAGAGTTAATGACCTTTCCAGTGATATCCTGTCCCTGCCTGGCTCCAGCTTGTGGGAGAACTAAGGAATAAAAATGTCAGTTTCACCCAGGATATGGATTCAATAAATAATATAACCCCAGCAAAAACTTCTGGCAATGATGTGAAACATTATGCCTTAGATTTGGCCTTTTTTAAGGCTTAGAAAAACAAACATCAGATGTTCCCTTTTAAGGTCCTCTTTACGAAAGTTAAATAACATGATTGTGCACCTTATGGAGTGATGAAATAACTTGCTCTAACCATTTGCCACAGAGGATGTGAGTTTGTAAGCAATAGGGCATTGTGGTTAAAATCCAAGCCAACACATAATTTCATAATCTGCAGACGAGGGAGTTCTGGCCATGGTTGACAGTGTTGGCATCATGAGTAAAGCACAGAGCTGTGAAATTTGGAAACCCTGACGCTAATCCCATCTCCACCAATTTCTGTGGGGCTCACTTAAGCAATTAAGCACAATTCATGTTGGCACTAATACTAAGAAACCCAGCACTATGTTGACAGGAGTAATTTAGCACTGTATGACTTTAGCATATCAGACAATTCTCGTGCAACTGCTAAATTAGCATCTAACAGCACCAGCTTTATTATATTCAATGGAAGTGAAAATTTGGGAAGCACCTTACATACCTGTTTTGTCTGGCAAGACAGCATAGAATGTAAGTCATCTTCATAGCTCTCATAAAATAGGAAAGCTGCTACCAGACATACAGCTTCAAGTGCTGGAAGTGAAACAAACCACAAATAACACGTGGGCAAAAATGTATCTATTTATTTATTTAAATTTCTATACCGGTATTCTGGTAAAATCATACCGGCTTACAATTTTAAAAAGTTTTAAAATACATCTCAATCAAAATACAAATAAAAACAATTTTACACCTAACATTAAAATACTAAAATACTCCATAAAATTAGTTGAAAATCAACATCCTAAATTTGAAATCATACAAATCAATAATGGTGACCAAATAGCTTCAGATGACCTTTCCGTTATATCTTACTCTTGTACTTCACATCAGTCTCCAAATGCTAGTTTAAACAAATGTGTTTTTAATTTCTTTTTGAAACTCAAGAAGTTTGATTCCAGTCTCAGCTCACTAGGTAGATCATTCCAAATAAATGGGCCGGCCAGGGATAAGGCTCTCTCACGCACCTTACTTAAATGGGCCAGTTTTGGTGATGGTATTACAAGTTGACCTTTGTAATTCGATCTTAGCTTACGTTGTGAAGTGTGTAACCGGAAAGAGGCATTTAGCCATTCATTTTTCTCATTGTAAATTGATTTATGGATTAAAGAAAGGACTTTAAACTGAATTCTAAAAAATACCGGGAAGCCAATGCCAATTTTTCAATACAGATGTAATGTGATCATATTTTTTTGAGCCTGTTAAAACCCTTGCTGCTGCATTTTGCAGTAACTGCAATGGATGAAGTGTACTTTGTGGAAGACCTAAAAATAAGGCATTACAATAGTCTATTTTTGCAAATAATAAAGACTGCAAAATGGTTTGAAAATTCTGAGTGTGTAAAAACAGTTTTAGTTTTTTAAAAATTTGTAATTTATAAAACCCCAGCTAGCCAGACTCTGCATCAGTTTTAACACTAGAGAAACAGAAACAGAAATGTATGTACTCCTGTACTGTGATAAATAAAAAAGTATAAGCTACGCATATTTCCCTGTGCTGCCAGAGAAGGTAAAATAACATGAACTTCTTCCCACAAAACAATGAGCAAGAAGCGCTCTATGTAATCAGGGATTCTGATTTCTCGTAATTCCATAGCCAAAGAAAGTGCAGCAGAATTTGACTTCTGCCGCAGAATTTGCCTCAGGCCACAGATTTACTCTAAACCAGGATCCCTGCTGCTACGTAGTATCAGGGGCCTTCAGCATCACACCTCTGATCGTGTCATAGAAACATAGAAACATAGAAATGATGGCAGAAGAAGACCAAACGGTCCATCCAGTCTGCCCAGCAAGTTTTGCACTTTTTTTTTTCTCATACTTATCTGTTACTTTTGGCTCTTAGTAACCTTTTGGTTCTATTTCCCTTCCACCCCCACCATTAATGTAGAGAACAGTGTTGGAACAGCATCTAAGTGAAATATCTAGCTTAGTTAGGGATAGTAACCGCCGCAATAAGCAAGCTACACCCATGCTTATTTGTTTACCCAGACTATGTAATTCAGTCCTTGTTGGTTGTTGTCTGTATATAGATCCACTTTTCTTCATTCCCCCTGCCGTTGAAGCAGAGAGTTATGCTGGATATGCATTGAAAGTGAAGTAGCAGACTTTCTCCCCTGCTGTTGAAGCAGAGAGCTATGCTGAATATGCATTGAAAGTGAAGTATCAGACTTTCTCCCCTGCCGTTGAAGCAGAGAGCTATGCTGGATATGCATGAAGTATCAGTCTTTCTCCACTGCTGTTGAAGCAGAGAGCTATGCTGGATATGCATTGAAAGTGAAGTATCAGGCTTATTTGGTTTGGGGTAGTAACTGCCTTAACAAGCAAGCTACTCTATAAATTCCTCTTTGAGCCAGGCAAAGAGGAATCCAGTCTTGAAACCACTTGCAAAAATAATCCATCTCTGGATCCAAATTTGGTACATCTACTACCTGGCAGCAAATCTATCATTTCTTTCTAAATTTATCGAACATGCAGTATTGACCCAGTTTAAAGGTTAACTAGAATACTCTTTCAGTCCAGCTTTTGCCGGCAGATTTTAAAAAAGTACACCCACGCGTACTTTTGTTTGTGTGACTGGCGCAAACAAAAGTATGCCGGATTTTAATAGATACGTGCGTAGCCACACGCAGCTTTTGAAATCCGGGGTCGGCGTGCGCAAGGCTGCGCAAAATCGGCAGCCTGTGAGTGCCGAGCCGTGCAGCCAGCCTCCATTCCCTCCGAGGCCGCTCCGAAATCGGAGCGGCCTCAGAGGGAACTTTCCTTCTGCCTCCCCCCACCTTCCCCTCCCTTCCCCTCCCTTCCCCTACCTAACCCACCCCCGGCCCTAACTAATTCCCCCCCTACCTTTATTCCAAAAGTTACGCCTGCCCAAGGAAGGCGTAACTTGCGTGCGCCGGGCCGGCGCACCATGTTCCAATCCAGGGGCTGGTCTGGAGGCCGTGGCCACGCCCCCAGTCCGGAACTACGCCCGTGGCCCCGCCTCTGGAAAACCCCCGATGACGCGCTGGCCGTGACATGCCCCCCCGACACGCCCCCCCCAGGAAAGCCCCAGGACGTACGCATGTCCCAGGGCTTTGCACACGCCGGCAGCCTATGCAACATAGGCTCGGCACGTGCAGGGAGAGATTGGGGCAGGTTTTCGGGAGGTACTCGCGTATCTTACGCGCATACCCCTTTGAAAATCTGCCCCATAGTTTTAGTCTGTTTGGTTGATGACCTCAGAATATGTTCAGATAAAGGTGAACCCTCACGGCAGAGTATGTTAGATTTGATTGCCACTTTCAACACAATAGATCATGATATTCTATTAACTAGGCTATATAAAATTGTTGTTGGAAGCAGTTTTAGTCGATTTTGGTCTTCTCAGAAAATCAGAAGACTTCAGTCTATCTCATGGAATGGTGAAAAGATAACTCAGAACTGCTCATGTGTGCCTATGTTTGTGTGTATATGGGCACATGCAAATTTACTACTGAATTTTTTAACCTGCGCATAAACAATATTTGCAGGTTATAAATATGAGAACATATGCACGCAAAAAAGCTCATGCATGTAAAAACCTGTGAGCCACGCAAGTTTCGACTTAACTGGATAAAGTTCTTATTTGGAAAAGTTCTGATTTATCCTTCTAAGTTGTGGCAATTAGCAGGATACGTCTGAAAAGCAGTACATAGCCATCTAAATCAGATAGCTGGATAATTAGCGTTTTTTTTAGACTTACATGGCTAGCTGCATAAATCTTAAAACTGCTACTTAGATAGATGGATAAGTAGCACATTTTAGAGTGATCCACTAAGTAAAGGTGCCTCTTAGCTGTAACTTAGCTGGATAAGTGTGCGTAAATGATATATCCATGTATTTATAGTTCAAATTTTAAAGGGATATGCAAATAGATTTTACTTGCGTATTTAGCTGCATTTACCCCCCATAAGTTGGCTTTTACACATGTAAGTCAAAGGATTTTATAACATGTACCCGGCAATGAAATAAGCAGTTTTACCAATTAGTGTTGCGACGCGGCCCGTGGCTGGAGTCACGAGCCGCCTCTTACCTCCATGGCAGGGTCACCAATGCTGTCCCTCGGCCCAATAAGGCCGTAGCCTGCCTTCACTTGCGGCCTGGAGGCCTCCATCTTCGCCACTCCCGCAGCCAGCCTGAAGCCGCAGCTTGCCTCCTCTTCTTGCGGCTGGAAGGGCTGCTCCGGAGCTCTTCTTCATGGCCTGGAGGCCACCACTGGTGTTGCCTGGCGGCTGGTACCGCCCCTGGACCTCCTCACGGCTGGACGCTGCTGACAGTGTCGGGGCCTGTCCACGGTCCTCCTCCGGCTCCTCCTGCATGGCTGCGGCAGGGACGCTGCTGTCCAGGGTCCTGCTCCCTGCTACAACTCCTCCTAAGGGGCGAGGCCATGCCTCTCTTCCCTTCATAAAGGGACAGTGAGAGTGCGGCTCCATGGGCCCCACCTGTAAGCTCCTCCCAGGGAGTTACCTCTCAACCCTACTTAAGGATCACTTGCTCAGTTCCACTTCGCCTTGGAATCGGGGCGTTCCTCCCTGAGGACATGGGTTACTCCTGCTTGACTGCTGCTCGCCCCAGATCATCTTCTCTGCTGACTGCTTCCGGAGCACTGTTTTGTCCATGGGCTCCTTTCCAGGAAGTGGGGACACCGGTCCGGCAGGACTTTCACCAAGCACCCTTGTCAGGTCGTCACACTTGTGTCTCCTGTTCCATGTTTCTCCTATCCCAGCGTTTCCTGTTCCAGTGTTCCCAGTTCCAGCGTCTTCTCCTCCAGTGTTCCTGTTCTGTGTCTTCCTTGGTAGTACCCCCTGGACTGATCTCTCGGTACTGACCATTCCCTGCCTATGAACCATGTTGGATTGCTGCCTGCCCTGACCTCTGCCTGTGACCTGACTTCTCTGGACTGACCTCTGGTAACTGACCCCTGCCTTGGCTAACTATTCTGGTCTGATCTCTGTCTCTTGACCCTTGCTATCCATTGGAGTTTCCTTGCTGGCCTCTCGTGACCTCCGGCCTTTCTCCTCGTATAACAACCGCGCACCCTTGTGTATGGGCACTCCTCTGAACTGTCTCTACTGAGATCCTGCGAGGTCCACCTTGCCCATCTCCTCCTGTACTCTGCCTCCTGTTGGTAGGTACCCGCTGGGTCCAACCGGAGGGCCGTACCAACCCTACACCAGGCCAAGAGTCCACTCTGTGCGCAACAATTAGTCTACCAGTTTGTCCAGTCCATCTGCAACTCGTTAAGACCCTCCTGGTTGTTCAGGCTGAAGTCCCCTCTTCTCATCTAGACCACTCACCCAGTCATTTTTTAAGATGTTTATGATCACTTACTCCTAATATTGAGCAGGAGTAAATACATGCAAATAAAGTGTAACATTTACATGCGTAAATTGCTTATAAAATAGCAACTTACTTACGGTAAATGTTGGCTTCTCCCCAGAATGCCCCTAGCTCACCCTTTTTTCACATGGGTATATTTACTCACGGATCCTAATTTACGAATGTATGTTGAGGTTTTGTAAATAGTACATACTCAAGTATATGCTATTTTATACACATCAAGTGCTATTTTTTATGTGCACAACTTTTGAAAATTCCTTTTTAAGGTTTCTGCTCCTTTACTATTGGATTGCAGAGTTCTGCAAGTGGCAATCCTCTCCCCAGCATTATTTAATATTTATCTATCTCTGCGTTGGCAACAAGTAGGTCACATGGTTTTAATTTACAGTGGTATGCTAATGAATTCAAAATATATTGTTCCTTATTAGAAAATTCTTTGGCCTTTCGATTTAAATTGAATAAGTGTTTAACAACAATCTACAGATGGATGAAGGCCAATAGGCTGTCCCTTAAACTAGCAAAGGCAGAGACTTTGTGCGTTAGTAAACCTGTTTTGCAGTTTATTTTAGATGGTTCAGTACTTACTTGTACTTCTATGTTAAGAGCTTAGATGTTTTGCTGGTGCTAAGTTCAACCTTTAGCATAGAGAAGCTTATTACTGTTGCTGCTAGGAATGCTTGATTTATTCTTTTTTGTGGTTCACCACCTTAAATCTCTTTTGACAAATTCTTAATTTAGACAAGTAATATAGTTTCTATTCCTCTCTAGAATTGATTACTGCAACCCACTTTTGCTGGGTCCTCATGCTAAGAGTATTCACAATTTGCAGATGGTACAGAATACAGTTGTCCAAATGATTTCAGGATCTTTGAACCAGGAACATATGACTCTGCTTCTAGTGGCTCACGGTTACTTTTAGGATCCAATTTAAGATTCACTGCCTTGCATGGCACAGGTCCAAGTTATTAGTCTAAGAAGTAACATTTTTTTCTTCCCTTGCCTACTCTATAAGGTCATATTCCTTCCTGACTTTATATTCCTTCAACTAGAACATACAGATAAATCCAAATCAAAACCAGAGCTTTTACATGTGCAGTTCCTTTTTTTTATGGAATACTTTTCCAAAGGAACTGCATTTAGAGCATGATTATTTGAGGTGCAGGAAAGTATGAAGTTCCACTTTTACACCCTGGCCTTTCAAAGTTGTGTCAGAACTAATGCTTAATTATCTAAAAGGGTCATTCATCAAATCACGTGATAAAATTTAGTCAAAAGGGAGGAATTTATGAAAATGAGGGATGTTTAATGTTGTGTACAATAGCATAACACATGTTATTGCAAATTTTAATACTGGAAATTTTTCCTGGTGTTATGCCTGAAGCAGGATTTGTGATATTTATTGCAAGTCCCATTTTGGGTGGGGGGAGGGGAAGGGGAAGAGGGAACGGGAGCATCTGGGATGGCAAACTAGTAACTCGAGGTTTAAGGTTTGGGGGGGGCAGTTTTACATGCTTAGTCACAGGTATGCACAGCACAGTACATGTCAGTAAAGATTTGATGTGATTTGGAGTGAGGAAAGGTACACAAAAATGAGATTTATACAATGTACACTTGCCCTAGCTTGATAGCAGCTAGGTAGAGAGTGCATCAAACTAGGGCGAGAGTACAATATGCAAATCTCTTCTTTGTGTACCTTGCCTCACTACAAATCACATCAAATGTTCACTGATGCGTACTGTGCTGTTCATACATCTGTTTGTGCATGTTAAACTGCCCCCCAAACCCTAGACCACCACCAAATCCTCACTTCGAGTTATTCGTTGACTCTCCCACAGTGGTATAAAAAGTTGACTAATATGTACACCTTCTAAAGAGGTTCTCTCTCTCTCTTGCCCAAAATGGCTGCCTGGGGACTTCTCAGCTTGCAAAGTCCAGGTGTACTAAATTTAACGTATGTTGTTGAATCTAAAAAATGTCTCTAACCATACCTCTTTTTTAATCGCAGGTGCTATTCATGCGAAATTTATAGCAAAACGATGAATCTAGGCCTAAGTAAGAATAACCCATTTTTTGAGGAATAGCAGTGATTCCAAAGGGCCATAAAAGAATTTCTTAAATTGGGCCAGTTTCTCTGTTCCTCCCCAAACTCTCTGGTCTCCAGGGAATGGATTCTTCTCTGAGGGGGAAAGGCTAACCTCCTGGGCCCAGGCACTGGAAACCTTCTGTGTGTGTGTGTGTGTAATTATAATATACATGTTGTTGTGATAAGTTGACCTCAGAAGACTGTACTTTGAATGTTCTTTTTCATGTAAATCTGTTACTATAAATGCATAATTATTATGTATGTGGGTTGAAAGCAGGGATGGGGAGAGGACCACAATGCTGTAAGATTCAGTTAGGCTCTTAATACCCTTGCATCAACCCTGAGAGAGCTCATCACACACAAGCCCTCACTAATCACCCATTCCCCACTTCCCCAGGGGACAGATGCTGGGGCAACATATTCAACATATTTAACATATTCATGATTGAGCGCCCGCTCTCCTAATGCATGCCAATCCACCTCTCCCAGATGCCTGATTTAATATTTAAATGGGTTGCTCATTTAATATTTAAATGGGTTGCTCCTCAGACTTCAGAGCAATCATAAAATTTTCAAAACACAACTCAAAACCTGGCTTTTCAAACAAGCCTTCAAGAAGGAGAGCGACACAGGCAATTAAAGAGAACAATTTAAGGTTAAGGGGCTCAAAGCACCCAGCGCCTTAATTCCAGCGCTCAATGGAATTAGTTTCAACTTGTTTTTAACTGTAGTCAACCAGCAAGATGAATCTCTATTAAACACCCAACCACAATCAATGTCTCTTGATATAAACTCTTATATGTTACCGAATTCTACTGGCACCACCCATGTTATTTATGAACTATATTTTCTTTGTTATAGGTGCCCATCTGTAAACTGTTATGATGGTGAATTACTTAATGACAGTATATAAAAACTCTTAAATAAATAAATAAAATAAAAAAGGAGATGCTAGGGGAAATTGTGCATCCTTAGTGCCTCCTCGGCATCGGGCGCCCAGGAGAGGTGACTGTATGTCGGTTAGGAACATGGACGCTCAATTTTACAAGCATCTGTTTTCCTAACCTGTGCAGAGCCATGAGTTAGGAAAACTGTCTGTTATGACCAGCGGTCGCAGACGGCTGCAGCCGCTTTACTCACTTCGTGTGCTGCTACCCTCTCTCCTCTGGGGAAACTCACGGCTGTGGTAAGCCGCTTCTGAGGCACATGGCTCCGTTCCAGGACTCCCCAGGGCGGCGAGGACGCTGCCGACCACCATGACTCTCCTGGGCCTTCCTAGGCACTCGCGCTACATGGCCCTTTCTTAAGGACGCCAGGGCGGGAACCTCAGGGGCGTCTCCTCTTGATGACATCACTAGCCCTGGATCTTAAGCACCATCGGGGCTTGACTCTAATCGACTTATCAACACGTTCCCTCCTTGCCGAATCCTGCTGATCTCTCTACGGATACTGGTTCCTGGTTCCTGATTCTCCTGGCGTGAGACACTCTCGGGTACCCGCTCCTCGGAGGCCCTGCTGCTGTCTCTGGCTATCCGCTCCTCAGAGGGCCCTATGCCTCGGACGTTGTCTGCTAGCTCCCCCACTCCTTGGGGTTGCTCCTGGAACCACTCTACCCGTGAGACTCTACATCAGTGTGCCCAGCTCTGCGGGCCATTGCCTAACTGTTTCGTGGAGACCTGACTAAGCTACGCCCCCCGCTCCTTGGGGCAGCGCCTTGTGTGTTTGTGTTACTACATCCCGCTCCCCGCCCCTCTGGGAAGCATCCTGCCTTATCTCTGAGACTGTACCGCACTCCCCCGCTCCTCGGGTAGGGTCCTCTTGCACTGCCAGAGACCACTAGGCTTTCTCTTGTCTCGGGTAAGCCTATGTAATACCTCCCATGATGACTCTCTTTGTGGCTCCACCCCCTGGGGTCGCCCTCGCAAGCACTCCTCCATACTCTGCCTGCATTCCCCGCTCCTCGGGGCCTGTTCAGCACTCCACCTAGGAGGACCTATTCTGGCAACCGCATCCACACCCCAGTCTCCTGCTCTCCCTGTACTCACTGGGCTTTGTCACCTATTGCCCAGACCTCGTCTCCCGATGATGAGGCTCAGTGGGGCTCCTCCCCATGGGCGGTACCATCTCTCATCTCGGGCCAAGGGCCCACTAACCTAGGAATCCTAACACTGCCGCTCATTAACTGACTAACCTGACTGCTGGCAACAGTTTTTATTTTTTTCCCCTTCTTTTTTTGGTTCCTCCAATTTATTATCACCACGATATTAAGTAGGAGGAACAACAGAAAAGCAGTATTTTCAGCTTTTCTGTTAAATTTAGGTGCTCTTCAAAAATTAATACCTGCTCTGGGGCAAGCGTTAATTTTTGAAAGTAAAAATGTGCACTTTAGGTGCACTTTTTTTTTTTTTTTTGCATAATTGGGTAATAGCTAACAGCCTCATCAACATGATTTTACATGTGATGAGCACCATTAGCTGCCGCTTATTGCATAAGGGGTTTTGGACGCATGCCTAAGCTCGTTTAAAGCTGTGTGCTTGACTGAGCGCTCTATGTTGCATTGGCCTGATCGAGGTGAGCTTGGATGCGGTTCCCAAACAATTAAGTGATTTCAGTATCTTTAGGCTACATTTTCTTGGTCTCTGATTACATCTCTTGGTATTTTATGTATCTCTATGTATCTCCATACATAGTATAGAATAGCTTAACACTGACACTTCTATTAATAATGCTGTTTTTTTCAGGGGCAGGCCATCTAGCAGTTTTCTAGCATTAAGTATTTTATTAGTAGGTCTGGGAATGAATAATTCTAATCCATGATTTATGCCAAGAATGTACATAAGAATGATTGAAATTAACTGTAAACATAAAGTAAGAAATTGGCAGTGGAGATGGAGCTAAGGGCAAAGCTTAGATGCCCCTCCACCCCCCCCCCCCAACCAAAAAGGCATTACACTGCCCCGGATCTTCTAGAAAGGACCTTTAGGAAGTTACCATCTGCTATACACCAGTTCAATCAGCCACTGATAGATAGAAGGTCCTGGCCACGTTAGGGGCTATACAACCATGAGGGGAGGGGAGGGCTGAGCTTGCACAGGCTGCTGGATATTGCCACTGATCCTCTCTCTTCACCGACCATTGTACCTATCCAACAGAAAATTGCTGCCCCTGTCATCAGCTTGTCTTCTCTTCTCACCGGTTGTCATCCACTGTTGGCTCAAGGATCAAAAGAAATGTTGCTGCTGCCCTTGGCCCGGGCGGGGGGCATGTTTTGGAAAAAGGTGTCAGATTCAGGCTTGGTTTGAAGGTTGGGTCATCTGGCAGGGAGTTTCAGAGCAGGGGTCATCCAGAGGGAGAGGTTTGAGGATGGATCAGTTGGAAAGGGTTTGGCTGTAGGGGTGGGGCGAGGATAGCTTGTAGAGGGTGAAAAAGGGGAATGACAAAAAAAGGAGTTGGGAGGATGTGAGAGGACGGTTGGAGTGAAGGTGGGGAGGCTGTGAGGTAAGAGAGAGGAGGCAGGGAAAAGAGGAGGGAATGAGGGATGGGGTGTTAGGGAGGGGAGAATCAGTTGGGGCGTATAAGAAGGGCTTGGGTGCTAGTGGGCATCAGCTGGCAGGATGCAAAGTGGCTGGATGATGAGAAAAGGGACAGGCTGGGCAGGCGAGGAGTTGAGGGTTGTAAAAGAACAACAACTGGATGGGATGGAGTTTGAAAGAGGGGGTCCTAGAGAGGGGATGGAGTTGAGAAAACGGATTGGCTAGTGAGGATGGGGGTTGAGAGGGATGATCTGCTGGAGTGCAGGAAGGGTGGGAGTGGGGGGATTGTAGGAGAGGGACCATCATCCTGTTAATTTGTTTTGGTCGTTGTCTGGGGTTGTGCAAATTTTCAAGTGCTAAAATGGGATCAAATTGGTGAAAAGATTGGGAAATCCGGATTTAGTGGTTTCTCCAGTGGCAGGTAGGATAGGCTCTACTGGTCAATAAACAGCTCCTGCATTGTTTTATAGCTTGTGGGATAGGCTCAACTGGTCACACAATGCTTTCTCTTTCTTTGCCTGCAGTACCAGCAGCATCTCCTTCCTAATCAATCAGGTGGCCCTTCAAGCAGGGAGCTTTCAGCAGCTCTCCTAGATTGACAGCCCCCAGTTTAGAGGTGCCCTGACTCAAACTCTCCAGTCTCTTAGCTTGTCTCTCACACTTATGCAGTATATCTACGAGAACAAAAAAATGACTCAGTTATTTTGAATGGCTATATTTTTGTTTTCAGGGTATATATTTTCCATACAAGGGAGACAAATATCAAACCTGTAAGAGTAAGGATCCTAGCTGCTATGCAGTACTCCTGCCTGCAGAGGCCATCAGTGAGCTGCAATCTGAGCTGTGTAAACTTGCCTCAAAGTCAGATGAGACAGCACTGCCATTCCTTAAAAGCCTGCTTCGCTCACAGCTCCCCGACTCATCATCAAGTTTCCCTTGCTCCTTTTTGTGGCCATCCTAACTCTTGTGTTGCTTTGCCCTTGCCTTGATCCTGGTTCTGTTCCTAGCTCTTGTGTTGCCTTTCCCTTGCCTTGATCCTGGATTTGTTCCAAGTGTTTGCATTGCCTTACCCTTGTCTTGGTCCTGGTGTTGTTTCTAGTTCTTGTGTAGCTTTCCAGCAGCCTTCCTGCTCGTGGGTGCATGTGTGTTTGTGTTGTGTCCTTTCTTTTGGGCTCTAGTCCAGTAGCCTTTTAGTGTCTTGCTTGTCTTGTTTATATTTTGATAGTTTAGCCCTGTTCCTGCCTTGGGCATTCTGGTGTCTTTTCTGTCTGCTCTCTGCCTTGCCCTGCACTCTGTTTCCATCTTGCCATATACTCTGTTTCTGCTTTGTTCCTGTCTTGTCTATTTTTTGTCTATTCGTAGTGCACGCCTTGTTCTATGTTTTGCGGGCACCCTGCTGTTCCCTGCAGCCTATGTTGTCTTTGTGGGTGCCGTTCTGTACCCCAGCTCCAAGTGCACTTCCAGCTAAGTCCTGCCAGCCACCAGAACTTGCAGGCTCAACCCAAGGGGGAGGTGACTGGTCAGCTAGAAGACCCTTCCTATCAATCTGACATCTTCCTCTATCAAACTCCACTCCATCCAGTTGATCTTCTTTTACAACCCTCAGTTCCTCACCTGCCCAGCCTATTCCCTTTTTCTCATCATGGCTTGTGCAGCCGTGTCAGTAAGTCTGAATTGGGCCTCCTTGGTATTGAACCCTACTTTAAATGTTTTCCAGCAAGTAAGAGAGATTGGGTAGCCTAAGTAATTAAAATAATGGATTGAGGACCTGGTTCGAATCCTGCTTCTGGCTTTGAACCTTACCGTGACCTTAAGTAATCTACTTTCTCTTCTATTGCTTCACACTACCCACTTCTGAGTATAAATTCACTGAGGAAAGAACTCATTTATACCTGCTTGCAATATGCTGTAAAGTGACCTGGTTTTGGGAGCCATGTAAAAGCCATAATTAAATAAACAAAAAACACTTAGGAGCCAATGTACTAAGCTGCACTCAAATGAGCTGTTAATGTGCATTAACAAGTAGTTCTAATCCAGGTGTTATCTCTCTCAAAACATCACAATAAATGCCTGATGTACCAACTGGTGTCAAACTAGGTGTTTTTGGAAGAAAATGCTATTGTGCTAATGCTGTTATCTCGCACAAGGCCTGCTGTAAACTGCGATATCCCCACTCCATGGCAGCACAGTAAGATCTGCCAGGTCACCTTCTCCCCTCCCGTGGGTCCCTTCTCAAGCAAGGTCCCCCCACAGGCTGGTTGAACAAGTCCAACAATGTGACCCTCTGGGACAATCCACCCGATAGTGAAGCAAAATCCCTTCTAGGCTGGCAAAAGCTCCCTGTTCTCCTCTCATCCTCTCAGCCAGGCTAGGAACCCTGTTTTACTCCTGGGAGAATTCTGTGTTACTGCAGAGCAAAGAATTTGCACAGAATTCTGCTTCTGCACAGAATTTCCATTTTATCCACAGAATTTGGCAAAAATGGAGCAGGCCCTGGTATGCTGTGAGTGAAGGGCGTCCCGCTCATGGCAAAGATGAAGCAGTCCCCATTGTGCTGTGAGTGGAGCTGATCCTGCTCGGGGTGAAGATGGAGCAGGCCCTGGCGTGCCGCAAGTGGAGCCCATCCCAGTGAGCGTGAGTCTGTGTGTAGAGGTGTGTGTGTGTGTGTGTAAGAATGCGAGTTTTGGGGGCTGGGTGAGAGAGCATGTGTGAGGATGCGTGACTGTGGGTGCCAGAAAAAGGGAGCCCATGTGAGGAGATTTTGAAGGACTGTGTATATGTGTGAGAGATTATGAGTTGGTGTGTGTGAAAAAGGGATTGTGTGTATGTGAGGGAATGAGAGTGCTTTTTTGTGAGAGGGAGCCTGTGTGAGGGATTGTATATGTGTGATAAAGAACCTATGTGAAGGGATATGTGTGTGTGTGTGAAACAAAGAGAGGGAGCCTGTATGTAAGGGGTGTATGTGAGAGAGGGAGCCAGTGTGCAGGGGTGTGTGAGAGAGAGACATAGGTAGCCTGTGTGTGAGTGTATGCATGAGAGAGAGAGGGAGCTTGTATGAGGGTGTGTGTGTGCGTGTGTGTGAGTGTGTGTGAGAGAGAGGGAGGAACCCTGTATGAGGGGGTGTGTATGTGCACTAGAGAGAGGGAGCCTGTGTATGTGTGTGTGTGTTTGTGTGTGTGAGAGAGAGAGAGAGAGAGGGAGGAACAGAGGGAGCATGTGTGAGGGGAAGTACTGAGAGAGGGTCAAACTCTGGGAGTGGAGATAGAGTGGAAGGGGTTGAGCCTAAAGGGGGAGGGGAGAGATAGTGGCAGGTGGGGGAGTTGGAGCCTGAGAGGGCAAAGTGAAAGGAGACTGGCCAGGGGAGTAGGGAAAGAGGGTGGAAGGGATACTCTTATAGTGAAATTCCAAGGAAATTCTGGTCAAAATATTTAAAACTCTGCATCTTTAAGTAATAATATTTTTTTGTGTATTACATTTAAGTATGCAGAATTTTAAGTTTTTATGTACAGAATTCCCCCAGGAGTACTCTTTACCCCATTAGTGGCTGTGTAGAAGTTGAAGGGGTAGTAGAGCACTCCTGCCTCCTGCCCTATAATTTCCACCATGCAGAATGGTGCTGGATGACTTCAGGGGTGAAAGACTGCCTGAGGATGGCTGATACCATTTTGCATGACAGAGCTGATGGGGCACAGTTGCAAATAGGGCAAACAGGGGTATTCAGTCAGCCCAGGTGGGGTGGGGAGGGGAGGGGGAATTAGCTAACGTATACCCAGCTTGGCACTTGGGCATGGCTAGGGTGGGGTGGAATGTTTGGCTCAGGATGGCCTAGCTTGACTGTTGGGAAGGAGACCATGGCAGTTTGGGTGGCCTGGTGGCCTTTCTATGCTGTTGGAGGATAAAATATGGTGGCCCATAGTGGATCATGCATTGGTCTTTGGAGGCTAATGCAAAACCGTAGCCTCACCTCAAGAAGATGGAATTTTTGCACTACCTATTGGTTAACACAAATTGATTTGCTTAATGTGGCTTGGGTTAACCCTATTTAAAAATTAATAAGCGACTGCATTTTTTTTTTTTTTTGCTTGTGACAGAGCTCATTAACCCACTCAGAACTGTGGGCGGAGCAAGATACAAATTTTTAAATAACATAAAAATTTTATGGCAAAAGTCTAGGTTAACATTAACACAGACTAACAGAAATGTGCATTGAGGCTAATGCAGCATTGACGGTGTTCAGATACGAGTTAATATGCATTAATAAGTATTTAAAGCAAGTTAATACTGTGTTAGCCTTAACAAACTTTAATACGTTGGCTGCTTAATTGGTTAATGCAGTAAGATGAAATGTTAATAATAGATCAAAATATACACCAAGTTTAAGTAAAACTGTTTATTTATTTAAGTACTTTAAGTTAATGGAAATGGACCACCATATCAGCCAGAAATAAAGGTTGGGTACAGATGGGTAACAAGTCTGAGGAAGGAATGTCAATATGGTCCTGAAAATGTGAATCTATAAATACATTAACTTAAGGGCTCCATCATCTCTTCCTAAAGTGCTTTCATGGTTTTCTTTTAATTTAACATGAGGAATGGGATGTTGGCAAATGTGGTAAACCACACAGCAACATGCTTGAAAGCCCAGCTTGACTATGGGTGCTGTGTAGGACACACTGCTTACATTATGAAACGCAGAACAAGGACACCTCAGAAGGCGCAGCCCGCCATGAAAGTTGCAGACAGTGCCTCACAGTTTTACCTCGCACCACCAAAAAGGACCCAAACATATCAAAACCGCCATCAGATTTACTATAAAATGCAGCCATGGGTCCTTGCAAATCAACTTTGCCATGGAAAATATGACATTTCCTTCAGTGTCTCAATAACACGGAACAACTAAGCTTTTCACTACGAGAGGAAATATTGTGATTGCATGTTTGGAATATGAAGCATACAATTTTTGTTTAATGAGTAATACATTTTTGTTGTTAATACCATGCTGACCTTTGACATGGCAGTTCATATTAATCAGGATTGGTCGCCACATCTTCAAGCTGGACCGAGGTGAACTGAGTTATTGGGCTAAGGGGCACGCTATTGTTTATTGCTCGGCTGACTGAAATGTTCCTGACCCTTAATTATGTTCACTGACTAAACTTGGAGAGGTCTTCAGAGCTTTAGAATAAAGTGATTTGCAACTCTTTTTCTCTTCCCTTTTGCTGGCAACGTATACTGTATATGATTTTATGTCACTGGAAATATACACCACACTGAGAAATCCCTGAAAGATTTGACCCGTAATCATTCCTGATATTTTCAATCTGCCGAGCCTATTAAAATGTCTCCCACCAACTTTAGCCCTTCCAGTTGCATTCATCACAGTTATCCTTCCAGCTGTCTGATGAACCAGATAGAGCCTTGTGTGTTGACGTCCAATATTTTACCACTAATAAAAGAGACGTTCAAGCCCCTCTCGCTTTTCTGCTATTTCTCAGCGTTGCACCCAAGGGAAGGCTGTGATTTGCATTAGCATTGGCAACGTACTGTTAATTAGTGCTCACTGTTAGGGGAAGGCAAGAATACTTGATTTTTTTTTTTTTTGCAGACAGCACTGTCCAGAAGTTCAGAATTTCGATTGCCAGTACCATAGTGGAATTCAATGATCTGTTTCCTTTTACCTTTTAAGATGGTGAGTCATTCTGGCTCAAAATAAAAGCAAAGAGCAGGCTGAATCTACATGGGATACATCTGTGAAGGAGGCAGGTTGCGGCAGTTAGAATGTGGGACTCTGGTTCAGGGAAAGAAACCTCCCTGAGAATGCACGGGCTCTGCCGTCGACTCTCAGGGTGACTTTCCACAAGTCTGTTGTGATGCATGTGAGCCATTGTGAAGAGCCATTTACCCTTCAGCCTGTCTTTCCAGTCTTCCTTCACATACTGTATATTTTGTAAGAGCCACAGTTATGAAAAACAGGGGCATCCTGTTTTGTTGAATTGTGCTACAGACATTACATTGCTTTTAAAAAAAAAATAAATATTATTGCTACCAGATGTGCTAGAACTCCAGCTGCTGCTAAATGTACTAAAACATGATGTGGTTGATGTGTAAAGGTAGAATGGTGCTGGAACCCCCCCCCCCACACACACACACCTTCAACCACAAGGAAAAAGTTACATAGCATTTTGTGCCAGGTGTATTATTGTGACTAATGTACAAGGCACTCTTGTGTTTTCCAGATGCTTTGCATCTTTTGCTTTAAACTTGCAATCAAAATGTTGTTGAACTGTCAATTAACACATATCTGTAGCGGTTTCTTACTTTTAAACACCAAGGACTAAAATATATAGGGACAACAAAGATAGCAGAACTAGCTATAGGACCAAAGGAGGAAGCAGAAGCAGCGACAAATTAGAGACTGATATTTAGTGCTCCTTATATGGCTAAGTGGCGGCTGTTGAATATCCAGCTATGGGTGGATCGGATAAGTTAGACGTGCCATAGAGGCAGGCCTGGATTTGCCACTAGGTACACTAGGGCCTGTGCCTAGGGTGGCAAATATCTGGGGGCTGGCAGGAAAAGAGAACAAATAATCCTGCCTCCAGTAGTGGCAAAGCCTCTGCCGCCCCTCTGATATGTCAGGCCCTGCAGCAGGTTCATCATGCTTGCAGCTTGCTACCCATGGTGGCAGCGGGTTCTCTCACACCATCCTGTTTCAGTGGCAGTCACTCCTCTGACATGATCTGTGCCATTGGCAGCTTCTCTAGCAGCTGCAAGCCCACATCTTCAGCGGCAGTGGGCCGGCCTCCCTTTCAGCTCAAGCAGCAGTTTATCTCAGGCCTCGCCCCGATCTTTAGCAACAGTGGAAAGTACATGGCCTGCCTCTATTCACCAGCTCTGCTGCTCTCCCCACCGCTGCTGCTTGGCTTTCCCGCTTCCCTGTGTTACTGATTTGCCATTGGCCCCCTCATCATTGAACTGCCACAAACCCCCCCCCCAAAATGCCCCTTCCCCCAAGCCAAGGAAAATCTCCTCCAACTCTCCCAGAGCATCAACATCTCACCCAGATCCTATTCTCCTGAGGCTTTGGTCCCTGCCTGGATCCCTTCCCAATCATCAATGCAAGTTAAAACTTTATTTTCATTTATGAGTCAGTGAGTGTACATGCGTGTCACTATGTGTGAGAGTGTGAGTACGTGACTCAGTGAGTATGAGTATGACCATGCGTATGTCAGCGAGCGTGAGTGTGCATCTTTGTCAGCATGTGTGGGGTGTGACAGTGTGTAAGTCAGTAAGTATGAGCTTGTGTGTGGACATAGGAATATAGTATATATGGTTAACAAAGACCCCAAGCAGTCCTTCCAGTCTGACTTGCAATGTTTTTAAGGTGGTTGGTAGTGAAAGCGTGTGTGAATCTGAGCATGAGCATGCGTATGCATGTGTGTATCAGTGAGCCTGTGGAAATCTCAGTGTAAGCGAGCATGCGCATACCCGGGAACTCTCCAGTCTAGGAAAAATGTTTGACTAAGGAAAGTGTTTTTTCTCTTTTTGTTGTGCGTGAGGAGATTTTTAAGCCATTCCCTCCTCACTGGGAGCCAGGCTGGAAATAGCAGGTTCCCGAAGTTAAAGACATTTCAACCTGAGGAGTCACCTTTCTGGACATCTAAAGGAACCCAAGTAAGATCTTGGAGACCCCCATCCAGATCTTCACCAATATGGGATCAGGGCCCCAAGGCTGGGTGTTTGGATTTGAGCCGGAGACTGAGGTGGGACTTTTTTTTTTTCTATGCTAGAAGGAGACCCCCCTATCATAGGAATCCCAGGGGTAAGTCTCCCAGGAGAGCTTTAGTGCACATTTACACCACCACAGGAAGCTCTGTGCCAGGTTGCTGAAGAAAAGGGCAGTTATCCAAGTTGAGGACACCCTAACTGTATTAAAATCAACTATAACTGCACACTTATTTAAAGATGGACTTTTAAGTGACTTTTACCAATCAGTAAAATTATTTAACACCCAATGCCTGGTCCTGTCTCTTCCGGGGATTCCAAAACTATCAACTCGCAAGGGATAAATCAATCCCTGTCTGGGCCTTAGATGAAAATCTCCCCCCATAAAAAGAATCCCCCTCTCAGATAGAGAGCTCAGGATCGGGGAGGAGTGATAGCCGGAGAAGCCCCGAAGATATAAATTAGTTGTATGCCCTGAAAGAAAATCTACTTTCAAAAAAGGGGTTTCACCTGCATGATTGAGTCAGCATATGTTTGTGTGAGACTGAGCATGTGTGTGAGTCAGTGAGTGTGTGTGTGTGTGTGAGTGTTTGTGAGAGTCAGCATGTGCAAGTAATTGAACTAGCCTCATCTTATGGGAATTCACATCTGAATCTGTCTTGCTGTGTCAAATATGGCATGGTAATGGTAATATTTGTTTTGATTAACTGATTTTCATAATAACTTCAAAACAATGTACAATAACAATTAAAGATAGTGAAACATTGCATCTAATTGTAAATAAATAATACAAATTAAAAGATAAAAATTACATGCTATTATTCTATAATTAAATCTTAAATAAAATCAAATTGCATAAGTATGCCACAAATTTTGGAACCACAGGGATATATGGAAGGCTTAGATGGGGAGTTCCTTTGTAAAGCGATGAGATGCCTCACAGCTACTAAGATATGAACTACCAAAGAAGGATTTTGAGCATCCCCAATGTTATAAATCTTAAGACAGGATTGAGGGAAGTTTCACCCTAGATATTTGATAAATCCAAGAGAAGATTCCAGACTAAAACAAGGAGATAACAGGGCAGGACCACCAAACATGGAAGAAAGCGACCTGCTCGCCACAACCCCTCCAACAAAAAGGATCCCTGCTATACCCCATTTTGAATAATCTTACTGGTGCAAAGCAGCATCCGTAAAAAATGTTAAATCCATTCTCATGAATGGACACACAGTTCAAGTTGCCTTTATTTGTTTTAAGGAAATATCTGCCCACTCTTCCTTGCTTATTTTAAATCCAAAATCCTTTTCCCAAATGCTTATGATAATGTCCAATGGCTGAGAATCCCTATCCCTCAACAACCTATAAAGGACAGATGTCAATCCTTTATTACCAGGGGCAATTGAGACAAACTTTTCAAAGTCTGTAAACTCTCTGCTACAAGAAGATTTGAACAGCTGTAAAAAAAAAAAGCCCAGCCCCTTAATTTGCAGGTAATGAAAGACAGGGATGTTAGGAAAATTAAACCTCTCCTGAAGACCATGCAACGAAAGATAGGAATTTCCACTAAAACGTTGCCCCCCCACCCCTCCTCCCACTTTGAAGAACACAGGCATGCCACGGTGGGAAAATTGTCCTAGTAAAATGTCCCAGTAGGTCCAGATTATTCCAGAGAGGAGATAGAGGGGAAGGAAAATACGAGCGTTTCAAGGAAGTGGAAATCCTTTACCACACTGATGAAACTGAGGAAATAAAGGATGAGAAATTTAAAATATGCTTTCTCAAAGGCATGGAAACCTAAAGGTGAAGAGCAGAACTTTTTGCCTTGGCTTATTCCTTTTCCATAGGTAACCAGTGCTTATCCAGAAATTTATTTAACCAGAACACAACGCGCTTCAACAGAGTTGCCCAATAGTAAACCCTGAAGTCAGGAAGCCGCACTCCACCTTTACCCTTAATGCCTTCAAGCACCTGCATTCAAGTTCTAGGCTCCTACCCTGCCTGAAATCAGAAATCATCTTTTGAAGTTTCCTGAACAAAAAAACCAGCCAGAACCTGAACAGGTAACATTTCAAACAAAAATAAAAAATGGGGAGAGCCTTCATTTTAGTTGAAGCTATTCTACCAAACCATGAGATTTGGAGAGGAGTCCATAAAGACAAGCAATTTCTCACCTTTTCTAGCAGAAGTAATTAATTTCATACAACTTGTCCAATTTAGGCCTGGATTTTCTAAAATCGCAGGCCTTTGAGAATCGCGCAAGTACCGGGGGGTGGGGGGTGGGGGGGAAGCAGGGGGCGGGCCTGAGAAAGCCGGCAGTGATCGCACCACCATAGTGTTATCGCTGCCGGCTTTTTGCAAACCAATAGCGCCACCATGAAAGGTGGTGCTATTGGGCGGCGTTACTGGCGGCGATAAGGGTTCTTACTTTTTCACTGCCTAGCGATTTTGTCTCCTGCCGCATCTGCCCCCAGTGCCACCCCGACTCCTCCCTTTCCAGTGCTGACGCCGCCCCGATTCCTCCCCGATCTAGGTATCGCTTGCGATCCCGTTAGAAAATGACCTCCTTAGCTAGGATCACTACACCAAGATAGTTAATAGAAGCTTTGTTCCACTTAAAGGGATATGATTTCTCTGGACACCTTTTTGTCACTGGATGGATTGGATCCAAGTTTCTATAATTTCGGTCTCAGATTCATTTATTTTATATCCCAACACTCAACTAAATTTATTAATCTCTTTCAGCACAATCCTCAAAGTCTGAGAAGGATTTCACACATATAGGAGAACGTCATCTGCAAACAGTTCTATGTGGTTATCATTGCCTAAAAGCAAATGTAGCTGGAATTGCATATAGGTACAAACTTAGATTGTAAGCCCTCCGGGGATAGGGAAACAGCTTCAGTGCCTGTATGTAATCCACTTTGAAACGCTGAAAAAGTGTGAAAAGCGGAATATAAATCTAAATAAATAAATAAAATAAAATAGGCAAGACCACTCTACCCTAATAAATGCTTTCTCATCATCCAAGGAAACTACAAGAGACTCTTCTTTCCTATTCCTAGCTCAATACATTAAGTCCAAAGTCCGATAAACATTATCTGACCCTTGCCTCCCTTTCATTCATTTATTTATTTATTTATTTTTAGCTTTTATATACCGAGGTTTAGCACAAGCCTTCACCCCGGTTTACATTGAAACAAAACAATTATACATAGAACAAGTTGTGAAACGAAAGTATATGCATATAGCAGGTCATGGAACAGGTTGTAACAGGAAATAACTAAAATATCTTAAGTCAAATAACGAAAATGAATATAGAAACGAAAAACGAGGAAGGTAGATACAAACGCGTGCTCTAAACACAAGAAAGTATGAGTGGGAAATGAAAGGAAAGAGGGGAGGAGAGAGGTAGAAGGTAGGGGTAGGGGGGGTCGGATGGGGCCGGAAGGAGGGGGGGAAGAGGCGAGGGGGTAGGGGCAAGGGGAGGGCAAGAGGGGGGGCAAGGGGGGGAGGAAGGGGGTAAAGAAGAGGAGAAGAGAAGAGGGGAGTAGGAGGGGTGGACTAAGGCATCACAATTGTAATTAGCCTAAATTATCGTTGAAAGTCTGGCTGAAGATCCAAGTTTTCAGTTCTTTTTTGAATGATTTATTATCGCTGTTAGTGGTGAGGTAGCATGGTAGGGCGTTCCAAAGTTTTGGCCCCGCTATGGAGAGAGCTCTATTTCTGGTGTTAGTAAGCTTTGCCATGGGGTAAGCGGGTATTTCGAGTAGTCGTTTGTCGGAGGTTCTGGTGTTCCGTTGAGGTTTGTGGGGGTGGAACATTTTACTGACTGCGGAGTTATCTGTGTTGTGTACTGCGTTGTGGATGATCGTCAGGGTTTTGTATTCTATTCTCTGAATGATTGGTAGCCAGTGTAGACTTTTTAATACTGGGGTGATGTGATCAGATTTTTTATTTCCGGTCAGAACTCTAGCAGCGGCATTTTGCAGTAACTGTAGAGGTTTTATGGTGGATTTGGGGAGACCTAATAACATTGAGTTGCAGTAATCTAGGCTGCTGAAGATCAGGGATTGTAGTACTGTTCGGAATTCCTGATGGTGGAGGAGCGGTTTTAGGTGTTTTAGAACATGAAGTTTATAGAAACCTTCCTTTGTTTTGGTTGCTATGTTTGTTTTTAGGTTGAGATCTTTGTCGATCCATACGCCGAGGTCCTTTGTTGAGCTTTTTAGAGGTATGGAGATGTTGTTGATTAGAAGATAGTTGTGGGATATGGTTTGGTCTGAGACGTTTCGTCCAATGAGGATACATTCAGTTTTATTCATGTTTAGGCATAATTTTAACTTGTTGAGCATGTTTCTAATTGTGGTTAGGTGTTTGGCAGCTGTGCAGAGAGCGTCTTCTATTGAGTTGGTGACAGAGATGATGAACTGAATGTCGTCGGCGTACAGAAAGAAAGTTATTCCAAGACTGGAGATGAAGTGGCAGAGAGGGATTAAGTAGATGTTAAAGAGGGGTGGCCGAAAGGGCGGATCCTTGTGGTACACCGGTGTCTAGAGAGAGGGGTTTTGATGAGATGTTGTTCATGGTGACCTTGAAGGATCTGTTATTTAGATAGGAGGTGAACCATTTGAGGGTGGTGCCGGAGAGGCCGATGTTTGAGAGGCTAGATAGAAGTATTTTATGATCTACGGTATCGAATGCCGCAGAGAGGTCTAGGAGTATTAGGAGGTGGTTAATCTTGATGTCAGCACTTCTTAGAATATCGTTAGATAGGCTGGTGAGAAGTGTTTCCGTGCTGTGATTTTTTCTAAATCCGTGTTGATTCGAGTGTAGTATGTTGTTTGATTCAAGGTGTTCGTTTAGTTGGGATAAAGCAGCTTTTTCTGTCAATTTAGCTAGTAGGGGTAGATTGGAGATGGGGCGGTAGTTATTCGGGTCTGACGGATCTAGGTTCTTCTTTTTTAGAATGGGAGTGATGGTTGCTGATTTTAGTTCGGTTGGGAGTTCGCCTTCTTCTAGTGATTTGTTCATGATGGCGGCTAAGGTAGGGGCGATGATATGTGCCATATCTTTGAGGTACCGCGTTGGGATAGTGTCAAGTTCATGACGCGCAGGATTTATTTTTTTTAGCATTTTTTCAGCTTCAGTGTTGGAGACAGGGTTGAAATGTGACCACTGGGGTATATTCTTAGATTCTAACCAGTCATCTGCGAAAGTAGATTTGTTGAGAGAGCTTATTAGTCTGTTGATTTTGTCTTTGAAGAACGTGGCAAGGTCTTGTGTTAAGTTGGTATCATTGTGTGAGTGGGTAGTAGTGTTTTTGTCCTCTGTGAGGTTTTTTACGATGTTGAATAAGGCATTTGAATTGTTAGAAGAGTTTTTAATCTTTTGGCTGTAGTAGTTTCTTTTCGTGTTTGAAATCGTGTTTTTATAGATGGCAAGGTGCGGTATCTTTGTTGGTTAGATGGGGACATCGATTTTCTCCATTCTTTTTCCAGTTTTCTGAGGTTTGTTTTCATTGATCTAAGGTTGGAGTCAAACCACGGGTTATTTTTTTCGTTTTTTAGTTTTCGCTGTCTAGTTTTCACTGGGTTTATATTGTTGGCTGTTAGTTTGGTTAGATGGTGCCAAGATTGAGTTGCTCTCTTGGTGCTGGAGAGGTCAAGATTAGAGAGTTGTTTTCCTAGTTCTTTTTGTAGTTTGTCTGGATGAAAATGTGGTCTGAATTTGAAAGAAGTAGGGATGTTTGCATTAGTTGAGTTATTGGGTTGTAGTAGTTGAGTTTTACAGTGGATGAGGAAGTGATCAGACCAGGGAACTGGGTTGGCTGAGGTGTAGGTATTTGAGAAGTGGTGGCTGGTGAATATTAGGTCAAGAGTATGTCCAGCTTTATGAGTGTGGGTGTTCACTTGTTGAGTCATGTTGAAACTAGATAGCATGTCCAGAAGTGTTTGGCAGCTATGAGTTTTTTTGTTGATGTCTGTGTGGAGGTTGAAGTCGCCCAGTATTATGGTAGGTTTTTTTGTGCTTATGTTTGAAGTTAGGTATTCCAGTAGGGGGGAAGGGTCATCTTCTAGAAGGTTTGGAGGGCAATAGACTAGGCATATTTGAAGGTGTTCTGAGTCAAAGAGGGCGATTTCGTATTTCTTTGGTAGGTTGTTGGAGATTGGTTTGAGTGCGAGCTCTTTTTTTTATTATTAGTAGGTTATTTATATTTATATAGGTTATTATTATAGGTTTGGTTTGATCCCTGTCTACTAATACAGGGAACACCTGCTCCATCTTGCCTGCCAATATCTTAGCTAGGATCCTGTTGTCATAGTTTAAAAGTGAAATTGGTCTATCAGAACTGCATTCCACTGGATCCTTACCTGGCTTATATATCACAGAAATAGAGGTTAAAAGAGACAATAGCAGGAGAGACTCCCCTTGCAATATCCTATTGCACAGAACCACTAACCTATGAACAAGAAAATTAGAAAAAGTCTTAAAGTATAAACAAGAAAACCCATCCTTTCCTGGACTAATATCCTCCTTTATACTTCCAATTGCATTCTTGACCTCCTGGATAGTAATTAAGGACTAGTCTCTCATCCGTCTCTAGAGATAATGTAGAAAGAGAAAAGCCATGAAATAAAAAAAAAAAAAAGAGGAAATCTCATCCTCAGTTACTCAGAGGTATTCAGTGTGATATAAAAACTCCCTGAACAAGTCACAAATATTCCTAACCTCACAAGAAATTTCCTGAGAAGGGGTTCTGATATCCTTAATGAGGTTGGAGCATGCTGCAGCCTTCAACTTGTGAGTCAACAACCTCTGAGCTTTATTCCCCTTATCATAGTACATCCATTTAACTTGACAGAGAGTCTTACCAACTTTCTCTACCACTATAGAGTTTAAAATAACTCTTTTGTTTAAAGCCGTATCACACAGGAGAGAGGAGTGGTATCCCTGATTTGCAGCAGCTTTTCTTATTTCCATCCTGACATTGTCTTCTACAAGTCGAAATGAGCACTTTCTAGCCACATTCAGAGCTATTAACTTCCCCGAATAGTGGCCTTAGCTGCATGCTACAAAGTGGTTCCAGAGACCTCTGCAGTGTCGTTCAGTTCAAAGTATTCCTTAATAGCTTCCACGATAGAGGAACAGACATTCTCATCCTTCAGCAAGCAGTCAAATACAGTAACTTCCAACTGTGTGAAGAATGATTCCTAATATCCAAATAACATATTTCAAGGAGACTGGGGCATGATCAGACCACTATGATAACACCTACTTCTTCTGAGTTAAGTGAATCTAACTCCCTCTTATAAATGGAGATATAGTCAGTGGCAAATATGAATTACGAGTGGTAGAATAGAAGGAAAAGGCTCTTTTATTAGGATACAAAAATCTCCAGTGACCTACTAAATCATGTTCAGCAAGCAGCCACTCAAACAGTTGGGCCTTATGTTGCAGATCCTTAGCGACTGGATCTGTATTATCTAACCCAGGAGAAAAGATTAAATTAAAGTCAATCACAATAAACACCCTTCCCGCTGAAAAAACAAACAGTTCAGCCAAACATGCTGAAACAAAAGAAATTTGATCCACATTCAGGGAGTAAATGGAAGCCAAAGTTAAGGAGCAACTTTCCATTCTACATGTAACAAAAATATATTGTCCCCTCGGATCCTTCCTAATTCTACTAACAGCGAAAGAAAAACATCTCACAAAAAGTATACCAGTCCCTCCTTAATAATATCAGAAGCAAAATAAGACGAGGCAATATTTTTACTCCTAAGACAAAATTCTCTGTCTTTTTAAAAATGGGTTTCTTGAACAAAATAAACCAAAGCCTTTTTCTTTGCAGCTTCCCAAAGAAGTATACTCCTTTTAGTTGGGGAGTTCAGCCTCTTTACATTTCAAGGTGATAGTTAAAAGCCCAGCACGTGCATTAATTAGTGGACGCGCAAATAAGTCGGGCTCATGTGTGCTGAGAGAATTTTAAAAGGCGCCCAGCTATGCATGTATCTCCCACAGCACACACATGTCCAGAGTTTTCAAAAACGGGGTGAGGACATTGCTGGGGTGGGACATGGTCATTTTGGGGTGCGAACCCGAGATGTGCACATAAATACATGTCCCGATGTGCACCGAGGTCCCCGGCCATGTAACTTCACTTCTGCAATGGATGACGTGTAAGTTAAATAAAAGGATCAAGCCATTTCTGAGGGTTTTATAAGGTGTGGAGTAACTAGGGGGGAGTGTAGGCTATGAAACCAGGGGGAGTTGGAGGACCTAGCTGTTAACTGGGCAAACTGGTGGATGAACTGGTAAACTGGGAATGGCATGGATGCCTGCCTCTTTTAAAATCCTCTGATTCACACGTTAGAAGCAGGATTTGTGCACATAGGTGCATGCCCACTTAAAATATGGGGCATATGTGCGTGCGGGCAGACTATTTCATAACATGCACGCGTTTGTTATAAAATGGCTTTGGCCCTGGACACTGGCCGATGTATGCGCGCATGCCAGTTTGAAAGCTACCATCTTCATGAGCAAGAAGACAATTCACAAGCATGGGACATGGCAATATGGTAAAAATATTGTTTTCAACTGGGAAAAAATAACCCAACAAATAAATATGTATTAACCTGAGAATGAAAAAGAAAATATTAAAAAAAAAAAAGTTTCCTTCCCAACAAAGCATTTTGGGCAAAACATGGTGTCCATGAGATAGGACATTTTGATCTGTGTTACAAGAATGTTTAGGACTCAGGAGTTTATTCATTTATTAAAAATGAAAATTGCATCTATATTGCAAGTATATTTTTGATTTTCTTAAAGGACTGCTATATTCACCGTACTTGTTTAATATACTACCATAAGGCCAAGGAAGATATTCTGTAGAAAACAAGTATGGAAAGCATGCAGAAGCATGCCTTTGGAAATGCTTTCCAACATAGATTTGTAGAAGCGTTGTGTATTAGGGATGTGAATCGTTTTTCAACGATTAAAATTATCGTCCGATAATGTTTATATCGTCTTAAATCGTTATAGATCACGATACAATAGAAATTCTAACGATTTATCGTTAAAAATCGTTAAATCGTGTTAGTGCGCACTAACTCGAGTTAGTGCGCACTAACTCCCCGTTAGTGCGCACTAACTCGATTTAGTGCGCACTAACTGAAAATGATACAAATAAACACTTTCCAGGTCACTGAAGGTCAGTTAGGAATGAATATGTGTTCCTATTGGCTGGCTGCCCTCTTATCTATTGATATTACCAAGGTTACCACTGAGGTGATGGTTGGGGGGATGGGAAATGGAACTGGAAACTAACGAACACCAACAGAAAATGAAACAAAGTGTTCACACTTCCCAGGTCAGTAAAGGTCACTTAGGAATGAATATGTATGTATGTATTCCTATTGGCTGGCTGTGCTCTTATCTATTGATGTTACCAATATGGTTGGGGGGATGTGAAATGGAAACAGTTTGGAAGCTTGACAAAAAAAGTAATGTAATGATCAGCACTCACGTGACTAGAACTTGTTTGTTTATTATTTTTGTTAGCAGGCACCTGAAATGCTAGTGCATGTTGAATTTGCCAATCACTGTGCATTTTAGAAAGGTGGTCCTGGCTGGAACTGTACACAGTTCAAATATATGTAATTGATTGTTGGTAAGTGTATTTTTTAAGTAGCCACACTGGCACAAGTATGTTTACTTTTCCTCCTACTTAACTCACTAGCTCAGCTTTGTAAGAAGGGCTTCTCTGCTTGTGTGTTGTTTTTGTTTGGTGTGAGGAGAGCAGAAACATCAGATCTTTATTCAATCTACTACAGTCATCTCTTACAGTGCCCTATCCCTATTAATACCAGGAGTGTTGTGATCTTCCTGCACACAGTGCCCTAACCCTGATACCAGTCTGAGACAGCTCCCTCCCTGCATTACTAGTGAGAGGCTGGCTTCACAGACAGGGGGGAGCTGCCTGACCCTCACTCCTGACTTCCCCCATGTCCCAGCTAGTGAATGGTGTGTGGGTGAGGGGGGGGGGGAGGATGGTGAAGTCTGAGACAGCTCCCTCCCTGCATTACTAGTGAGAGCCTGGCTTCACAGACAGGGGGGAGCTGCCTGCCCCTCACTCCTGACTTCCCCCATGTCCCAGCTAGTGAATGGTGTGTGGGTGAGGGGGGGGGGGGGGGGGATGGTGAAGTCTGAGACAGCCCCCTCCCTGCATTACTAGGGAGAGGCTGGCTTCGCAGACAGGGGGGAGCTGCCTGACCCTCACTCCTGACTTCCCCCATGTCCCAGCTAGTGAATGGTGTGTGGGTGAGGGGGGGGGGAGGATGGTGAAGTCTGAGACAGCTCCCTCCCTGCATTACTAGTGAGAGGCTGGCTTCACAGACAGGGGTGAGCTGCCTGACCCTCACTCCTGACTTCCCCCATGTCCCAGCTAGTGAATGGTGTGTGGGTGAGGGGGGGGGGGAGGATGGTGAAGTCTGAGACAGCTCCCTCCCTGCATTACTAGTGAGAGGCTGGCTTCACAGACAGGGGGGAGCTGCCTGACCCTCACTCCTGACTTCCCCCATGTCCCAGCTAGTGAATGGTGTGTGGGTGAGGGGGGGGGGGGGGGGATGGTGAAGTCTGAGACAGCTCCCTCCCTGCATTACTAGTGAGAGCCTGGCTTCACAGACAGGGGGGAGCTGCCTGACCCTCACTCCTGACTTCCCCCATGTCCCAGCTAGTGAATGGTGTGTGGGTGAGGGGGGGGGGAGGATGGTGAAGTCTGAGACAGCTCCCTCCCTGCATTACTAGTGAGAGGCTGGCTTCGCAGACAGGGGGGAGCTGCCTGACCCTCACTCCTGACTTCCCCCATGTCCCAGCTAGTGAATGGTGTGTGGGTGAGGGGGGGGGGGGGAGGATGGTGAAGTCTGAGACAGCTCCCTCCCTGCATTACTAGTGAGAGGCTGGCTTCACAGACAGGGGGGAGCTGCCTGACCCTCACTCCTGACTTCCCCCATGTCCCAGCTAGTGAATGGTGTGTGGGTGAGGGGGGGGTGGAGGATGGTGAAGTCTGAGACAGCTCCCTCCCTGCATTACTAGTGAGAGGCTGGCTTCACAGACAGGGGGGAGCTGCCTGACCCTCACTCCTGACTTCCCCCATGTCCCAGCTAGTGAATGGTGTGTGGGTGAGGGGGGGGGGGAGGATGGTGAAGTCTGAGACAGCTCCCTCCCTGCATTACTAGTGAGAGGCTGGCTTCACAGACATGGGGGAGCTGCCTGACCCTCACTCCTGACTTCCCCCATGTCCCAGCTAGTGGATGGTGTGTGGGGTGAGGGGGGGGGGGAGGATGGTGAAGTCTGAGACAGCTCCCTCCCTGCATTACTAGTGAGAGGCTGGCTTCACAGACAGGGGGGAGCTGCCTGTCCCTCACTCCTGACTTCCCCCATGTCCCAGCTAGTGAATGGTGTGTGGGGTGAGGGGGGGGGGGGGGGTGGATGGTGAAGTCTGAGACAGCTCCCTCCCTGCATTACTAGTGAGAGGCTGGCTTCACAGACAGGGGGGAGCTGCCTGACCCTCACTCCTGACTTCCCCCATGTCCCAGCTAGTGAATGGTGTGTGGGTAAGGGGGGGGGGGGAGGATGGTGAAGTCTGAGACAGCTCCCTCCCTGCATTACTAGTGAGAGGCTGGCTTCACAGACAGGGGGGAGCTGCCTGACCCTCACTCCTCCGGGGTATTGTGATCTTCCTGCACACAGTGCCCTATCCCTGATACCAGGGGTGTTGTGATCTTCCTGCATGCAGTGCCCTATCCCTATTAATACCAGGAGTGTTGTGATCTTCCTGCATGCAGTGCCCTATCCCTATTAATACCAGGAGTGTTGTGATCTTCCTGCATGCAGTGCCCTATCCCTGATATCGGGATGTGTGCAAGAAGATCACAACACCCCCGGTATCAGGAATAGGGCACTGTGTGCAGGAAGATCACAACACCCCCAGTATCAGGAATAGGGCACTGTGTGCAGGAAGATCACAACACCCCTGGTATTAGGGATAGGGCACTGTGTGCAGGAAGATCACAACACTCCTGGTATTAATAGGGATAGGGCACTGTGTGCAGGAAGATCACAATACCCCTGGTATCAGGGTTAGGGCACAAGTTCTAGTCACATTGACTGATCACATTACTTGTTTTGTCAAGCTACCAACTGTTTCCATTTCCCATCCCCCATATACTGTCAGTAGGAAACTTGGTAACATGAATAAATAAGAGGGCAGCCAATAGGAATACATATTCATTCCTAAACTGACCTTAACTGACCTGAAAAGTGTCAAATTGTATCATTTTCAGTTAGTGCGCACTAACTCCCAGTTAGTGTGCACTAACTCCCGTTAGTGCGCACTAACTCGAGTTAGTGCGCACTAATCGGAAAAAACGATTTTTAACGATTTTTTAACTAAAAAATCGTGCCTAAGACGATTTTCTTGCCCTGCCACACGATTTCTATCGTTAAGACGATATGGAAAACGATTCACATCCCTATTGTGTATACATATTTGGAGGTGGTGGAGAATGGGGTTTGGGGGAGAATGAGGTGTATGGTTATTTTCACAAGCCAATGAAACATAATCCATTAGACATTTAGCTTTCACTAGTTCTTGATTCGATTTTTTTTAATGTCCTTAGTTTCCTATTGAATGTTCTTATTGCTCTTATGTTTTGCTAGTTTTACTTTTTTGTTTAATTATTACTTCATTATTTTAGCTGTGAGAAGCTCTGATGGTTCAATTGAAATTTTAGACAACGGTTGGGATTATCAGCTGATATTCTGATTGTATTTAAATGCCCCTGTAGAAGGATTGTTGGGCTTCGTTTGTCAATAACCTGTTGGTCTAAAGACTTCCTATGCGAGTGGAGAAGTAGCCTCATGGCTAGAGCAGCGGGCTATGAACCAGGGAGCCCAGCGTTCAAGTTCCACTGTTGTTCCTTGTGACCTTCGGCAAGCCTCAAGTACAAACTTAGGGGGGTCATTCATCAAATTGCAATTTGAAAATATAAATTAGTGAAAAGGGAGGAGTTTGGGTGGGGTTCAGTTAAATTAGGGGCCTGTAGCACTGCGGGAGATAATGTATCACACGTTATCGCCCTCAGTAGTGCAGGAAATAGCTATAGATATTTCATTGGTGCTGCGGGGGTGATAGTGTGCAGTGCAACTGCGGCAGGTGAAAATTCCCCGCCCTGATGCGCCCCCCCCCTGCTCATTATTACCCCTGCCCCTTTTTTTTTCCGCAGCTCATCATTCCGCTATAATTGTAGTGGAATGATGAATCTAGGGCAGGGCTTCCCAAACCTGTCCTGGGGACCCCACAGCCAGTCGGGTTTTCAGGATGCCCACAACGAATATGCATGAGATACATTTGCATATTCACAGAAACTCAGTGTTTGCAAATTTATCTCATGCATATTCATCATGGGTATCCTGAAAACCCAACTGGCTGTGGGGTCTCCAGGACAGGTTTGGGAAAGCCCTGATCTAAGGATTAGATTGTAAACCCTCCGGGGATAGGGAAATACCTACAGTATCTAAATGTAATCTGCTTTGAAGTAGCAAAAAGCAGAATATAAAAATCTAAATAAATATGGGCTTCAATTAATAATCAACTAAGATTAAGCCTTAAGACTTTTTATATGCAAATAGAACAATTTTTAAAAAAGTGTTTTTTCATGAGGTGAATGAATGAGATGACTGGGTGCCCTTTGATGTCACCCTGAAGGTACACCGACAGGCTTGCTGACACTTCAGTACATATTTAAAAAGAAATATCTAAGTGTTTGAATTGGGTTGGTAGTCTGGTTTTGGTGAAAACAACAGTGTATTCATATTCCCTTCCTTTTGGTGTGGTTCATTATTTTACTGACATGTAATTTTATATGTTTTTAAATTTTTTCTCTGATTTACGTTGACGGTAATTCATTATTATGTTATTATATTGTAAACTGCTATGAGAATATTAAATGGAATGTGATCAATCAAATTAAATAAATAAATAAATAGATAAATAATAATAAAATGACAAGGACAACTTTCTAAATCTGAGAAACACCCTCTCTAAATGAATCTGTTTTGGCGAAGAGTTCTATAAAACAAGGGCTTTGCATGAATAAGCATGAGATCTTGTTATGTTGTTATTATTTTTATAATTCATTTAGCTTGATCGATCAAGTTGTTGAAGACATTTCTTTTTAAGGTGGCATTTCTTTTTTTCTGTGTAACTGCTGCCCCTTTTTGTGTGTATGGACAGCCAGGTGGCCACTGTTCCAATATTCCATATATTGGAAAGCATACAAATGGTATTGCAGAATTCATGAAGCATAAAAGGCATGTTTCTTGTAACAGTGACTTCATTATCTGGGCTATACTTCAAGATTATGGCTTTCAGAATTTGGGTGGCAGGGACACCACAGCCGGACATGGAAAACTTGAAATGAGTCACAGAATGAAATCCCATTAAACTCCTTCCCCTCCCACCAAGGGTAAAACTGTAGATAAGACACAGTTTGCATCTTTTACATTTGAATAACATTTTCAGCTCTGGTTGTAATGTAGTGGAATCTGAAACCAGAGGCATTTTCCTTCTACACTTGTGGCACATAAAACTTTTGTGCCCTGGCACAGTTCGATTTCGTGGTGGACTCTTGTGCTTTTGGCCTCGCTCTCAACTGCATCCCTGACGCAAAAGGCTGGAAACCCCTGCTGAAAGAACTTCCCCAGCAGGGAATACGCCCTACAGTGGTCTCAGGGATCTCAATAATTATTCACCAAGAGTTACTCTTTTTAATGGAAGTCATGAGCACACAGCAAAGGAAATATGATCTACCGAAGTTCTCTCTCCCAATAAGCCATTGTGCCAAACCAAGCACAATGATTACAGCATGAAACAAATGATACACATAAAGCATAGGTAAGATGCAGCTCGCTGCGCTGCTGCATGGAAAGCAGTCAATAATATGTTACTCGTAAGTGCCATGCTGTTTGAAACAAAGGGCTATTGCTGGTGCATTCATACAGTGTAAGCTGATCTTAGGGCCTTATTCAATGCAATTTGTTTTTCATAGGCACAGCATGGGAAAAAGTCATTTTTGAATAAGGCCCTTATTTGAAGAAAGTTAAACAATGATGCAGTTTTGTGAATGCTAAATGTGTATGTGAGCTTTTATGTTGCAAAGAATGTATGGCCAATATTAGTAATTTCACTTTAAGCATACACATACACTTAAGCAAACTGAAAGTGGGACGCTTTCGAAAGATGTTAGCCAAGAATGCTGGGGCGTTCTAAGCTGGATTTAAGAAAATGTTTGTACGTAGAAAATAATAACAGAGCTTCCAACTGACCCGGTCTCTGGAGGGAGGCTTTTGTTAGGCGCAGCCCGGGTATGAGTATATGGGGCTCGTGCCTTAACTCTCCTGAAACTCAGGCAGTAAAGAACAGCTGCTTTGCTTCATCTACTCTCCCTGCAGCAACAGGCAAGCATCCCTGTGGAGGACAGGAGACGAGGGAACGAGGTTAGGTTAGAGCAGACCAGCAGAGCAGAAATGAGATACCAAGAAGCTGTCTGCTCCAACCCTGATCCTGTCGTTCCCCCCCACCCCCAATTTGCTGCTGGTTGCAATGGGGAGAGGGGGGTGAAGCTGGAGCAGATACTGCAGAATAGAAAAAAGAGCCTCTGAGTTTCCTGCTGCAGCCTTTCCATCTCCTATCCACATGGCCACAGGTGGCAGGTGGGACTATATGAGGGGAACTGGTGGACTGGTGAGCTGAGTGACTCTTTTCCTGCTCTTCTGTGTCTATTCCACCTCCTTTTCTTCTGTCCCTGCCACCTGTTGCCTCTTGCTGGGGGGTCAGGAGGAGGAAGAGGGCTGAATCTGGCACAGTCCCAGGCCCTGACTCTGACTCCAGTGAGTGATTTGTTCAGAGAGAAGGTGAATGCTGAATGGGGAGGGAGAGGACAGGTTGAGTGTTTGGGACAGTGAAGAGGGGATGATTGCTTGGGTAAGGGATAGGGTGATATGGTAGAGTTGAATGTTGTGGGAGGTAAAGAAGGGATAAATGTGTGAGTGTAGCTTTGTGAACCTCACTAAACTTCTCTTGTCAAGGGTTTTGGAGATTTTCTTTTTCTTTCTTTTTTTTTTTGCATTTTAATCCCTCCCTAGTTATTTGGCCAGTCACCTACTTTGGAGTTCGTCCTGCTCCTCTATAAATATTGGGTTGAGCATGCTCAGAGATAGTTCCCTGTTGGTCTCTGGTTCATTTGGGTTTTGTTTGGATGTTCAGTTTGGAGAGAGTAAGTTTTTGGAGTTGTCTCAGTAGGCTCCACAGCCCACATAAAGGAACCCATCATGGACACAACATTGTTGCCTTGATTGAAGAAGTGCATTTTCTTGATAGAGCCAATTTGGGTGAATTGGTAGAGGAGATTTTTGATCAGCCCCCATCAGTAACGCAACCTCTCCCCCTGCTCTAAGGGACTGGATTGCAGCTGTTTGGGCTATCACCGCTTAACAGTGGGACTAAACAACTAGGCTTTTTGTGGGCAGTTTGAAACACCCAAATTTGAGAGGAGAAAGTTTATTTTCCAGAAGAGGAGGATTTCCCAATCATGTATGAAGAAGGGTTTATGGACACTGCTTCAAAACCAAAGAAAACCATAGAAAGGAGAAGTACAAAGGATAAAGAAACCACAGCATTGGGTACTGTAATTCTTTTGTTGACCATAATGTTTTTTTCCATTTTGGCATGGATTCTTTTCATGCCTACTGTGTGAGTTTCTCCATATGATTCCTGGCTGTTGAAAACTGCTATCGGTGAGTACTAATTGAATTGGAGAGTGACTGGAAGTGACTGTATAGTAAAGATTCCCCATACCATCTAGGGCCCCAGAGGCTTGGACCTCCTCCCTGCCAGTGAACCCCAGCATCCAAGATTGAAGTCTGATATTATTGAACAATGTGAGAGATCCAAGAGTGAAAAATTAGCCCTGGGACTTTGCTGTAGCCCCTGCATTAAGGGGTTACAAATGTATAGGGTGGGGGGGGGGGGGGGGGGGGGAAGAAGCACAAAAGTGGAGAATGTTGGTGGAGGGGATGAATGAGAGGTGAGAAATGAGTCTCCCATTAGAGTCAAAATGAGAGGAATGACGTGGCACCTGATAGACTAACCAATTTATTGATTGGTTAGTCTATAAGGTGCCACCCGACTCCTGTCTCCCATTAAAGGCCAAGATTTAAAGATTGAGCACAGGGCTGATGGAAGCATTTTCACTGAACTCTTGCATAGGCAACCTGGATGTTTTATTTGATCCTGCCTTATCTTTCCATCCATTGGTTAAAAACAGAAGTAGGACAGGCTTTTTCAAACGTCACATGCTTTGTGGCCTTAAACTTCTGCAAGAGAAAGCAGACTTTCGAACTGTGGTACAGGCTTCCATCCTACCATTAGTAGACTACTGCAGTTCCACACTCCTTGGTCTCCCTGCTCTTGATAGCTTTGTTCCAAAATATATATGTGAGTGAGTGAGTGAGTGAGTGAAAGAGAGAGAGACTACAATGTGATCTCCCTAGAAAGGTATTTGTATCCCTATGGTAGGCTGACCTAGTAACTCGAGGTGAGGTTTAGGTATTAGTGTAGGGGGTTAGGGGCCACTTTGACATTCAAAGTGAGATGTACAAACAGAACAGTGGTCTCTTGTGAAGATTTGATGACCTTCAGAGTGAGGAAACTCACTCCAAGATGAGATTTGGGCAATGTTCTCTCCACCTAGCTTGATGTTACCCAGGTAGAGAGTCCATCAAGCTAGGTTGAGAGAACATTACAGGAATTGCAACAGGTCTGGCACCTATCGCAAAGTCTGATGATGTTATTGCAATTTGCACTAACTTAGCTCTTTGCATAGGTAATTAGAGCAAAGTGCGATAAACTGAATATTTGCATAAACCACGCCCCTTTTGCTATCGCATGCGATACTTACCGCATTTTGATAAATCTAGGCCTAAGTGAACTAGGTGGCCTACTGAGCAGGTGGTGGATGCCTGGAATGCCCTTCCGGAGGAAGTAGTGAAGACTAAAACTGTGAAGGATTTAAAAGGGGCATGGGATAAACACTGTGGATCCATAAAAGCTAGAGGATGGAAATGAAGAGGAGAGCCATGGGGTGGCTTACTGGAATGGAGGCTACTGCCTGGTGATTACTACCCTTACTCAATAAGCCTTCACATGGTTAATGCAACTCCAACATTGCTCTCTGCTTCAATGGCAAGGGGTAATGTGGAAGAGAGGATTTGCATTCAGACAACAACCAGCAAGGACTGAACTTCACAATCTGGGTAAACAAATAATCATGGGGGTAGCTGGCTTATTACGGTGGTTACTACTCTAAACCAATTAAGCCTGATACATCACTTTGAATGCATATACAGTGTTGCTCTCTGCTTAAACGGCAGGGATAAATGTGGAAAAGAGGATTTACATTAAGACAACATCCAACAAGGCATTGATCTGTGCAGTCTGGATAAACAAGCATCAGGGTAACTTTCTTGATGTGGCGGTTACTACCCTTAACCATTAAGCCTTATGCTCACCTTTGATGCAACTCCAAAATTACTTTCTGCATCAATGGCAGGGGAGTGGCAGGAAATTTGAATCAAACAGTTACTAACCAGGGCCCTGAACTTGGTGGTTGGTGAAACAGATAAGTTTGGGAAAATAAATGTGGGAGCTTGCTGGGCAGACTGGATGGGCCGATTGGTCTTTTTCTGCCGTCATGTCTATGTTTCTAGGTTACTGCTTCCACTGACCTGCAGCGATTAGGTCTTCTTCTTCCCTGGCCTCACTGGGCTAGAAGAAAAAAAAGCTTTGTAGTCACAACTGGGCCCACCTGATTTCCAGAAGCAGGAGGAGGCCTTACCGGCCGAAGACGGCAAAGCTGTGGCAGTCTGGGCCTTGTGGAGGAAGAGCGGTAGAGCTACGACAAGCCAGGTCCTACAGCTGAAGAGCGGTGGATCTGCTGCAGGCTGGGTCGCATGGCAGAGCTGCAGCAAGCTGAACCACTCAGCTGCAGAGAAGATGCGTAGCGGCAGGTTTGGCTGTGTGGCCAAAGAGGAGCAGGGACTGGGCCACATGGCCAAAAAGGAGCATGGGCCTAGCAGAAAGAGGAGCCGTGTCTACTCCACAATGAAAAGAAGAGACCCCTTGATGGTGTGGGAGCTCAAAAAGAAAGTTGCTTCTGCTGCCTTCATGTTCTGGGGAGAGAAAAAAGAGAGAGAGAGAGTGTGGTGTGTGTATGTGTGTGTGTGTGTGTATGTGTGTGTGTGTGTGTGTGTGTGTGTGTATGTGTGTGTGTGTGTGTGTGTGTGATCATGTGGGGGAGAGAGCATGTGTTTGTATGTCTGATCATGTTGGCAAATTTTCATAAACATACAAAGAATCACCTTTGCATTGGAGTACATGAACAATAATTCCAAACAAAATTCAAAGTTTAGGTACTGAAAATAATAAGAAAACCAATTATTTTGAGTTATTTATCCATTTAAACAAACACAAAGAAAGAAAAAAAAAAGGGAGGTTGCAATCTATAGGAAATATAAGGAAAAAGAAAGAAATAAGGAAAAAAAAATAAGAAATAAGCTTGGCATGCAGTCAGACTAAAACATTTATCACTACTGCTGATACTTATAGTGATGCTGGAGAAGAAGTTAATGGCCATTTGGAGTCCAGAAAAGCCTTAAGCTGTTCAGGGGCAAAAAAAAAAAGATAAAGTCATTATTATACTTAATGTGACATTTACAGGGGTATGTAAGGGAAAAATAGCAACCTAAAGAGATAGCCTCTTGCCTAAATGAAAGAAAAGCTCTTCTTCTCTCCTATGTTACACGTGCTATGTCTGGGAACACCCAAATAGACTGATGACCATGAAATAAAGATGAAAAATTACAAAAATAATTATGCATAACCAAACTTAGATCCTGTGAAGTAAAAAAAGTAATTAACAATGTAGCACGGTCAATAATATCAGAAGAGCTCTCAAGGAAGTCAGTCAAGTTAGCAAGACTAGACGCTACTTGATTCTTAGGATTTTGAGAAGAAACAGAAGGAAGAAACAACAATTTACTTATTGACAGAAGACCATCAGTAGGAAATTTCAAGACCTCAAGAAGGTATTTTTTAAAGGTAATATCGGGTACTTCCCCAATAACCTTAGGGAAATTCAAGAACTGCAGATTCAAATGCCTAGATTGATTTTCTAAAAGTTCAATCCTTCTAGATAAAACATTGCGTTCTTTAACAAAAATAGACTCTAAGCTTTGGATAACTTTGATAGTCAATTCCGTCTGATAAATTTTCTGAGAAAAAACAGCAAACTGATTCTCATAAGTCCCCATTTGATCAAGTCGAAAAGTAAAGGAATCCATTTTTAAAAAATAGGCATTTAGGGAAGCTCCAAAACTTTCCATAAGATTCCAAAGGAATCCAGAGTCACAACAGCTGGGCGACTAACCATTACAGGATGGCTCGATAAAAAAGGGGTTTCCTGAGTTGAATTTGTGGAGGGCACCGCTGTAGCTGTGTCCACCTCGGCCAGAACTGGAACAGTCAAAGATAGCCAAACCGACTCCAAGGGCAGACCCCAACTCATTGCAGGCTGCAGATCTGTACTCTGTAAGACTGGCTCCAACATCCTGTTGGCCTCCTCTGAAGCAGTTGTGCCGAAGGTGTCATCATCAGGCACTGCCATGCCAGTAGGAGAGGAAAGCCACTATGCCAGTGGAAGCCGCTGATTCAGTGGACTCAAGGACAGCTCCACTGTAGACACCTGCCTTTCTCCCTCACTACAAGCGGCATCAGACTCCTTGGCTCCTTCAAAGTCAACTGGATGGGAAAGGAGGTGATTAACTGCTGGCTCGTAGGGAAGGAGGATTCCGGAGGATAGACCCTCACCCTACCCTTCCTTTTGGAAGGCATTGAGGTAAGAAAAGCTAAGAATTAGTGCAAAAAAGAAACCGGGAAAGAAGCAGAGCAGACAACCTCCACCTCTAGCATGCCACCATCTTGCCTGTGCTTCTGTCATTAGTGCTGTAATCATTTTACAATGGTTTAATGCCATATGGGTTCCAAGTCTCTTTTTTTTGCAAAGTTTTTTGGTTGGCATCACAACAGTGCATATTTACTTCATAATGTCCTTTTTCAGGTAAAATCTATTGTTATAAATGCATAATTTTAAACTGTTGATGGGGAGGTCAATGGGGGGGGGGGGGTTTGCCAGGTTATAAGGTTTGCCTAGGATGCCTAATACCCTTGCACCGACCCTGATTAAGCAACTGAAGGAAAGGGCAAAAATAAAAAGTAAACAAAACTTGCAAATTGGTTTACTATTTTTTTGCCTGTAAGAGCTAAATTTGAGGAGTGGGAAAATATCTCACAGTGCTTTGAGCAGGAGTTTTTGATTGCATCATTTTTCTGGCTGAATATATTTCCCCTATTTTGGAAGAAGCAGAAAATTAGATCCGTAAGTAAAATGTATGTTGTTCCAATTTGTACAAGAAAATTGACTCACAGGCTTTGTGTATTTTTCTTTTTTGCCCTGCTTTTGCCTGATCCAGAAAACATTGGCAGACAGAGAACAATTCTTGATAGCTCAAACCCATAAAGTTGAATTTTCAAAAGTTATGTGTGTAAAAGATAGCACGAAATTGGCATATACCATTTTAAAAGTTGCAAACACGCATATAAATCAGGGTCTACAAGTAAATCTGTATGGAGAAGCGCCTTAAGCGTGATTTAGCACTTAACAGTGTAAAAAAGGCGCAGGCCAGAGGCGTTCCAGAAAGGGGACAACATTTATGTGAGTTAAGTTGCCATTTTACAATCTGCCAAAGCGACATGCATCTTCTACTCGTGTATATTATCATGCAGCCATTATCTGGCGCAAGTGATTGAAAACATGACTAGGTGGGGGGTGTGGGTGAAATGGGGGGACTTCAGGCTGAAGACCCAGGAGGCTGCTCTTGAGCTGCAGATGGATTGGGTGAAGTGGTTGATTAACTGATAAAACTAGTTATTTCGTTGCCGCATGCATGTTATACAATCCCTTGACTTACGGGTGTAAAAGCTGATTTACAGGAGATAAATATGTCTAAACCACTCAGGTTAAATCTACTCACATATTACCTTTAATATCTGAAGTACAATTAGGTGGTTATATCATTTGTGCACACTTATCTGGCTAAATTCTGACTTATTTGACCAAGTAGTGCCTTTGCCGCTGCTAAAATGGACAGATTTGAACTTATCCATATAAGTAAACATAGAAATGCAGAAACAAAGATATGAGGGCAGAAAAGGACAACACAGTCCATCCAGTCTACCCAGCAAGCTCATGGCAGCATCTGCCAAGTCTACAATTCCCCCCATACCTAACAGCCTCCCAGATCATCAAACCAGGGGTCTTTTAGACTTATCAGCTTTTTTTAGACTTATCGGCTAGCATACATACACAGATAAGTACAAAAAGCGCTACTTAGATGGACAAGTAGCACTTTTTACATTTATCCAGCTAAGTGCTACTACTTAGCTGGATAAATTGGAATTTATCTGGATAAGTGCCTTCTCCATCATCTCCACGTTTCCAAATAAGTCTGAACTTGTGCAGTTCGTGGTTTATACATAAACGAACATTTGTGTGCGCATATGTACTTGTATTTTAACCTACACATATCATATCTACGCAGATTCTAAAATACAGTGCAACTTTGCATGGGTCCATATACATGCATAAATGGATGGACATGAACAATTTTGAAAGTTATCCTCCCTATGTGCAAGCCTAAGCACCTGTAACCTTACAATCTTACAATACCTTTGCAACTCCACACCTCCGCCCGTCCTCTAAGACTAGCCCAGAGAGGCACTCTGCAAGCACCTACCATCAAGACCTCCTTCAGAAAAAGAGCTATGTCCGCTTCGGGCCCCAAACAATGGAACCTGCTCCCTCCTGAACTAAGACTTGAACAATGTCCAATCACCTTCAAGAAGAGACTTAGGACTTTGTTGTTTGGCCAAGCTTTCCCATAACCACTCCTTTCCGCCATGGTTTCAGTCTGTATCATCAGGTTACTGTCTCCCTAAGGAGGTTAGCATAGTCCTTCCCAATATAAGTTCCCAGCTTTCGCCCAAGTTATGTCTACCCATGTTCCTATACCTGCTTTCACCCTAGTTATTTATTTATTTATTTATTACTTTTTTTATATATACCAACATTCATCTCAATTGAGATATCACATCGGTGTTATCCAGGTTTCTCTACCTTGTTCAATGTAAGACAAGACTGTGTCACTGTTGTTTTTTGCTGGTTGTAATGTAAACCGAAGTGATAATTAATCCTGTTAATTGAACCTCGGTATATAAAAGCTATAAATAAATAAATAAATAACCTTAACCATAGTAAAATCTTCTCCTGAAGAAACTCAGATTGCTTGTTAAACGAGCTGTGCTTACTAGATATGGACTGCTTATCTTGCTATACTGAGCTGTTATCACACTAAGTGCTTTGGGTCTCCTTTCTTACTGGACATTTAGATTCATTTCCTGTGTAACTACTAAATGTTAATCCAACTGCCAGATTCACGATGCTATTTTTTCCTTAATGCTTTTGTCGCTCCGCTTTCATTCCCTTCTGGGACTGGAGCTGCTGCCACTCCTTCTTTCTGATTTGAGAGGTGCGATCTGATGTAAACTGCCACACTGTAAGTGAGATTAATGGCAGTAATTAAGTTTCATTTCTTCTTTTATTAACATTTATGTCACCATCAATGATCATCCATCCTGTGTTATTGTAAGTACAACATAAAGCAAATGATACTGTCCAAGAGAATATGAGGAGCAATAAATATGTTCTGGTTTTTGTCGTCTTGGTTCTTGCCCTGGACTTCTTTCCTAATGGCTTTTGTGACTTCTGAGGGTGACATTCCCATAAAATCTAGAGGGGCCCTGGGGACAACTCCCTGGGGTCGGAGAATGGATTAGTTTGTTCATTGCTTATCACATAATTCCCATAAGCGGCTAAGGCCTAATTCAGCCTTTTTGTCTTCATCTATACCTGTTCTGTAAAGCAGCTTTACATGATGCAAAAGGATGAACTGAAATGTATAATAACTGAAGCAAACTCAAGTCTGGTTCCCTTAAATATATATTCTGATCTAACAGACCGTTTCACTTTAGAATGAGATTCAGCTGTAGCTTTAATGACACCTCTGGTCTTTGGTCTGGCATAGAAAGTCTCTAATTTCAACCATCTAATATCTAGGGGAATTTGTTCATGAAACAGTTCAGGGATGTGAGCCTGATTTTTTGAGGGAAGCCTTTCATAAAGCCATCCTTTGTTAGTCTGAGATGTGTTGGGATTTTGACTCAGTGTTTAAAAGGTTAGAGAGGGCAGCAGTCCAACCCTATCTCCTGCCTCCTATTAATTTCACATTTATAATTATTTCACAGTACTTCCAGCTCTATCATCTAAAATTGTGAAGAATCTTCTCTGTGGATGTTTGATCTCTTTTCTGTGATTTTGACTATTAAGAAGGATTGCAGCCTGCCCACTCTCATGGCTCATGCAGTGCTGAAGCTTTACTTTTGAGTCTCCAGTTTATTTGTTGGGATTGGACTGGCAGGGATTGGACACAATGCAGAGATGGGACACCCTCGAGTCCAGGGATGGAAGAAAGACAGCTACTGGCACTGCAGTGACCCCTGCTAGTCAGAGAGCAATGATGAGGATGTGTCTCATGAAATTTAATAATAATTTTTATTTCTATTCCACCTTTTGTAATACTTAAAAGCAGATTACATTCAGGGACCATAGGCACTTCCCTATCTCAGAGGGCTTACAATCTAAGGCCTAGATTTACTAAGCTGTGATATGGGTATAATAAACAGCATTTAATGCATGGTTAATGCTGTTTATCGTGCAGTATAGCCATATCTTGGCAATATTGCATGATATTCATATCATCATGCAATATCTTGGCCCAAAACACACCCCTATTACAATTAGCTGCTTTGCATGCAATTTGCATGCATTAATTTTGCAAATTCATGCTAATGCATAGTAAATCCTATGCAAATAAAATAACATGTATAAAGAATATGAAGAAATCACATATATGTTTTGAGTAATCAACGTGTTAAACCCTCATATGTAAGCAAATGCACATTTATGCTGCAAAGCGTTTTAATGTTTAATCTCTTATTGTGATGATGCTTGCTCAGTATGCTTAATCATGGGGTAAATACACGTCGTTTCTCATCAAAGCATGCAGCAATTTTTGGGAGGAAAGACTGTTTTAAAATTTTTTTTTAATTTTTTCAATTTTTTAACTAAATGGAATTTCACTCCAACATAATTGTATGTGACAAAAAAGTTTTCAACTTATCCTTCCAGATAACGCTTGAGACAAAGAGCTCATCAACTTTGCTCAGCAAATGCCCGACACCGCTGGTGTTTCGTGGACTTCGTCAGGGGCTTGTGTTTCTAAAAAAGGAACGTGAAATATAATTCATGAATGCCTTGTACATTTCAAGTTGAAAAACTACATTAGTTCGACTTACGTGCGTGTCTGGAGTGGGAAACAAACTTCTTCAGTATGTGGTGTTTCAAACAAGGATCCGCCATTTTCAAAATGACGTATTTTAAGCTTATGTACAACTCATGTTACAACCAATCAGGAAGGAGGAAATTGTTTATTAACCAATAGTGAACATCTGAATAGCCCTTTAAACTAACAAAGACCATTCAATGATATCGTTCATGCCCCTAGGGAATTCTGTTGACAGTTCAAAAATCCATCTTTTAACTAAACGGCAGCGTAAATGTACATTGAGGGTTTTACACGTTGATTACTCAAAACATTTTTATATATGTGATTTCTTCATATTCTTTATACACTTTCTATCGCATATAATACCAGTTTTTTATTTCCAAGAATAAAATAACATGGCCAGTTTAGGGAATCAGCAGTGTTATTTTAGCGAGTTTGAAAGAGGTGTAGTTATTTTTTTCTGGGGACATCGGGATGCTAAATATGCATTCTGATGTCCCTGGGAGGCCTCAAAGTCACAGGCCCAAAAATAACTACCCTCCCACCACTATAAAATCTGCCGGGGGGGGGGGGGGAGGTCTATCCTGCCCAAGCCCCTCCACCCATCGAGGCAGTGCAGGTCCAAAGAATTTAAAAAAAATCATTGGCACGCAGCGAAGCCCCTTTGTAGAAAATACCCCGCCTCAACCAAATACTCCCCTATCAAACCCTCTAGGGTGCAGACATCCCCTCCCCAGTACCCATGATTTGGGGGGGGGGGGTTATGGATAACATATTTTTCTTTGAATATATACATTATGTAGCCCCTGTTCCAGTGCAGGATCCTAGAAGATAGGGTACATGGATCCTGTGGCCAACTCTTCTTCTCTTTTCACAATTTCACAGCCCCAGGGTGTCAGGTTCTTACCAATAGGGGGAGGAAATATTTCTCCGAGGCCCAGGGTGTTAGGGATGACTCTTTTTTTTATACCTTTCCCTGGTGAGGTCTTTTCTCTCATTCTGAGGGGGGATGGGAGTAACATTATACTCTAGACCCTCAAACTACTACCTACAGTTCGTGAATGCAATCTGCTTTGAAGTGCCAAAAAGCGGAATATAAAATCAAATACAATTTTACTGTAGCAACTGCTCAAAAGCAGTTAGGGGCACTTTACACACCAGGTCTTGGTACAAGCAGCTTGTTGTCACAGTTCTCCAATTTTCTTTATCTGTGCAAGTGGCTCTCAGTAAAACGGGCCAAGGGAAATACTCACCCTCCAGGGCATGGAAAAGCAAGGCTTCCCAGATGGACAGGGGTGGCCTAGCTGGGCAGAAAAATCATCTTCCAAAAATACCAGCAAACCAAAAACGCAGGGCCTCAGTCTCTGCATAAACTTCCACTTGTACTTCTTCTTCCTAGGGTGAAGACTCCAGATTGGGGGGGGGGGGGGGGGGGGGGTTTCCAAGTGTAACAAAACATTCTTACTCTTAGTTTTCTCTCTCTCCAGATGGCATAGAGGATCTTTCGGAGAAAAGATCCAGGCAGCAGAGAATGAATCTGCTCTTCTGGTTTCCCCCACTTCAGGGCAGGAAGGGAGGCAGCAAAAATCTTCCTCCTAAATCCTCAAAACAAATTCTTCACACAAAAATGCAAAAAAATCTGGAATTCTCTTGCAGAGAGTCACCACCAGCTACCAACCTCAGATTGTGGGCTGGAGTGTGCAGAGTTTTTCCTAACCTGGCCACTCCAGAAAGAGACTCCCCTGTAAGCCCTCCCCAGGCCAAGAACCAGGGGTCTTGCAATAAACTCCAAAAATCATCAAAAATCTAAAAAAAACCCAAACTGGAGACAACTGGTGCCATTTTGAAAGATGGCATCAACCAGACCCAAGCTTAGGGGGCACTCTGGGCCACCACTAGATCACCACGGATTCTTCTTTGAGGTACGGGGGGTCCATGGCCCCCCCCCCCCAGACCACCTGGGACTATTTTGTTTTGGTGAGGGAGAGGGGGTTATATTAAAAACCAAGGATTTAATCTATGGAAGTGGGGGCAGGGGAGGGTGTGGGGGTTGGATGCCTTGGGGATGTTTTTGAATTGGGAGGGAATCTCCCATTCACTTGGAAAGGTGAGGGGTTTGAAAAGGGGACGGGGTGTTGCCATGCAAAACTAAATCTATTTTTAAAACTTTGCCTCTAGAGGTGGCAGGGGGATGGGCAGGGGTCTCACAGGGCCCTCCGGGGCAAGGAGATTTTGAAGCGTTGCAGGAGATTTTACCGTTGGGCCCTGTTGCTATTTTAAGGTGCATCCAGTGCACAGTTGACTCAGAGCCCTCACCTTGTCGTGTAAGTCCTGACGAGGAGCAAGTCCGCAGATCTGCGGACTTGCTCCTCGTCAGGAGCAGTAATGACGTTACCCGGTAAGAAGCCGCTGCGCGCCGCAGCTTCAAGTTTTAAAATACGAAGTTAATGCACACAACAGTAGGCCCCGCCCTGGATTGCCCATGCCCTGCCCCCTTTCATTTTGCCGATGCACGTGCGCATACCCACATAAATCATGACTTTTCAAATCCCTGTCGCTCACACATGGCCAAAACACGCATGTACGTGGGCCTTTTTGCACAAGCACCACTTTTAAAATTGATCTCTCTGAGGTCAATTTCAAAAGGAGTTACACAGGTAAATGCAACATGCTACCATAGGACTTTTAAAAAGCCACTTACTCAGGTAAAGTGCACTTACATGTGAATATCCTATGGACAATTCAATGGCGTATAGTGCAGCAATTTTCAAAAGCCCGCTTACATGGGTAAGGTGCATTTACATGTGTAAAGTGCATCTATCCATGCAAAACCCAATTTCAAGCCTGTAAATGCTTTTTAAAATCAGGTCCATAGTGCCTGTCACCTGCTTCATGTAAAGTTCTTGCTTGCTGCCAGACCTTAGACCTTCACCAGCCTACAGTATGCTAATAAAAAAAAGAATACAGATTTCAAAACAGTTGGGGTCGGATTTTAATTGCTACGCTTGGGCGTAGATTTGTGCGCGCACCTGGCGCGCACAAATCTACGCCTGATTTTATAACAGGTGCACAGCCACACGCATGTTACAAAATCCAGGGTCAGCTTGCACAAGGGGGGTGCACAGTAGTGCACCTTGTGCGTGCCGAGCCCTAGGGGAGCCCCGATGGCTTTCCCCGTTTCAGAGCGGCCTCAGAGGGAACTTTCCTTCAGCCCCCCCACCTTCCCCTATCTAACCCGCCCCCCAGCTCTACCTAAATCCCCCCCTACCTTTATTTTATAAGTTGCGCCTGCCTCCGGGATTTATGCACGAAGGCTTTGAAAATCTCCCCCTTGATGAATAGAACATCCAATAATTAAAAATTCATAAAACATTTTTGTAAAAATTTTCCATACACCAATAAAATATTTCAAAACAGCAGACAAATACAACTTCTGATCTTCCTGTGAGATCCAGGTCAGGTCCCCTGGTTGTATTTCCATGAGAAGAAATACCAATTCAGCCTCGGGTCTTTCTCCTGCTGGGACCTCTTTAATAAGGAGGGATTCTCAAGCTCACGAGCCATGATGGCAGCTCCCTTGAACCAGCACTATATAGTCCTCTGTTTACTCCCTCTAAAGGATCTTTCTCCCCTCATCCCTTAAAGGAAACATTCTCTACAGACCCCACTAAAAATTCCCTTCATAAAATTCCATTGAGTTACATAACAATGTTCTATTACTATTCACTCTGCTATCTAGTGGCTATTCATGGTAATCGCAAGCCTCAGTATTTTTCCTACCAAAATTTTACCAATCATTTACAAGGTCCCAGAAACAAATCCAAAGCGTCTTCCACCCACATTCTTTTCCAGGCCGTATTTTAATGACAAAGGGGCCCTTTTGAGGAGCCTGTCATAGTCTGTTCCAGTGATCCAGGAGTGCAAAGGAGTAGGCGAGGGAGAAATGTGTGCAGGAGAGAATAAAGCACTGGAGAATTGTTACGACTGTCGCTTCCCGACGTCTCCACTCCGCCCACCTTACCTTTTTTACGACTCCTCCCACGGTTGATGGACGTCTGGCTGCCGTGGCGTCTGCCTGCCGTCCTCTCCGGCGTCCCCGGTCCGGCTTGGGTGCTGCATCCCTCCATGTTGTCCAGGTACCATAGGGCGCATGTGCTGCGTGGCCCTGCTTCTTATTCTCTCTTTGGCGCGAACCTCAGGGGCGTCCCCCTGTGATGACGTCACGCATCCCGGATACAAAAGCCTACAATATTTGCTAGCTAATCGAGTTAGCAAGGAGGGAATTCCTTACGGATGGGATTCGCTCTCCGTACTTAGCTACTCTGCCTCTCCAACTTTTGGACTTTATCCTAATGGGGTACCCGCTCCTCGGGGGCTTCTCTCATTTCTTGCAGGTCGCTATCAGGAACCGGTACTCGCTCCTCGAAGGCCCATGCTCCCTGACTCGCTGCCTGAACTTATCGCTTCTGCTTGGAAGAAGCCGCTGCCTACATCATCAGTGAGTTACCAACTTTATTTCCTCAGAGCTGTTCCCTGGAACCAGGTACTCGGTCCTTGAGGGCCTGCCTCTATTCCAGCTTCTGTGTCACCTTCCGGGAGAAAGAACCCTGTGTATGCTCCACTGTACTCACTATCTCAGTTTCCTCCACTACAGCACAGCTATAGAGGGAATCGCTGTTCCAGTGTCCTGAGGAACCCTAAGCACAGCGGGCTTTATCTCTACTCACTACTGCCACCTCTGGTGGCTTCTCAACTCTGTCTAATAAAAGATATAACTCTGTGTTGTGTGTCCCAAAGCTGAGCCTGACCTGTGGCCCCTCACGGGACTTCCCCCCATGGGCGTGGTCAGCTGCCACAGTGTCCAAGGGTCCACCCAAAACCTTACAAACAATAACAAGAATCAGGTACAAGTCCTTGGGAGTCTGTGAGCCCAGAATCTGTGCAAGAAAGTACTTAATCTCCAAATACAGGAGTAAGGGGATCTCAGAAGGGCAAGGATTAGTAACTCCTTTCTCATCTCATGTACCTTGTTTTGGATTTCTCATACTAAACACTGTAAATTATCACATTTGTCAACTTGCCCTATTTTTTTTTTCAGTAAAGACATTTTTGGAGCACCACGAGGTCCATAATCAGTTGCTGCATGGCTCTGCTAGCTAGCCGGTTAATTTATCTGGCCTACTTCATTCCTCTCCGATCCACCCAATCCCTGCCCCTGACTTGACCGGCTAAAAACTTAGCTGGCTAAGCTACTGAGGCATCTGCTGACCATAGCCGGATATTCTATCCTCCCTGAGCTCACCTTAGGACACCTGTGTTATGTTTTGACTGGTGCACTGCCCTAGTCAACTCCCTGCCCCTGACTTGACCGGCTAAAAACTTAGCTAGCTAAGCTACTGAGGCATCTGCTGACCATAGCCGGATATTCTATCCTCCCTGAGCTCACCTTAGGACACCTGTGTTATGTTTTGACTGGTGCACTGCCCTAGTCAACTCCCCACCTGCCACTGCCCTTGGAGCGGGTTGTGCCAGTACGTGCCAGGCACTTATATCCAGAAGTGAGGGCCCCTCAGGGCTCGGCGGCTCGCCTCCCTCTCCCACCTTGCTGGGTAAGTGCTGTTTTGAATATCGGGCTCTACATCTTTTTCAAGTGACTCCTTGGGCATTCACCAGCATATGCCTTGGGCCCTGGTTATTAATCCTCCTCCCCCTTGTTGGAGAATCCATGCCATGGTTGCGGGACTAAGTCATGACTTAACTCTGGGATTGATTGTACTGCTCAGCTACTCATTGCATGGGGAAGGGGGTGGGGACTACATATAGTTTTCAGCTTCACCTCTGAAACGTGCCCAGGAATGTATCTTTATTGTGGGTGAAGATATGCACATTGTGAAAGTATGCACATGTTTATAGACCTTTGAAGTTTCACTTATGTGGATTCAGCCAATCTACCTGTGTAACTCCTGGTTTTATGTATCTGGTCCCTAGTAAGCCTTTGTAATTCATTGTAACAGGGGCTTCTGTTGAATAATCTTAGGCACTTATCATTATTACAAAACATTGCAGCCAGAATACTGGTGACCGGAAGAAAACACAATCATATTATACCATGTCTGTGAGAATTACAAAGATTGCAATTTAAGGTTTTGACCTTGGTACACAAATGATTGCATTTGAATGGTCCTAAACATCTGTAAGACTTATGGTATGACCTGCAAGATCCTTCAAGATCACCCCAACAATTGCCATTGGCAATACTATCTTTATTCTCTGCAAAACTGGCTTCTAGAAGGCCTATGGCTTTTAGCTTTTACGCCCCCAGAAGAGCTCCAAGCCAAAAGTAATTATTTGGCCTTCAGGAAAAAAGCAAAAGCCTGGCTCCTTGAACAGGCATTTGGATAATTTATGGCTGGATGCTGCCAGTAAGCTTTGAGAGTCTGGGGTGGCTTAGTTCTGGAATAACTGTATGAGTAGCTATGATTTAAGGCAAGGGTGAACAAACCAGTGGAAGGGAGCTCTCCTGGGAGGGGGTGTGTGAACAATCCTGAAAGAGGGCACACCGGCTCCCTGAACAGGGAAGAAAAAGTGACTCCACTGTCAAGCCTCGGTGCCCTGGAGGTGCTGCAAGCCCAGGAGGGAGGTTATAGTTGAAGAAGCTGGCAGTAGGTCTGGTAAATATTCTTTTATTTGTTCTGGCAAAGCAAATACACATAGAACTTGGCCACCACATGGCCGGACTTCTGGCAGGTCCCCATCTCTGCCTTTAAATTCATAATAGCAAAGAAATTAAACAAGGAGCATTGCTTTATGCATTTGGAGTCTCTGCAGTAAATGGAAAGGCAAAAATCCTCTAGCAAGATTGCAGCTTTGCTTTTTAAATTCACACTAATTAAATAAGTGTAACCCTCCCTCCTTTCACAGGGTGCATCAAATTTAGGGGTTCACAAAGCTCCCCAGGCTGCTGTTCTATATCCCAGATTTCTCCTTTTCTCATACATGCTGAGGATCAGCCAATGGAGGGGGAGAGCTAGGATTAACCTTCTGGGCCCCCGGTGTAGATGTGGATACAGTCATAAAATTAAAACTCACACTTACCCCACTCTTGCAGATCACTGGTCAGTGGGAAAATACATCCACTGGGGATACAGGTAGCAAACAACCAGAGTAAAGAATGGTCTTCAACAAAAATGTACTTTAAGTTTGAAAATAAGAATCCAATTCAGTGTGGAACAAATTAGGAACAGCATCAGAAAATTATAATCAAAAAAGCAATAGTCCCTCTGTCCATGGTAAATCCCCTAGTTGTTCTTCTTTCAACTGAACCAGTGTCCAACTCTAGAATTCCTTTCCGATGGAGGATAGGATAACCTCTCTCAAGTTCCAGCATGAAATAAGGGCTGGAAAGATGAAAAAAAAAAACCCCCCTTATTCAAAATAGTTCTTCCAACAACAGATAACTCCAGCAGTCTCTGAAAAAATCACAAAGACTCCTGAAACTCCAAAATCTCCAACCTCTGCTGTAATCCGATCGCAAAGGCAATAGATCCAGACCCAGCCCTTCAAGATACTAAGGGTTTGACCTTCTATCAGTAAAGCTGGTTCAGCACAAGAACTTCAGAAAAATATTCCAACACTCCTCTCTCAAAATCGCCAATTCTCCTGGTTCAATCCTTGGGGAGGAAAGGCCAAACAATACTGCAGACTCTTCACTCTTTGACTACGAGTATGCTCACGGGGCAAATTACTGTACCTCTGAGCCATAGCCCACAAAAAGATGGGGAGAAAGCAAGAGTAGGACCCCAAAAATGTAAACCCCTCTAGATGAATACAGATTAAACTATTAGTGGCAAGCAAAGCCTGTTCACACAAGGAACAGTGCTTTTTGCCTTCCCAGTCTCTGCGGTAATTGGAAAGGCAAAGTCCTCTAGTTACACACGTGGCTAGGCCTTGCGCACGCCATGCACATTTTCAAAGGCACCTGGCCCTGTGTGCTTAACCCCCATTACACGCAGAAGAGCCGGGCCCAGAGAAAGGGGAAGTCCTGGGGGCGGGGAGGGGCGGAGCTGGGGGCGTCCGGTACAGCAGCCATTTCCTTCTGCTCCAATGGAGCAGTAAGCAAAAAAAAAAAAAAAAAAAAAAGGTAGGTGAAACGGTTTAGGGGGTGAGGAGGAGAGGAGAAGAGGAGGAGAAGAGAAGAGGAGGAGAAGGGAACAGGGAGGGGCTATGGGCAGAGGGGTAGGGGGGTAGGGAAGTTCCCTCTCACTCTGCTCTTTAATTGGAGCGGACTGGGAGGGAACTGGGAGAGGCCTGATCTCGTCAGCGCTCGTACTTTTATAAAAAAGTACACGTGTGCATGGCCCACAGATTTTATAACATGCGTGTGCTGGGGAAGTGCATGCACATGGACGTGCCCGTGCACCTTTTAAAATCTATCCCATAATGTACATGCTGTAAGTGATACTTTTATCTCCTAAGACTGTACTTTGAATGTTCTTTTTAATGTAAAAACAGTTTTAAATGCATAATTTTTAATTGTGTATGGGGAGGAAAGGGCTGGGGGTACAAGGCTGTAAGGTTTAACTTTAATGCCTAATACCCTTGCATCAGCCCTGGCTGCATCGGATCCACATGGGAAAGCAGGATTCTGGAGCCGTACTGCTTTGGGTCCTCTGGCTCTCTCTAGACTCTTCATTTTTCAGCCCTGGAGGAACAGACATTTGTCTGGTCTCTCCTGGAGTTGGTAAGCACTGCAGAGCTTGGGGAACCATTAAAGCAGAAGACTCTGTAGCTCTCTGTCAATGGGAATATGCTTGAATGGTGGTGGGGGCACGGAGAAGTGGAGGCAAGCTAGAGTAACCAAAGTTAGAGTTGGAGGCAAGCTAGAGTAACCAAAAACGGAATAAAACAGAAAATGTCATAATGCTTCTGTATTGCTCCATGATGAGACCGCACCTTGAATACTGTGTACAATTCTGGTTGCCGCATCTCAAAAAAGATATAATTGCGATGGAGAAGGTACAGAGAAGGGCTACCAAAATGATAAAGGGAGTGGAACAGCACCCCTAAGAGGAAAGACTAAAGAGGTTAGGACTTTTCAGCTTGGAGAAGAGACGGCTGAGGGGGATACGAAAGAGGTATTTAAAATCACGAGAGGTCTAGAATGGGTAGATGTGAATCAGTTATTTATGCTTTCGGATAATAGAAAGACAAGGGGGCACTCCATGAAGTTAGCATGTGGCACATTTAAAAACTAATTTGAAATGACAGGTACCAGGAAGTGGATGGTTCTCCTACAGGCCCCCCAGCAGAGAGAGACGAAATTTCACAGTCCCAAACCAAACCAACCCAATCCAAGCGTCAGGCAAGCCCCAGCAGAGAGAGACGAAATTTCACAGTCCCAAACCAAACCAACCCAATCCAAGCCCCAGCAGAGAGAGACGAAATTTCACAGTCCCAAACCAAACCAACCCAATCCAAGCCCCAGCAGAGAGAGACAAAATTTCACAAGTCCCAAACCAAACCAACCCAATCCAAGCCCCAGCAGAGAGAGACGAAACTTTCCCCCAGCCCCCACTCACCTGCCACGGCCACGCAAGCCCCCAGCAGCAGCAGTAGAAGGGCGTCCATGGGTGCCGGTCTCCCATGCGAGGCGGCTTCCAACTGCCCCGCCAGTGAAGATGAATACGCACACACCCGTACGTCCAATTTGGCCGTGACCTGGTGCATGCGTGCATGCATGCACGCTGTGACCTGGAGGTCACGGTGTGGGCGCATGCGCATTCGCTGCCTTGAGCACCCAAATTGGACGTACGGGCGTGCGCGTATTCTTCACCGGCGGGGCTGTTGGAAGCTGCCTCGCATAGGAGACCGGCACCCATGGACGCCCTTCTACTGCTGCTGCTGGGGCTTGCGAGGCCGCGGCCAGGGCAGGTGAGCGGGGGCTGGGGGAACGTTTCATCTCTCTCTCTGCTGGGGCTTGGATTGGGTTGGTTTGGTTTGGGACTGTGAAATTTCGTCTCTCTCTGCTGGGGCTTGAATTGGGTTGGTTTGGTTTGCGACTGTGAAATTTCGTCTCTCTCTGCTAGGGTTTGGATTGGGTTGGTTTGGTTTGGGACTGTGAAATTTCGTCTCTCTCTGCTGGGGCTTGCCTGACGCTTGGATTTGGTTGGTTTGGTTTGGGACTGTGAAATTTCATCTCTCTCTGCTGGGGCTTGCCTGACGCTTGGATTGGGTTGGTTTGGGACTGGGCGGCTAAGTTCACCACACTAACGCCAGGGTCAGGGTAGGCAGTAAATTAGCAGGTTAAAGACGCGGCAAGATAGCAGGTAAAAAAGGCGATAATTGGGGCGCACGTTACTGTATGGGAGGGAATAGCTAATCTGATCGTTTACATATCATATACATGCCGTGGGCGGAAAGGGATACGCGTCGAGTTCAAGAAGCGGTAAGGATCGGTAAAAAAGGATAGTGAATCGCGGGTTAGACTTACACGGCCAAATTGTGAGTACACAGCGGGTTAGAAACGGGGTAACTGTGGCCGTGCTTTACTGTATCGGCCTGTGTGTGAGCATATGAGCAGCAGCACAATGTTGGAATGTGTGTGTGTCAGAGAGAAAGAGAGAGAGTGTGTATGTGAGGGGTGTCTTTATCCCTGACACAGAAAGACACCCATACATACTCTCTTTCTTTCTGTCATACCCATATACTGAGAGCCAGAGTGTGAATGTGAATGTGAATGTGAATGTCTTCATGTCAGAGCAAAAGAGACACCCACACACATCCTCACTCAGACACAGAGTGGGTGTCTGAAAGAATGTGTGTTGTTGTTTGTGTTTGAGAGAATGTGTGTGTGTTTGACACTGGCTGGCAGTGTGGTTGTCATATTACTTGGCAACTTGTTCAAGAGCTGATTGGCCAGCAAAAGACTGTAATATCAGACCATGAATCCAAGATATATATGAAACTAGACTTGGGGGCAGATGGCAAATGATTGGAAACAGGTTGGAAAAGGATGCTGGGCTTGATGGACCCTTGATCTGACTCAGTATAGCAATTTCTTATGTTCTTATGATTGCATGGATGGAGGAGGACCCACAGCTCTGTTTGTTCACCCCTTGTCTAAGGTGTGCTGTACTACTTAGTTATGTAGGAAAAACATAACATTTATGTTACAGATTTTTTGGCTCAATTCTGCCAGGCTGCTGGTCACATGATATACCTCTGAAGGGTCTGTTTGGTGTACTTTTTAAGAGGTGAGGCTGTAGAGTGTGTGTGTATGAGAGTGAGTTGAGAGATTGTGTGTGTGTGATAGAGTGAGTTGAGAGACTGTGTGTGGGAGTGAAAGGCTGTATGACTGGAGAGACAGCATGTGAACCTCTGTGTGTGTGTCAGACAGCATGTGAGAGTGAGGGCCTGTGTGTTTGTGAGACAACATGTCAGAGTGAGAGAGACAGCACATGAAAGAGAGCATTTGAGAGTAAGAGTTGTATGTGAGCCAGCATGTGAGTGTGAGAGCTTGTGTTTGTATGAGAGAGACAGCATTTGAGAATGAGAGCCTGAATGTGTCTGTATGTGTGTGGGTGTGTGTGAGAGACAGCATGTGAGAATGAAAGCATGAGTGTGTGTTTGAGGGAAGAAAAGAAGAAGACAGGTGGATAGAGAAGAAACAGAAAAAAAAGAGACCCTATGAAAGGAATTGGCAAAAGACCAAGAAAGGGAAGTTGGGGAAAAAAAGCCTATGTCCAACCAATTAGAAAACTAAGATTGGATAGTAAAGGTAAAAAAAAAAATAATTTTTTAATTTTTAGTGATTGGCATATGCTATCTTTGGGAATGTGCAAGAGTAGCACTTTCTCTATGCCGATCTCGTGATGTACGAGATCAGCATGAAAGAACTGGAAGCCCTACAAATTTTTAATACCACGGGGCCTGCACAGAGGAGGCAACAGAATGGGCTTCAGTGCCAGAAGCAGTGATCGGCACCTCCCTAATAGCCATGCGGTAGTAGTGACAGCGGCAGTAGAGGAATAAGAGCGGCTCTGAGGTTGCTGGCAAAAGAAAGCAAGGGGGGTCTTCCTTCAGTGTGTGCATGTGTATGGATGTTAGCTGTGTGTGTGTCTGTGTGTGTGTGAGTGTGTGTGTGTGTGAGAATGGGAGCTGCAGGTGGATTCCAACCTGCCAGCAGCTGAAATGAAGATGAGGGTCTGGTGCTGCTGCTAGATCCAAACCAAAGAAAAGCTGGAGATGCCTGTGGGTTTATCTGAGAGGGAGCGTAAGTGTGTATGAGCTTGTATGCAGGGGTGGTTTGGCCTATCGGGGGACCGGGCATCCCCCGGTGGGCCAGTCGCTCTGGTCACGTGGTCTGCCGGGCGCGGCTGCGACAGAGCCTCGCTCGGCAGACCACGGGGTATCTTCTGGGCCGGATTTGGGGAAAATCCCAGGGCCGATCTTTACCCGGAATCCGCCCCTGCTTGTATGTGTGTGTATATATAAGAAAGAGAGGAGAAAGTTCATGCATCCGTCTCTCACTAATCCATGACAATCTCAGGATGACTGGAAATCAAAGTTCCCAGATAAGAGGAACATGAATTTTTAAAATCATTTTTAGTTTTAATTTTCAGGTGTTATTTGTTGTGTCTGCTGTTTTGAAATTTTTTTTGGTGTTTGGGACATTAAAAAAAAACTTGTACATGAGTTTTTAATTATTTGATCTTTTATTCAGCTTTTTTTCAAATATTATTTTTAGTATTATGATTATGTATTTATTTAATTTCTTGATTTTGTTTAATATTTGAGGAATGGTGGTGGTTCTGTTCTTTCTTTGTTGCACTGCATAGAGAGTCTGGCTTCTTGCAGTTTCCAGTTCAGTTTTTGTCTGCGTGTTTGGTTTTCTACTTTATGGTTGCTCTATTCTGTATTTGGTGATGGTCTGTTTATGTTCTGCATGTGTGACTGAGGTGAGGCATTCTTCTAATAGGAAGTGTATTAGTGTTTCAAGGCTTTCAGAGGGTCAAGTACACCACTAACACACATTACAATAGGCCTAATACCATATGGGTTCCAAGTGTCTTTTTTGCAGGGATTTCTGGTTGGCTTCATAGCAGTATATGTAAATATAATGTAAATGATATTTTTACCTCAGAATACTGTACTTTGATATTTTTCATGTAAAATATAAATGCATAACTCTTATCTGTGTGTGTGGAATGGGGCGGGGGGCATTGTGCAAGGCTATAAGGTTTGCCTAGGGCACCAGCCATGGTTTGGGGGAGGGGGGATGGTGTCAGTTTTTAAAGTTTGTATCACTGAAGGGAGCTGAGCATTTTTTTTAGTGGTCCTGGGGCAGAGAATGAATGAACGGTGGGCTGGGGGAGGCAGCACAATAATTGTTTGCACAGGGCAGCAAAAAAGATGGCACCAGCCCTGAGATCAACACTGGGGAGAAAAGAGAGTGTTACATTAAGGGCCTGTGGCTGCCTCATTCACCCTGACATAGTTGGACCAGTCCCATGGTCAGCACATAGCCTCCTGCTCCGAATGTTGCCTAGCGTGGCCAGAGACTCCACCAGCTGGGCACCATCCCTTGGGCACACGTACGTGCATATGCATGCATTATATAGGTCCCGCAGCGGGAAGTGCTGAGCGGCACCCTCTGATGACATCAGGTTGACTGGCCTACTTAAGCAAGGAAGCAGATAGAACAAACGTAGACCAGTCGTCTTATTTGCAGGGGTTTATTTATTGAGGAAACAAGGTAGCACAATTCAGAGCAGAAATTACTGAACTCGCCCGACTCTGGCCAAGTTTTGCCTAATTAAGGATGCATCAGAGCCTTTGGTGTAATCAAATTTTAATTTATTAAAAATTATCGTATCTGTAGTGTTCAAAATTCCTTATTACATTGATTCCAAGGATTGCAGGCACTTGATTCCCCAAAAGAATCAATGTATTAGCAAAACTGGATCGGTAGTATTTTAACATCTCACACACTGATTATATTGAAGTGGGGTATCAAGTGCCTGCAATCCTTGGTCTCTACTAAACTGGCTAAATTGTTATCCCTTGAAGGATACACTGTCTGCACATATATGGGTGCAGAATCAACATTTTTCTTTTCATTTCATTTTGAAATAACAAGCTGGGATCAGCGCTGATCCCTGCTCAACTTCCCATTTTGGTGTGCAACTTTTTGGGGGGGGCTAGCGGCCCTTTCAGACAATGGTGGTCCCATTGGGTTGGGCTGCTAAGTACATTCTTTTACCCCACAGTGTTTGGCTGCAAAATAAAAGAATGTGCCATAGAGCCACAATGTTTTTTCGGGGGAGGGGGCCTTACTATCATGGCGACACTGCCTGCAATAGTGGGATCCCTCCAGCGAAAAAACATCGTGGCTCGATGCATCTGGTGGACAGCCAGATAACTTTATGACTGCTGGAGAGCAATGCTAAAGTTAGCTAGATAAACTTAATGGGACGGATTTTAAAAGGGTTACGCGCGCCGGACCTATTTTAAAAAGGCCCGGCGACGTGCATAAAGCCTCGGGATGCGTGTAAGTCCCGGGGCTTGCAAAAAAGGGGCGGGGGGCGGGGTCAGGCTCCCGGCATAGCGGCCATATTTACCAGGGCTGAAGTAAGTTTTGAAACAACAGTCAAAAAAAGAAAAAGGTAGGGGGTAAAGGGTGGGGGAGGTAGAGGAAGGGAAGGTGGGGTGGGGGATAGGGAATGGGGGAAGGCAGCGCGGCTCGGCGTGGGCTCAGCACGCGTAAGGTGCACAATTGTGCACACCCTTGTGTCCGCTGACCTCCGATTTTATAACATGCGCGTGCCTGCGCGCATGTTATAAAATCAGGCATGCATGGGTGCGCACCGGGTAGTGCGCGCACATGTATGCCGCGCGCGCTCCTTTTAAAATCTACCCCAATCTGGCTAACGTTGACATAGCTGGGTATGTTGAGCAGTGCAACCACTGAATATCCCATCAAAGTAAGCCAGATAAATTATCTGCCTAATTTTGCTAGTCAGCTGGCAGCTGAAAAAATAGACCTCAGGATATTTCTCAATGTGTTATCTCTCAATAACATAATTTTGAAACAAGATACTATTAATCTTTTTGGGTTTTCACCAATAAAAACATAAAAGGTTCTTTTACCATGTCCATTCACAGACCTGGAAATCAGATTAGACTGTCTCATTTGTTCAATGTCTACGAACTTTTATAGCATCAAGGTGACTCCCATCAAGAAATCATTTGATCATATCAGCTGACTGAATCTCATAATCTTGCCTTGATCAATGTTATAGAACAGAGGTGGCCAACTCCGGTCCTCGAGAGCCACAAACAGGCCAGGTTTTCAGGATGTCCAAATGAATATGCATGAGTGAAATTTCCATGCACTGCCTCCATTATATGCAAATCTATCTCATGCATATTCATTGTAGATATTCTGAAAACCTGGCCTGTTTGTGGCTCTCGAGGACTGGAGTTGGCCACTCCTGTTATATATAGCTTTAAGAAATAAATGTAATGGGATGACTTTTAATGAGGTGAAAGAGAGAGCTGGGAGAGATACTAACTTTTAGAGTATCAAGGTAACCCTCATCATGAAATTATTTGGTCATCTCAGCTGAATTCAATATCATGGTATTCATTCCTGAAGCAATTTTATCTGACTATAAAAAATGGATCCCATGGGATGTGTTTAATGAAAGGTGGAAAATGAGAGCTGTAAGAAAGAGTTGGTGGAAGTTTCTTTTTTATACACTGCAGCTTGAAATCTTTAGTTTGCATCTGTAAATACAGTTACACCCAGTGGAAGAATAAGCAAAATACATGTTGGGGTGCTGTCTGGCCAGTCTGTAGCTCATACACCCCTAGTCACAAACAATTGTGTCTTTTAATTTAGCTCTTTTGGTAAGCCTTTTTGTACTTGGATTTGGGTTGCTTTGCATAACCTCTGCATCAGCTCTAGACTGTGCATGGAAGGTGAACACTGCTAGACATTCTTTCTGCGATTCAGAAATTGCTCAAGCCTGCACATATATACACAGTATCTCTCTCTATATACATATATACACACAACTTCAGAAAAATATTGCTGGCAAAAAATCTGATAATTCAGGTAATTATGTGATTTAGGAATTATGCAGATTAAAGCCCATAGCATTTCTTAGCACTAGAGAATTTTAAAATGTTAATAGTAATTTTCTGTCTTTTAAAGACTTTAGGGTAGATTTTTAAAGACCAGCGTGGGCAAAAACGGGAAGATATGTGCGTAGCTGGGCCGGGCGTGTGCTGAGTGCATTTTAAAAACGGCATGGCCTTGTGCGGACCTCCTGGTACCCACGGAAATGCCAGGCTGGTCAAAAGGGACAGGCAGGGGCGGAGTCTGGGTGGGGTGGGGCAGGGCGGGGGCCGGCCGGGACAGCAGCCATTAGGCCCTGTCCCAGGGAAGGGTGCGCCGGAAGCCAGCTGGCGCGCAGAACTTACTTCATCTCGTAAGATGAAGTAAGTTCTAAAATTAAAAAAAAGTAGGAAGAGGGGTTTTAGGGGTCAGGGAGGAGAGGAGAAAAGGGAGGCAGAGTAGGGATTGAGCTAAGGAAGTTCCCTCCTAGACTGCTCCTTAATTGGAGTGGAGTGGGAGGGAACTGGGGAAAGGCCATTTGCGTCTCCGTGCTTTTTTTTTTTTTTTTTTTTTTTTAAATCGACCCGCCTGCACATGCGCACCCCAATATAAAATCAGGCGTGCATGTGCGCATGGGTATCATATTTAATAACATGCACACGACCACATGCATAGGTTATAAAATCGGCACGTCCATGTGCGCGTGCCAGGAACTGCGCGTGCATGGACGTGCGCACGCACCTTTTAAAATCTACCTCTTTGCTTTAAATACCTTTGCTGAATAAACTTATCAGTCCTTGGAAAAGCTAATTTACCTCCATACATCATGCGTTTTCCATGAATATGAAATTAAGAACTGATTTCTTGTCTAAGAATTTTATTTTGAGTGCATTAAATCTCTGAAATTACACTACCTTATGCTTTACAAGCTGTGACCTATAAAAATCAGAATTCACTGTGATTCCAACCTTTGTTGCTGATTGTTGTAATGCAAAGAAAAATGATTAACTGGAGCTTGGCCTACACAAGGACAAGAATCTTTGTTAAAGGTCATTTTTCTGTGCATTTGATAAATGTCTCAGTTTCTTTGGTTTCCTGATTAGCAGATAAAAGGCAACATTTTCCAGATCGGACTAATTTCTCTCAAACATTTGAAAGACAAACACCAGAAGTCAGACCAAACATATTTTTCCCACAGGTCCTGAAAAAAAAAAAAGAAAATAAAAGGTCCAAACCCTTGAGTATAAAATGCTGAGGTTCTAATTGGATGCATGATTTATGACGGAGATATGTGCAAACACCAAATCCTACCAGTGATCAAAAGTAAGCAGAAAGGACGACCCCAGAAGAACACAGACTAAATCAGTAATCTTATCAAATTACATCTGTGATGCAGAATTTTTAATCAACTGTACTGTGGCTCCTACTCTGTAGGGTTAAAGTAGATGGTTTATAAAATTATGAGTACTCAGTGCTGTGCAATAGGTTAATAGGAAATTGTTATTTACCATTGAAGCAGTACTAACACCAGGAGACACTCCATGAAAGTAATTTGTAGCAGATTTAAAGCACATTTTAGAAAGTATTTTTTCACTCTATGGACAATTAAGCTGTTGAATTTGTTGCTGGAGAATGTGGTGAAGGTCAGTAGTACAACTGGGTTTAAAAAAGCTTGGACAAGTTTTATGAGGGCTTGTTCTTTGTGACCTTGGGCAAATCTCTTCACCCAACATTATTACCTCAGGCACAAACTTAGCCTGATTTTTAAGGCTTTTCTCCTATTCTGTGCCCACCCTAAAACACGCTCACCTCACATCCACAAAGGAACAAGCTATTTCCATAGCTGGACCTACACATTGGAACTCCCTGCCCGCTAACCTATGGCTGGAAACATGTCCATCCAAATTCTGAGCTAACCTCAAGACCTGGCTATTCAAACAAGGGTACCCCCAATAACTTCAGCCCCGCTTCCCTCTATTCCTGACATGCCAGCTCTTCGAAGTACCTTGTACGTATCTCTGTTACAACCTATGTTAGAAACTGGTCTGTGATTGTAGTTGCATTCACAGTTACAATTATTTCTATTGTGATGGTGGTTGCAATTTAATTACAACTACAATTATTGTTGAATATTTATTGCCTCTGTTATCACTTGGTTGTTGTTGTTGCTGTTTGGTTCACTTATTTCCCTTGCTAAGTTTATTGTTCCTATTTATCCTATGTATCCCCTTCCCCTGTTCAATGTATTTTCCTCCTTGCTGTTACAATGTAAACCGATATGATGTTGCCACGAATATCGGTATAGAAAAGTTAATAAATAAATAAATAGATAAATATTCTTGCACAGCAAAGTTAGCCACATAAACTTATCCAGCTAACTTTGGAGGTGTATTCAATAGTGAGACCGCACTGTTGAATATAGCCATCTATCTTAAAGTTAGCCAGCTAAATATAGCCGCCTAATTTTAAGAAGCTCTTTGGCCTGATAAGTCTTTGCTAGCTAAGTGGTCTGGCTAACTCTGAATATTGGAGTTAGAAGGTTAACTTAGCTGGCTAACTCAGCTCCTTGGAACACCCCTAACTTAACTGCTAAATTCTAGCTGCTTAATTTATTAGGCGGCTAGAATTTAGCCGGGTATTTATTTATTTATTTATTTATAATTTTTATATACCGACATTCTTGTATAGTATACAAATCATACCGGTTTACATTAAAACAGGAGATGCAGGAAAAAAGTTACCTTTGTCAAATACATTTAACATTAATAACAGCATTGCAAACACTTATCTTTTCCAGCACTGACTACTGCAATGCACTCTTACTAGGACTCCCAAGCACATCGATAAGACCACTCCAGATACTTCAAAATATTGCAGCCAGAATACTGATGGGAAAAAAGAGGAGGGACCATATAACTGAAACTCTAGCAGACTTACATTGGTTACCCATTGAATACAGGCTAAAATACAAGGCCTTATGTACCATACACAAACTAATATATGATAAAGAAGTAGACTGGCTAAACACAGCCGTACGAGTACACGTTCCACAAAGAAACCTCCGCTCAGCAAACAAAGCACTACTAACAATCCCTTCAGTAAAGTCAGCAAAATTAACCCAAGTGAGAGAAAGGGCTTTATCATTGGCTGGGCCCATACTATGGAACACGATACCCCCTGAACTCAGATTACAGAATAATCTCAAAACATTTAAGAAAAATTTAAAAACATGGCTCTTTAAAAAAGCCTTCACTAAAGAGTGTGGAGGGTAGAGAATGAAAGTACAGAGTAATGCAGATGAGAATGAATTTACTCAATCCTACATTTAAGAAGAAATATCTCAAAGAGATAGTAACTCAATAATATACCTGGACTTGACCAACATTACTCAAATAATGATTTTATTTATGAAATTGTAACCGAACTTTATTGGCACCTGTTAGAATGTACGATATCCTAGATTTACTTACCTTAGTCTATGTGCCTATTTGTAAACCGTTGCGATGGTATATAACCTAGCGACGGTATAGAAAAGTTTTTAAATAAATAAAAATAAATAAATAAAATAACAATGAAAATTGTTAACAAGGAATAATAACTATGAAAAAGAGAAAGGTAACAAAAGTGGAAGAAACATAGAAGTTAAAAGAAAAAAACGAAAAAGGTAGCACCAAGGGTTGCACGAAGGGGTGCACAAAGGGGAGTTTACCGGCTCAACGCTGGGCTGGATGACATCACAAGGGGGCAGGTCTCATGCTCACTGTTTTTCTTCATAGCGATCTCCATTCACATTTTAAAGCTGATTTTTTTCATGTGTCCAAATATTCATTTAGCTAGCTAAATTCTGAGTTAGCTGACTAAATGCTTTTGAATATGCACCTCTTTGTGTCTGTGGGAAAAATGCTTAGTAAATGAGGCCTTTAGATTGTAAGGACCCCACCACCCCCCCCTGAAGACAGGGAAATGCCTACAGTTAACTGAATGTAATCTGATTTGAAGTGTCATGAAAAGTGGAATATAAGTTTTAAAAAATAATTAGACAGGCAGGCATGGGGAATCACTGCATCCTATGTCTGGAATGAGATACAGGAAAGGGATCTTGCAGTGACCCTGGATTGTTTGCTGTCAGAGAGAGGATGATGGGTTCAAGTGACCATTGGTCTGACCCAGTGTTATGAAACTAACGGTGGACCCTTAGTCCGAGGTAGAGTTGATGTTACATAAGGGAGAATAAACTCTCTTAGGTCCCTACCGTCGGAAGGCAAGGCCAGATAATCCAACATTGAACAGTTACTTCGCCACCAGAAGCTCACGGTCCCCTCAGGAGGAGCCTGTAGGGACCCGAGCCGCTTGGACTTAGGAGATTTTCTGAAGACTGAAGATAGATCCAGATGCAAGAAGCATATGTTGAACAGTTACTTCGCCACTGGAAACTCACGGGCCCCCCAGGAAGAGCCCGTAGGGACCCGAGCCGCTAGGACTTCCTGAAGACTGAAGATAGGTCTGGATGCAGGCGCCTCCTGCAGGTCGTGGGGTCCAGGCCGCTGGCACCTCCAGCAGGTCATAATGCAATCCAGAAGTCGAATCCAAGGAATGTTCGGAAGCCGGTCCAGTGGTCAAAGCCAAGAGAAGGGTCAGAAGCCGGTCCAGTGGTCGAAGTCGAGAGAAGGATCGGAAGCTGGTCCAGTGGTCGAAGCCAGGAGAAGGGTCGGAAGCCGGTCCAGTGATCGAAGCCAGAAGAGTCCATCCAACAATAGGAGAAGCAGGAACTAGGACCAGAAGGACAACACTACAGAACACAAAAAGCAGAGTCCAGGAACAGGGAACTCAGGAATAACACCAACCAGGAGCCAGGATACCAAGGCAAGGTCTGAGGGGCAGACCTTGCCTTTAAATAGTGAACCAGCAGGGAAGTTTCCTGGAAGAAGCTAAAATCAATATCCGGTAGTGGTTCCTTTAAGAATCCTGCTTAGCCGCGCATGCGGCTCTAAGTAGGCTCGGCGGGGGAGGAGCCAGCAGCAGAGAACGTCAGCAGGGACGCGGCCATGGCTGTGCGCCGAGCGGCGGAGCTGGCTGCTCGCTCCCGCGGGCGTCCCGGGAGCGTCCCGACGCCACGGGTGAGTGGCTGGTCCCTGTCACGGCAGTCCGCGACGGCGGCTATAACAGTACCCCCTCCTTTAGGCCTCCCCCTAGAAGGCTTGGGTTTTCCCGGATGATTAGTGTGGAAGTCTTTTATAAGATTCTTGTCCAGAATGTTCATAGCAGGTTCCCAAGAATTCTCTTCCGGACCGAACCCCTCCCAGGCTAGGAGGTAATCCCATCTGTTGCCTTGTTTTTGGACATTGAGAACTTCACAGACTTGGTATATGGTTTCCTCCACTGCCCTAGGCTGTGGAACGTTGGGAATTTTTCGGGTAGGCCAAGTGAGGACCAAAGGCTTTAGAAGGGACACATGGAAGGAGTTGTGGATTCTCAACGTGGCAGGCAGACAAAGCTGATATGTTATAGGGCCTAACTATCGCAGCACTGGGAAAGGCCCAATGTAACAGGGAGCTAGTCGCATAGAGGGGACTCTTAAACGAATGTGCCTGGTGCTGAGCCACACCTTTTCCCCTGGACAGAACTGGGGAGCCAGTCGTCGATGCTTGTCGGCAAATGTCTTTGCGGAGTGAGCTGCCTTGCGTAGCATCTGTTGGGTATGACTCCAAATGCGACGACTTCGCAGATTATTTCCGCAATAAAATTGTAAAAATCATGTCTTGCTTCTCCTCCACACCCACTCCCCCCATCAACCCCATGACCCAAGCAACGAACACGTCAGTTTCCCCTTACTCCCACTCGAAAACACCATCTGCACAAACACCAGCCGTCCTCAAATCTTTTGAGCCCACCACTATATTAGAAGTTGAATCCATTCTTAAGAAAATTAGACCCCCCAACACATCTATCAGACTCCATTCCTGTCAAAACCCCCTTAACCATCACCATTATTATCGCCAAACCATTATCTCAAATCATCAACAAATCCATCACACTTGGAATAGTCCCTAACCAACTAAAGCAAGCCATTATTAAACCCATCCTAAAAAAAACCCTCCCTTGACCCAGCAGACCCTTCTAACTTTCACCCCATCTCCAACCTCCCCTTCATATCTAAAATCCTAGAAAAAATAATCAACCGCCAGCTCACTGACTACCTAGATGAACATCACATCCTCTTCCCCTCTCAACAAGGCTTTCGCAAACACCTGAGCACTGAAACCCTCCTCATCTTCCTCTCTGATCACATTCTATGAGCCCTCAATAAAGGTCAACCACATATTCTGGTCCTATTAGACATCTCCTCACCATTTGACACAGTCAATCACCACACCCTTATAGAACGCCTTAAAGAAATCGGCATCTCTGACAACTCTCTCTTCGCTGGTTACAATCATACCTAAGCAACAGGCAGTATAAAGTAAAAATTGGAAACAGTGAATCGAAACCCATCAATCTGACACAAGGCATCCCTCAAGGTTTCTCCCTGTCATCCACTCTCTTTAATATTTACCTTCTTCCTTTATGCAACCTCCTTTTCAAACTTGGTCTTCCTCACTTCTTATATGCAGATGATGTACAGATCCTTATTCCCATAACTGACACCTTATCCAATGCCATAAAATTTTGGGAATCAGCACTAACTGCCATCAGTTCCCTGCTCACAGACATCTCACTAGCGCTCAATACTGCCAAAACTGAGATATTAATCATCTCCCCACTCCAGACCATCCTGTCTCCACCCCAGAACAATACATTACACTCCTCAATCACCTATTCTCAACATATCCGTAACCTCGGGGTCACCTTAGACAATCGATTCTTCAAGCTCCATACCCTTAAAAGACTAAAACCCCTTCTGCATCTTAATGACTTTCATACAATCCTCCAATCTATCATCCTATCCAAAATAGACTACTGCAATGTCCTACTCATTAGCCTACCCAAAAATGCATTACAACCACTTCAGATACTCCAAAATGCGGCAGCCCGCATCCTCACCAATACTCACAAAAATGATCACATCACCCCAGTCCTCAAGGAGCTGCATTGGCTACCTGTCACCTACCGCATAACATATAAAGCCCTCTCCATCATCAACAAATCCTTGCACAATGAAAATATGCACTGGTTCAATGAGCACCTCTTTTTCCGCTCCTCCTCCAGACCTACCAGAAAATAGCACATGGCAACCCTACATACTCCCTCACCCAAACATACTAAACTTATGATCACTAAGAACCACGCCTTTTCCATTGCTGGTCCCCACCTTTGGAATTCCATGCCCACCAGTCTTCATCTTGAATTATGCCCAAAAAAATTTAAGCAGAACCTCAAGACTTGGCTATGTAAACAAGCATACTCCTGCTGATTCCCATGTCCTCCCCCCTCAGGACAGCTGCCTCTAGCTTCCCCCCCACCAAGCAGCTACTACATACACTCTCACAGTTCCCCCCCCACCCAAATACCCCCTGCTCTGCTCCAAAATACAGCCATTCCTATCCTCTCCATTTTAAATCCCCTCCCTCTGTATATAAGTATATTAATACATAAGTATATAAGTATATATAATTACTTAAGTTCCCTTCCGCTGTATATAGTAAGTTTCCTACTCAATATTCTTATAGACTACAATGGACTATGATTACTGTTTCTGAGCATCTAATGTTATAGAATTGAACCTTATACTCCCCTAATCCTTATACTCCCCTAATCCTTATACTCCCCTAATCCTCCATTCAATTTCTCATGTTATTGTTCTATGTAAAGCCTGTTGCAATATTGTGTTCAAATGTGAACCGAAGGGATGTTCCCAATGATCGTCAGTACATAAAAATACTAAATCTATATAAATAAAAATGTAAATGTTCGTTTGTTCAAAATCTTAAATCTCCGAAAGTTCTTCACGATTGCTTTGAAATTTTGACACAACGTTGCATTCGAATACGCGTGTGTTTTTATATACCCATATTATATAGATGTCACACCTGTGACAGGTAAAAACATGATTTTTTGTAAAAACATTGCCATCTGTTGGACGTAAAAACAACACACACTATCTACAATATAAATGGGCTCTGACCGATGGACTGCAAATGCGCAGTAGAGAGCAGCTCTACTGTGCATGTACGGACCGTAGAGCTCTGTGCTACGTGCTGGCTGTCACAGAGGGGAGGAGGAACGGGCAGACGTGTTGCCTCTCCGAGAAACAGCTCAGCCTGTTCCACCACTGCTGGGGAAGGGGGGGAGGGAGTAGGGACTGCCAGACAGTTACACACAGGAGGAGGAAAGGGTAGAAGAGTCGCCGAGCCAGTCTGTCCACCGCCGGGGAATGGGGGGAGGGAGTTGGGACAGCCGGAGCAGAGCAAATGCGCATTGTGAAATTAAACCAGACTGAGCCACGGCAACGCGTGGCCGGGTACAGCTAGTAAATTAAATAAATAAATAAATAAATATAACCGTAAAAATTGCTTCAATGTTCGATTCGTACGTTCCGCCTGACCATTGGCCTGGGGATGAAACGCGGTGGTAAAGTCCAGAGAAATGCGAAACTTCTTACAGAGATTGAGCCAGTATCAGGCCGTGAACTGAGAACCACGATCTGATGTGATTTGCAGAGGCAGTCCATGGAGACGGAAGATGTGAAACATAAATAATTGAGCCAGACGGGGAGCAGACGGGAGGGAGGGTGGCGGGATAAAATGGGTCATTTTGGAAAAGCGATGCACTACTACCCATATCACTGTGTTGCCCTCTGATAGTGGGAGTTTTACAATGAAGTCTGTGAAGATATGTGTCCAAGGCTTCGTGGGAGTTGGCAGCAGTTGTAAAAATCCCCAAGTCTTCCCGGTAGGAATCTTGTGTTGAGCGCAAGTTGGGCATGAATCAACATATTCTCGTATATCCTTACTCATCTCAGGCCACCAATAGTATTGTTGGAGAAGTGTTTGAGTTCGAGCTCGTCCAGGAGCCCGTCTAACTGGGAATAGTGACCCCAAGCCAATACTTTATTACGAAGTCTTTTAGGTACCACCGTTTTACCAAGTGGGACAGTGAATGTTGCAGAGAGAATAATACGAGCCGGACCTATGATATGTTGTATAGGCTCCTCTATATCTTCAGTGGAGAAGAATTGGGATAAGGCATCTGCCTTAATGTTCCTGTTAGCTGGTCGATAACGAAGTTCAAAATTAAAACGTGTGAAGAAGAGTGCCCAACGAGCTTGACGCAGATTCAAATGTTGAGCTTGCTGGAGGTATATCAAGTTCTTATGGTCCGTGTAAACTGTTATGCGGTGTTGCACTCCCTCTAACCACTGCTGCCATTCCTCAAACCCAAGTTTAATGGCAAGAAGTTCTTTGTCACCGATGGAGTCATTTCGTTCCGCTGGAGAAAATTTCTTGGAGAAATAAGAGCAAGGATGAGAAGTTCCCGATGTGTCGATCTGGTTTAAGACTGCTCCTACTCCTTCAGCAGATGCATCCACCTCCACCATGAATGGACATCGGGGATCAGGATGCCAGAGGAAAGGTTGTTGTAGGAAGGAGTTCTTGAGCACCTGAAAAGCTTCTTCAGCCTCAAAAGGCCAGACTTTGATGTTTGCCCCCTTCCGAGTAAGAGCAGTGAGAGTTGGAGCCAGTTTAGAAAAGTTCTGAATAAAACTACGATAGCAGTTTGCGAATCCAAGGAAACACTGGAACGCATGAAATCCATTAGGCTAGGGCCATTCTTGGATACATTTCAACTTGGAGGGGTCCATCTGAAAACCCTGTTTGGAGATAATATACCCCAAGAAGGGTAGTGATTCATGTTCAAAAATGCATTTTTTCAATCTTAGCGTAGAGCCGGTTCTCTCTTAGGCGTTGCAAAACCTGTATAACATGTTGCCGGTGTGACTGTAGATTGGAAGAAAAGATCAAAATATCATCCAAATAGATCACTATGCAGACATAAAGTAGATCTCGAAATATTTCATTAATGAAGTGTTGAAATACTGCAGGAGCATTGGTCAATCCGAAAGGCATAACCAGATATTCATAGTGGCCATTTCTGGTGTTAAAAGCCATTTTCCACTCATCACCCTCACGAATCCTGATTAGGTTATATGCTCCTCGAAGATCCAATTTGGAAAATACCCAGGCTCCCTGTAAGCGGTCAAAGACCTCAGGAATTAAAGGTAACGGGTGTCGGTCCTTGATGGTGATAGCATTTAACCCACGGAAATCGATACATGGACGCAGAGTCCCATCATTTTTCCCAACAAAGAAGAAGCCAGCTCCATCCGGAGATGTGGATTGTTGAATGAACCCCTTTTGCAGATTGTCTTGAATATATTCAGTCATAACTTGGGTCTCCAAGGTGGACAATGGGTAGACTTTACCACGAGGTGGTGTAGCTCCAAGAACCAGATTAATGGTGCAATCAAATTCTCGATGCGGAGGTAAGGTATCATCAGCTTTTTTTGAGAAGACGTCAGCAAACTGACCGTACTGAGGCGGCAAGCCCTCAAGAAGAGAGGTGCAGATATAACTACAGGAAGGAGTAGTTCCCTGAAGGCAGGTCTCCTGGCATGCTGGACCCCATTGTGTAAGTCTTAAAGACGTCCAGTCGAACTGAGGATTGTGACGTTGCAACCAAGGATTCCCAAGAACAACTGGATGAATGGCTCTCTGGATGACATAGAATGATATTCGTTCAGAGTGGTTAGGTGCAATGTGGCAAACCAGAGGAACCGTCTGATGAGTTATTCTCCCCGGTAGGGGATCCCCATGGATGGAGGATATAATCAACGGCCTTGGGCATGGACAAAGAGGAATGCGTAGTTGTTCCACTACATCTTGCAGGATGAAGCTTCCTCCGGCCCCAGAATCTACTAAAGCCAGTGTAGAAAATTGGTGACCTCCGAGAAGCAGTGAGACATTTAGGGTAAGTGGGGGAGCAGGAGAAGTGATGCCTAAGGTTACTCCTCCAGTGGAGCCTAGGCTTGGGAGTTTCCCGGACGCGTAGGACAACGAGCAATGAGATGGCCCAATCCTCCACAATATAAGCAGAGACCTGCCTTATGACGTCTTTGCTGTTTCTACGGAGAGAGCGGACCTCATCTTAACTGCATCAGTTCTTCGACGGTCCCTTCTGTGGCAGAAGAAGTTTGAGAGACCAGAGAAAATGGACGTGAAGGGGTAGAGCTCACCAAGCGCTTCCTTGTGCTCGAGCCTTCACGAGCCCTTTCCTGTAGGCAACGGTCTATCCTGGTTATGAGCTCAATAAGGGAATCTAATGAGTGTGGTAGTTCCCGGGCCACCATTTCATCCTTAATTCTGGCTGACAATCCTTCCAAATATATGGTCCGGAGACAGCTCTCCTCCCAATGGAGTTCTGAGGCTAGAGTTCTGAATTCAATAGTGTACTCTGCAAGCGCACATCCTCCTTGGCGAGGTTACAGAAGGCTGGAACCCGCAACTAATTGTTTCCCTGGATCATCAAATACTGTTCGAAACAGTTCCAAGAAGTTGAGGAGGTTTGCAGCACTGGATCTGACCGTCTCCAATAGGGAGAAGCCCAAGCCAGGGCCTTACCCTCCAACAGGGATATGGATGTAGTCTTTGTAAGATCATCCGGAAAGAGGGAGGCCTGGAGACGGAAGTGCATGCTACATTGATCTAGGAATCCCTGGCACAGGCGGGGTTCACCTGAATAGCGTGGAGGAGTTGGTAATGGAATTACTGGATGAGTATTCCCCTGCATCACGGATGGTGAAGGTAGAGGCGGAGGACCTGCATGAGCTGCGACTACCAAATCCAGATGGGCTTGAGTCGCTCCATGGAAGATGCCATGGACTAACATTTGTTGTTGCTCCATAATTTTCTGGGCCAGTCCAGGAATGGCCTGCAGAGCAGAGGCCTCTGCTGGGTCCATGGCCTTGGTATTCTGCTATGAAACTGATTGTGGACCCTTAGTCCGAGGTAGAGTTGATGATACTTAAGGGAGAATAAACTCTCTTAGGTCCCTACCGTCGGAAGGCAAGGCCAGGTAATCCAATGTTGAATAGTTACTTCACCTCCGGAAGCTCACGGTCCCCCCAGGAGGAGCCCGTAGGGACCCGAGCCGCTAGAACTTAGGAGACTTCTTGAAGACTGAAGATAGGCCTGGATGCAGGCGCCTCCTGCAGGTCATGGGGTCCAGGCTGCTGGCGCCTCCAGCAGGTTGTAATGCAATTCGGAAGTCAAAGCCAAGGAAAGGTCAGAAGCCGGTCCAGTGGTTGAAGTTGAGAGAAGGGTTGGAAGCCGGTCCAGTGGTCAAAGCCAGGAGAAGGGTTGGAAGCCGGTCCAGTGATCTAAGCCAGAAGAGTCCGTCCAACAATAGGAGAAGCAGGAACTAGGACCAGAAGGACAACACCACGGAACACAAGAAGCGGAGTCCAGGAACAGGGAACTCAGGAACAACACCAACCAGGAGCCAGGATACCAAACAAGGTCTGAGGGGCAGACCTTGCTTTTAAATAGTGAACCAGCAGGGGAGTTCCCCGGAAGAAGCTAAAATCAATATCCGGTAGTTGTCCCTTTAAGAATCCTGTTTAGCCGTGCGAGCGGCTCTAAGCAGGCTTGGTGGGGGAGGAGCCAGCAGCAGAGAACGTCAGCAGGAACGTGGCCAGGCCTCAGCAGTGTCCATGGCCGCGTGCCGAGCAGCGGAGCTGGCTGCCTGCTCCTGCGGGTGCCCCGGGAGTGTAAAGATCACAATGGTACACAAGAGACATTCATAGATCATGGCTATTCGATAGTTTGATGAGACATTCATAATATGGGTCTATAGATTCATATGGTCAGATCAATATATTTATGACTCAGGTTGATACTTGAAAGAGGACTAGTAGATGACATGGTGAGTAAAAGACATGGTGAGGTTCATGACGAAGAGTATGCATAAATATTTGTGCATGATGAAGAGTATGCATAAATATTTGTTCTTCACTTTAGGTTGAGTGTATCTGAGTGGGAATAATTTGAGAATGTAATTGTTTAGTTCATTAAGTGTCAATTTAGAGACTCCTTTCTGCTAATTGAGTTAGGTTAGGTTGTGTGCGTCTTTGAAGAGTCATGTTTTTAGCTCTCTTTTTAAATTTCTTTTTGTCTGGGATCAGTCGTAGCCTTCCAGGTAGGGAGTTCCACAGATTTGGTCCAGCAATGGAAAAGGCACGGTCTTCTATGTCAAGTGTCTTCTATGTCATCTTAAAAAATGGTGCGGGCCATCCATTGTTCCTACCATGTGACAGGGGCCGCCCAATGGCACTGATAGCCCCTGTCACATGGTAAGGGCAAAGGGCCATCGGCGCCATTTTGATTAGTGGCAGCCGACAGCCCAAGAGCGGGAGATTGCTCCCGGGACCCCCGCTGGACCACCAGGTATTTTAGGAAAGTTTTGGGGGGGTCAGGAGGATGGGGGATTCTAAATAATTAGATTTAAAGGGTTGGGGTGGGTTTGGGTTTTTTTTTCTGTGTGCCCTTTCTTATTCCCCCCCCCCCCCAAAACGATAATAAAACCACACGAACATTTCGTGGGGTTTTCCTATCGCTTTCAGGGACTCCCCGATACTTGACGGATTAGAAAATATCGTACAATATTTTCATCCGTCAGAAAAATGATGCACATCCCTAGTGATTAGCTTATTGATGTGTTTCTTCATCGTGAGGTTCTCATCTAGTTGCATGCCTAGAATCTGTACTTGGGCAGAGGGTGTAATTTTAAAATTACCAAGGGCAAGAGCTGGTGGTTTGATGATCGGGGAGTTTCTTCTTAACCAGATAATTTTTTTTTTTTTTTAGGGTTTAGTGTCAGTTTTAGATGTTTTGGCTCCTGCTGAATTGCTTTCATATGGGTTGACAGAGTTGATTCAGTGTATTCAAGAGATTGGGAGAATGGAATGTAGAACTGTATGTCATCAGCATACAGGAAGAATGTGTTTTCAAGGTCTGTAAGAAGTTTGCATAGAGGGAGCATATAAATGTTGAAAAGAGTTGCCGATAGAGCCAAGCCTTGGGTAATGCCAGTATCAGACTGGAAAGTGTCAGATATGGAATTACCCAGTTTTACTTGGAAAGATCTGTTTGATAGGAATAAAGAGAACCATTTGAGGACACAGCTGTCGATTCCAATGTTGCTCAGTTGATGGCTTAGTTGGGAATGGTCAACTCTGTCAAAGGCGGCTTTTAGATCGATTAGCACCAAAAAATATGATTCATCTGCATCAAACCCTCTTAAGATCGAGTCAGTTAGAGAGTAGTACTCAATTGAACGTTGTTTCCTGAAACCATATTGGTTTGGATGGAGTATGCACTGATTTTCCAGATAATTTTCAAGCTGGGTTAATACTGCTTTCTCTAGAATCTTGACGAGAAAAGGCAAGTTTGATATTGGGTGGTACTTGTTCCGGTCATCAATTCTTCAGCATTTGTCTTTAGAGATCGGTTTTATTATTGCTTGTTTTAGCACCTGTGGAACAATTCCTTCTGTGAAAGAGTGATTAATTAATGTTGTGTCTGTAGGGATGATAACACCATGAAATTGTTTCAAGGTACTGGAAGGAATAGGGTCTCTTGGGTGTATGGCAGGTTTAATCTTTGTGATTATTTGGCTTATTTCAAGATTTGTGACTCTTTCAAATGTGGACCACCTTATTATGTCTTTTGGGTTACTGGTTGCTATTGCTGCAGGGCAGGCGGGGAACTGAGCTTTTAAGTTGTTAATTTTATTTATTAAGGATATGGCATATTCATTGCAGCTACCTATTGAGAAATAGTAGTTTCAGTGGATTGAGGAAGTAGAGTCCTTAACTAGGTGTTTTATTACATTGAAGAGTATGTTGCGCCAGAGGTGGAACCTTGGGCCGAGGTGGGGTTGACGCAACCCGTAGAAAGGATCCTACGGGTCCCCACCATCGGCAGGTGGAGAGGGCTGATGTACGGAGGCCGACTGGCGCTTCACCAATACCAGCCCTCGTTCCCCACGGGTTGAGCCTTTGGCTACCGGGGCTGGCTGGACAGGTGGGCCTCCATATGTCATCATCGATGGAAAGATTGAGGTCAGCCCAGAGGCAGCAGCAGCAGCTGAGAGTAACAGTCTATACTGGATAAGACAGAGTCCCAGAGACCCTGGCACCAAGAGAACCAAAGTCAGATAGGGGGCGCCCGAGCAAGAACAGGCCGAAGCCTGAATAGGCCAAATCCAAGATGTAGACTGAAGAGGCGTCATTGAGCAAGCTGGACTCAGGGCTGGCGGCAATCTAGGAGCAGTGACAAGCAAGGCTGAGATCTGGAAGAGGAGAGAGGCAAAGGAGTAGTCAGGTAATGCAAAAGTCTGGGTCTGGAGAGAGGCAACAGCATAGTCAGGCAATGCAGAGGTCCGGGCTTGGAGAGAATCAATGGCATGATCAGGAAAAGCAGAGGTCAAAGTCCAAGAAGGTAATCTGAGGATAGGTTGAAGATCAGGAACACAGGAACGAGGAAATCAGGAACAGGAGTCAGCAAGGATCAGGAACCAGGAACAAGGAGAATCACAGGAGGCAACGAGTACTCGACCAGTGAGGAGACCTGTTGCAAAGGCAATTCTAGGGAGCGGAGCCCGGGCTTAAGTACTGGAGTTCCGCTGACATCATCATCTGGCACAGTGGCTCAGTTCCCACCACAGGCCCTACTTAAGACACAGTGACACAGTGATGCGTACCCAGACCCCCGCTGGACCACCAGGGACTTTTGGCAAGTCTTGAGGGACTCTCCTGACCCCCACAAGACTTGCCAAAAGTCCAGCAGGGGTCTGAGAGTGACCTCCTGCACTCCGGCCGTCGGATGCCAGTATTCAAAATGGCACCGATCGCCTTTGCCCTCACTATGTCACAGGGGCCGACGTTCGGCGCCATTTTGAATACTGGCAGCTGATCGCCTTTGCCCTCACTATGTCAGACTGTTTGATCTTGTTTATTCTTCCTCTTCCCTCTCTCTCTTTGTACCAGTTTGGTACTTCCTCCCTGTGTCTGCTGAGCAAGCATCAAATTGGTAACTCTTCTCCTTCAATTCTCTATCTTAGTATGATACTGGATGGCTATCCTTCTTGCAAAATATGCCAGATAACGAACTCTGATTGAGTGACTTGGAGGTGCAGAAGAGGCTCAAAAAAATTGTAGAAACTTTCAGTTACAAACATATTATGCCTGACTTCCAAAAATAAAATACTATCAGGGTATGACTCACAAGAGGTAAAGCCCTAGCAGAAGTGAATCTTTTGTCCAAATATTATTATTATTAGATGGCCCTTGCCCTCTCTCCTAGATTGAAAGGCTGAAATAAAACTTCCCTCTACAAACCAAAAACCACACTAAGAGAAAAATAAAACCTCCCTAGCAACAGTGAGTACGCTGGCTGCAATTATCCCACAAAAGGCCTAGGATCCTCACTAAAGGCCTGAGCCTGTACATTTTTTTAATATTGGAAGAGAAGATAAAAAGCTCCTGTTCTCTCAAACTACAAAGTCCACACAGACACTAGCAGTCAATGTATGATATATAAATAGGAATCAGCCATTACAGCAACCTCTGTGGCAAATTACATAGCATGACCTTGCTATAGTAGGACACCATCCTTCATAGAGATCGTGATAGGACCTATATTTGCTCCTTTTAAGAAGAACAATTAAGCCAACACCCAGGCCCCCTTCTGTGTCTTACTATCAAGCTTTGTAATAGTCCCCAAAATCATCAAGGTTAACAAGGCTGTTATAAAAAAATCCAGCCTTCCCTTGCTCATTGATGTTTGGAACAGTCATTTTGAAGCCCAGAGCTGTTGTACCACTGCTGTTTAGGGCTTCTAACTACTGTTCAATGTAGGTTACCCAAAGAGTATTTAGAGGATCAATGCAATCATACTAGTGCTGTTTAGGGTGTATCTGCTACTCCATGCAGGATACCCCGACGCCTTCAAGGAAGCACAATGCAGTCACTATTATTTTGGGTTGAATCACTGTTTTGTGCAAATTACCCCACAGCTTCATTTCCAGAAAATAAAGAACAGAATATAGGGCTAAATAGTCAATTTTCTTAATAAAGAAAATAGTAGAGTGCCCCAGGGATCTGTAATAGGACAACTGCTTTTTAACATATTTATAAATGACCTAGAATTAGGAACAATGAGTGAGGTGATAACATTTGCTGATAATACAAAATCATTCAAGTTGTTAAATTTACAAGAGGATTGTGAGTAATTGCAAGAGGACCTTGTAAGAGTAGGAGACTGGGTATCCAAATGGCATGTGACATTTAATGTGGACAAGTGTAAAGTGATGCACTTAGGAAAGAGCAACCCAAATAATAACTATGCAATACAAGGTTCCACACTGGGAGTTATAACCCAGGAAAAGGACCTAGGTATAATCATGGATAATATGTTGAAATTATCTGCCCAGTGTGCAGCAGTCGCCAAGAAAGCAGATAGGATGCTAGGAATTATTAGGAAAGGAATGGAGAATAAAACAAGAGAATATCATAATATTGCTGTATCGTTCCATAGTGAAACCGCTCCTTGTGCAGAAACGTGTGCAGTTCTGGTCACCGCATCTCAAAAAAGATATAAAATTAGAAAATGGTAAAGGGGATGGAATGATTCCCCTATGGGAAAAAGCAAAAGAGGTTAAGAGCTTTTGAGCTCGGAGAAGAGATAGTTGAGGGGGAGATACGATAAAGATCTATCTAATAATGTGTGGAGTAGAAAGAGTAAATATGAATCAAGTGTTTACTCTTTCAGAAAGTTCAAAGACTAGGGGACACTCAGTCAGGGCTGGTATCTCCAATAAGCAAACTAGGCTGATGCCTAGAGCACCAAACGTTTGGGGGCGGCAAAACTGTGCCAGTGTAAGGTTTAGAAGGGTGCTGTATCAGAGCCAATACCATCCAAGAAGTGAGCATTGTACTGAAGCCACTGTCACCAGCAGTTTATTTATTTATTTTCTTATTTTAAAACGTTTGTATACCACACTCTGCTATGAAAATGCCTGAGGTGATTCACGTAAAAACATACATAATCATGAGTCAAGAAACATAACATGAAGCAAAGCAAAATTCATCACTGGAAATAAATATTAAAATACATCAGAGAGTGCCAGCAATATCAAAATCCCAGATGAAAAACAAGGTTCCAGGCTTTGTGACACTAATTAGTTAAGTTGAGGGAGGGGGTGAATGACCAAACGTTCACCCAGGATGCCAAATATGCTTGCACCGGCCCTGCACTCAATAAAGTTACTAGTTAATACATTTAAGAAAAATAGAATTTTTTTTTACCCTACACATAATTAAACTTTGGGGGCCTCATTTTCTAAAGTATCACAGGCCTGCGATACTTTAGGGTATGAGGGGCGGGGGGGCCGAAACGGGGGGCGGGCCTGTGCTAGCCGGCAGCGATCGCACCGTCGTGGTGCGATCGCTGCCGGTTTCGCACCCAATAGCGCCACCATAGAAGGTGTAGCTATTGGGCGCGAACTCGGACGTGAAAAGGGCCTTACCTTTTCATCGTCCACGGCGTCTTCGTGGAGTCAGCCCCGGTGACGCCCCTACTCCTCCTCTTTCGGGCCAACACCGCCCCCATTTTGGTATCGCATGCGATCCGGATGGAAAATGAGGCCCTGGAATTCATTGCTGGAGAATTTGGTAAAAGATGTTAGTGTAGCTGGGTTTAAAAAAGGCTTGGACAAGTTACTGGCAGAAAAGATCATAAACCATTATTAAGCTGAACTTGGGGAAATCTACTACTTATTCCTGGGATAAGCAGCATGGAATCTGTCAACCTTCTGGGATCCTGCCAGATATTTGTGAAATGGATTGGCCACTGTAGGAAAAGGATACTGGGCTTGATGGAACTTTGGTCTGACTTAGTATATCTTATGTTCCAAATCCTATGTTCTTATCCTCTGCATATATTCCCCACCTTTTGAATTCTAATACTGTTTTTATCTTCACTACCTCTTCTGTGAGGGCATTTCAGGCATTCACAGCCCTTTCCATGAAAAAACATTTCATGATATTGCTGAGTTTACCCTCTCATAGTTTCATATGATGATCCCCTAGTTCTACAACTTCTTTTCCTTTGAAAATGCTTTGCTTCTGTGCATTCTTAATATATTTCAGTTATTTAAAAACCTCCGTCATATCCCCTTTGTCTCCTCTCCTATCCTCTTCTCTGTGCATGACTGTATGAATTTTTAAGTTAAGTCTCCTCTCATGGTTTTTGGTTGCCTTTCGTTAGTCCACCTCTGGCTTATCTCTATCCTTTCTGAGATACAGCCTCCAGAAATGAACACAGAATTCTGAGTGAGACCTCACCAGTGACCTGTATAGAGGCCTAATTAGCTCCTTGTTTCTACTGGTTACCCCTCTCCTTATGCCCCTAGCTCTGATCACTAGGGATGTGAATCGTTTTTTGACGATTTAAAATATCGTCCGATATATTTTAAATCGTCAAAAATCGTTAGAGCCGCGATACAATAACAATTCCCCCGATTTATCGTTAAAAAATCGTAAATCGGGGAAGGGGGAGGGGAAGGGGAGGGCGGGAAAACCGGCACACTAAAACAACCCTAAAACCCACCCCGACCCTTTAAAATAAATCCCCCACCCTCCCGAACCCCCCCAAAATGCCTTAAATTACCTGGGGTCCAGAGGAAGGGTCCCGGTGTGTTCTTTTACTCTCGGACCTCGGACCTCCGTGGTCTGTAGAAACAAAATGGCGCCGTACGGAAAAACGATTCGTGGTAGGAGATCGTTCCGGACCCCCGCTGGACTTTTGGCAAGTCTTGTGGGGGTCAGGAGGCCCCCCCAAGCTGGCCAAAAGTCCCTGCGGGTTCGGGAGTGATCTCCTACGCTCCTGCCGTCGGGGGACAAAAAAACAAAATGGCGCCGGCGCTATTTTGTTTCTACAGACCACGGAGGTCCGAGGTCCGAGAGTAAAAGATCACACCGGGACCCTTCCTCTGGACCCCAGGTAATTTAAGGCATTTTGGGGGGGTTCGAGAGGGTGGGGGATTTATTTTAAAGGGTCGGGGTGGGTTTTAGGGTTGTTTTAGTGTGCCGGTTTTCCCGCCCTCCCCCCCCCACTGGACCCCAGGTAATTTAAGGCATTTTGGGGGGGTTCGGGAGGGTGGGGGATTTATTTTAGGGATGTTTTAGTGTGCCAGTTTTCGATTTACACGATTTATTTATTTATTTTATTTATTTATTTTTAATTTTTATAGACCGAAGTTCTTGTAGGAACTACAAATCAATCCGGTTTACATACAACTTTTAAATGCCCAAAAAGAGTAGGGGGCTTTACATAGAACAATTGAACAATAAAACAGGTAACAATAGAACAATAACAATAATGATGGAACAAATAGAATAGATAACCAATTAAACATAGTAATATAGTAATAAATATTATATAGAAAATAAATATAAAAGGGATAGAGTAAATGAAGTGTGAATACAGTATAAATACAAAAGATGAAAGAGCTCAAAAATTAAGGTACAGTTGAAAAAAAAAAAATCTTAATAGCAAAAGATTTACACGATATTTAAAAAACCCAAACTGCGACGATCCGATTCCCTCCCCCTCCCAGCCGAAATCGATCGTTAAGATGATCGATCACACGATTCACATCTCTACTGATCACTACCTTAATCACATTTTTTTTTCCTACCTTGAGATCATCAGACACTATCATCTCAAGGTCTCTCTCCTGGTCAGTGCACATGCACATCAGCTTTTCACCCCCATGTGTACTGTTCCCTCAAATTTCTGTATCCCAAATGCTTGACTCTCTACTTTTTTTGCATTAAATCTGTTCTTCCATGCATTCAACCATTCTTCAATCTTACTGACATCGCTTCTCTTTCTGGCTATTCCCTGAGGAGTATCCAGTCTGTTGCAGATCTGAGTGTCAACCATGGAAAGGCAAATATTTCTTTCTAACCCCTCCACATATCATTTTTTAACATATTGAACAGAATTGGACTTAAGACCAATATATGAGGATCTCCATTAATCACTTTTCTCTCCTTAAAGTGAATTCCATTTATCGATGCCCTATGTTGTCTATCAAACAGTTTCAAATCCAATCTATTACCTTGAGATTAACATCTGAAGGTAAGAATGTTCAGAGATGGGTTTGGATGAGTGACAGGAACCTTTTTGTCTCAGCTGCTAAAGAAGCAGAAGCAATATCAGTAGCCCACATGGATCAAGGCACGAGGAAGTGGCATGTGAAAAGGGTAGAAGGAGCTGTAGGAGCAGTGGTACCGAGGAGGAACACAGCTGATGGAACTGCACTGGGACCTCTCAGTGAAGCGAGCCCCACTATGTGCCATGATGAACAATCCCTGGTGCAGAAGAGAGGAAGAGGAACTAGAGTTGAAAAGCTACAGTATGGGGTGGCCAGCAGGCAGTAACAAGAGCACTCATACTGCTGGCTGACTCATAGTGATTACATCTGTGTCGGCTAAGGGGGCTCAGAGCACATGCAGTGCTGCCAATCCCTATTGCTTTTCTTCTATTTATTCACCCTGCTTTTTGTTTCAAAGCAGAAGCATTCAGGCAGAAAGGAGCAGGGGGCCATGGGAGCTGGCAGCACTACACTAGCTCTGAATCCATGCGGCCCATGCTATTGGCAATATTTGGGGGGGAGGGGGGAGATTGGAGAGACGTTGAGCATTGGTGCTCCCTCCCTCCTCCAACTCATGAACAATTTTAAAAAACTTAGCCCTGGTTTGAGTCGATTTGGATTTAAATTTACCAAATCTAGATTATATTTTGGCTTGAATTTAGTTTACAAATTTGACAGATTTTATTATCTGAAAGAGAATATTAACTAAGGGCTGGATTCATCATTCTTCGCAGAATGATGAATCCAGCGAAAAAGGGGGCGGGGAGAGAATGGGGGCGGGTCTGCAAAAGGCTGCAGGCGTTCGCACCGTGGCATGGCCGGCTGTTGCCTTTCGTGCGAATAGCGCCACCATGAAATGTGGTGCGTTCGCCATGCTACTGCCGGCGATAATGTTCCTCACATTATCGCCGACAGTGGTGCCGTGGCCGACTCCTTCCCCTCCCTGCCCCGACTCCTCCCCTCCAGCTAATTAACATCCTATCACACGCGAAAAGCCCCTTTTCGTGTTCGATAAACATTTAGAAAATAACCCCCTAAGTTTGAAATGGTCCCTCATAGTTTTCCCCACGAAAACTTAAAATAATTTTCTTCCTAAGGAAATTACATATTTTGAGACTAAGGGGTAATTTTCAAAGAAAATTTTGCCTATAAAATTAGCACATACAGAGGTAAGTAATATTACATGTGGGCATCCACTTTTAAAAACATTGAGTGTACGTCTGTACTTGCCTTATCACACATAAATGTTAACAGGGAAAAAAGGGGTGGTTTAGGGTCATTTGCAGGGCAGAGTTTGGAAGTACATGTACAAGTTGCTATTTTATAACTGATATATGTGCATAAATTACTGAATGTGTCCATATACTTTTACACCTGCTAACTGACTCACGCAATTAAAATCAGACTTGTCTGTTGTCTGTATCTTGCCCACCCATCACTCCAAGTTAGTGGTTCGCCTGCTTAGATGTCTGAAGGTGGCTTTACAATTAATGGGACTTCCGATGGAATTCGGTGAATCACCTTTGTTTCTAACCCACAGTGAGGGTAGAGAGAGGAATAAAAATTGCTCTTCTTCCAGCTGGGTCTTCTCAGGGGAAACAAGGGACTCAACCCACCCAGGCAGTTTCCTAGGGATAGAGAGGGAAGATAAGAGTCTTGAAAGCAATAAATCAGATGGAATACAATTGCATTAAAAAACTTGAGGTGTTTAGATTTATTTGTAATATTCTGAAATCATTTGCAGAATTAACAACGCATTTGCATTAGCAATGTAAGTACCAACATTTAACACTTCTCTTTTGCCAGTGTAAGTAACAATAAACCTGATTAAGAAAAGATTTGGTTCTTTCAACTAGTTGGAGTTGGAGAACCTCCTCTTCCCCCTCTCCCCCCCTTCTTCTCCCCCCCCCCCCCAATTAAGCCCACTTCAGACTATTTATTTGGTTAATCTATCTTCGCATTTGGTTGACCTATCTTCTTAACTCTACCTAGGTCCGCTAGACCCTTTCCTCCCTCTAATTCCCCCTCCTTGTTCCTTTATCCCCTTGTTAATTGTAACTGTATAAATCTATTTCACAGCTTTTGTTTATCCCCGTTGATCTGTAAACCGATGTGATATGCATATGAATGTCGGTGTAGAAAAGTTATAAACAAATAAATAAATATTTGTTTACTTTCTCTAAAAATGATTGCTTCACTACTATTCCTTTAAAGAATTTGAGTCTTTTTGTGAATGTTTTGTCTTTCCTGGGTAAATGGTGAGTATTAAAACTGCTTGTTCTCCTGTTGGTCTGTGTTTTTCTTGTCTTTCCCTTTTTCTTTACTTGGGAGTTTTGAATCCCTTTTTATGTAATTCTCTCTTTCCTTTGTTATCACACCCGAGTTACTGTGTACTGCTTCCTCAGAATCTCTCTTTCTTATTCTCTGTACCCTGCTGTGGTGTGTCTCACACACTCTGAAAATGTGTGCCTTCCTCTCTATGCTTTTCTAACACTCTTAAACACGTTTGAGCAGGCTCATGAAGAGCTCAGTTGTAAAACCCTTCTGCTCTTTGTCACTCTCCTAGAATTATCACTGTAACCATTTGGTGAAAATCCTTTCACTGCGTCTGACATCAGATTAAATAGTTCTCCAGGATTGTTTAGGGAAACTTTTAATATATGTTTAGCACTGACACACACCCTTCTTTTTATTAAGTTATTAGGTCAAAATATTAGAATCTTTTGAGCCTGACTAGAGACCTAAAAAGGACCTAAATTACTCAATCAATCGATCAAAGAAGAAGGCAAGGACTGAGAAGTTGATATTAGCATCCCCCTAGGAACCAATGAACTTGCTAGAAACAGCATCCAAGTGGTACAGAGATACTTCCAGTCTCAGGAAGTATCTCTGTACGTGCGCCGGCTGCCCAAAATCGGCAGCCTTGTGCGCGCCGATCCTGGATTTTAGCAGATACGCGCGGCTACACGCGTATCTACTAAAATCCAGCGTACTTTTGTTTGCGACTGGTGCGCCAACAAAAGTACGCAAATGCGCATTTTTTAAAAATCTACCCCATTATGTATAATTCTGGTCGCCACATCTCAAAAAAGATATAATTGCAATGGAGAAGGTACAGAGAAGGGCTACCAAAAGAGATCTAGGCGTCATTGTGGATAACACATTGAAATCATCGGTTCAGTGTGCTGCGGCAGTCAAAATAGCAAACAGAATGTTGGGAATTATTATAAAGGGAATGGTGAATAAAACAGAAAATATCATAATGCCTCTGTATCGCTCCATGGTGAGACCGCACCTTGAATACTGTGTACAATTCTGGTCACCGCATCTCAAAAGAGATATAATTGCAATGGAGAAGGCACAGAGAAGGGCTACCAAAATGATAAGGGGAATGGAACAGCTCCCCTATTAGGAAAGACTAAAGAGGTTAGGACTTTTCATCTTGGAGAAGAGACGGCTGAGGGGGGATATGATAGAGGTGTTTAAAATCATGAGAGGTCTAGAACGGGTAGATGTGAATCATTTTTTTACTCTTTTGGATAATAGAAAGACTAGGGGGCACTCCATGAAGTTAGCATGTGGCACATTTAAAACTAATCGGAGAAAATTCTTTTTCACTCAACGCACAATTAAACTCTGGAATTTGTTGCCAGAGGATGTGGTTAGTGCAGTTAGTATAGCTGTGTTTAAAAAAGGATTGGATAAATTATTGGACGAGAAGTCCATTACCTGCTCTTAATTAAGTCGACTTAGATAATAACCACCACTATTACTAGCAACGGTAACATGGAATAGACTTAGTTTTTGAGTACTTGCCAGGTTCTTATGGCCTGGATTAGTCACTGTTGGAAACAGAATGCTGGGCTTGATGGACCCTTGGTGTGACCCAGTATGGCATGTTCTTATGTTCTTATGTGAAGAAAAAACGGTGCAAGATTTCAAAAGGGCATGGAATAAACACTGTGGATCCCTTAAGGCAAGGGGGAGGGGAATGAAGTAAGACATGGGGGTATCTTGCTGGTGTGGTGGATACTATCCTTAACAAATAAGCCATCACATGGGGGTAACTTACTGGTGTGGCAGATACTACCCTTGGCAAATAGACTTCAAAATATGATGCAACCACATCATTCCTTGCTGCTTCAATGGCAGGGGGGAAATAGGAAAGGAGGAATTGGATTCAGATAACAACCAACAAAGACATTGAACTGTACAGTCTTGGAAAACACATGAGCTTGGGGGTAACTTGTTTGGTGGGGGTAACTTGCTTGATGCGGCAGTTGCTACCCTTAACCAAAATCCTGATACTACACTTCTTATGTAACTACAACATTGCACATTGCTCTCTGATTCAACGGCGGGGTGGGGGAGGGAAATTGGTCTCAAACAATAACCAACAAGATCCCTAACCTTGGTGGTCTGAGTAACAGATAGGTATGGGAAACTGAGTAACTGATAGATATGGGAAACCGATAACTATGGGATCTTTCTGGGCAACTGGATGGGCCGTAGGTTCCTTTTCTGCCTTCACTTTCTATGTTTCTATGTTTCAATCAGTGGGGAACTCAAAGAAGTAATTCTGCAAGCCTTTTCGTAGCATTCTTTCAGTACATGCATACAAAATGGTGGGGGATAGATCATTTGTATACATACTGACCAGAAAGTTACAGCAGCACTATATGAAATCGAGTCTGTTCTTATGAGAGTCTGGACTGGAACAGTTGGTTTTAATAAACTGGAATCCCCATTTTCTCAACAATTTGACTCTTCAACCCAAATTTTCTCTCCCAACTGGCTCTGTTTGTTTTTTAAAGTGATTCACAGTATTTTCCTATGTCATAAATTCGAACTCAAGAGTAAAAGTACCGCATATGTCACCACAATAAAATTTTCACTTTCTTTTCTGATCTTTCTCAAATAAAATTGTTTTAAGGGTCCTCTCAGTTTCTCACTAGTGCTCACTGGATCTTTGGTAAAGGATATTCCAGTTTTAATAACTGGCTTGGATCTTTACTCACATTTTTCCCAACTATCAAAATTTCAGTCCATTTAATCCCCTTCCAAAATCTTTTAAGTGTAGAATGGAGATACTGATGAAACCTACCTCCCAAGGGAGGCTGTGGTTAAAAAGCATGGTTTCATTTAAGTGAACTGCAGAACAGAAAAAAAGAAGATAATGCCATTATGTAACATGAGCCGCCAGCCCAGGAAATCCAAAATGAGATTGAAAAGGTTGCCAGACCTCTTACTGTGAAAGTACTTAAATGACCATTGAATAGATGAGTCAGACTCAGGTAAGGTATTTGCATGTCACAGCTCCCTGGACTACTGTTGGTAACTTGCAGTGAAATATCACTCTAAATGAAAGGATAGCAAAATCCTAAATTACAGAACTATGACTAGAAAAGTCTAAATTGGAGAATTCTGAATGAGAGAGGGATTTATGAGAAAAAATGTACTGAAAAAACAGTCCTAGGAAGCAAACAGATTCTCACCCTGACTAACAAGGGGATTCAGACCCTTGGCTTCCCAGTTCTCAGACAATAGAAAAAACAGGGCCAAGTAGGATGGAAGGGTATGCATATATTTTCTTTCCATGGTCCTGCCTGGATCTTGGCCTTTCAGCTGAGAGAAGGTGACCAATCCAGGCTGAGTAACAGTGAATGAATGGCCATGAATTTAGCAGAGCTAAAATCACTGAAAGCTGAGACTGTGGAGGGTCTGAATCACTGAATGCTAAACAAGCCATGAGCCTAGTGGAACTGTAAACCCAAGCCAGGGAAAACCCTCCTACCAAAGGAGAAGAACTAATGGAGAGCAGCAGATATGGAGGTGGAGCAGTCCTCCATGAGTAAGGGGACCTCAGTGGCAGATTGAGAGGTGACACTGGATTCCTCTTGAGCAAGAGGACCCCGGCAGCAGATTGAGTGGTTCTCCAGGAGGATGAGAACCCCAGTGGCAGATTGAGCAGCCTCCCAGGAGGAAGGGGACCCCACCGGCAGATTGGGAAGTGACCTTGGGTTCCCCTTGAGCAAGAGGATCCCAGCTGCAAATCGAGTGGACCCTCAGGAGGGAGTGGACCCCAGTGGCATGAGTGGTTTCCTAGGAGGAAGAGGCCCCCAGCAGCAAATCGAGTGGTCCCCCAGGTGGACCATGGAAAGAAAAGATATGCATACCCTTCCATCCTACTTGGCCCTGTTTTTTCTGTTGTGGGTATGGACACCAGCGGCATAATAAGCAGGTGGGTATGGACACCAGCGGCATAATAAGCAGTTCCCCAAGAGGAGGGTGTGGACCCCAGCAACAGACCAGGAGGCAGAGTCAGGTCTCCAGGAGGGGTTGGACCCCAGCATTGGCACAGACCTTTCAGCAGAGTGGAAGCAGCACCGATTAGAGGGCAGTGGTTTAGATACAATGGACCCTCCAGGCCAACACTTCCCACCAGCCCAGTTGTATCTTTTCACATGGATGAGACTTGTGGGGAAAAAAAGAGGAAGGATAATAACACTTGATTAAGCATGAACTCAAGAGGTGCCTTCTATTCTAAATGGTGGCATACTGTGGGGCCAACAACTGGAAATTGCCAAATATTAAATGTTCTTGCTACCTTTAGAAATGTATATAGTTGTGTGGCCTGATATTATTAATCACAAGTAGATAGGTGTGCTGTTTGACATCCTATTAACAATATACATAGTGATGTAGATGGCTTATTTGTAGAAATGTATATACTTATATAGTATAATAAATGTATATACTTATATAGTATAATAAATTTTAGACAAGGTTGGGTGACCCTCACCTGGAGCTTCCAAATTGATGTTGATACAACTACTGGTTTCTCCCACCCCAGATTGGTGTTTGTTTTCACATTTTTCTGCTTACTTTATTTTTATTAAATTTTAAAAATTACCGCATTTCTGCCATGAACCGGAAGTGACACATGCTGTCACTTCCCATGAAGTCTGCATCTGTTGCTGGCACTGGGGACTTTCCTAACTCGTCCCTGATGCTGAATGATGACCTTCTAGGGGCAGTGGCATTGTCTCCAGTGCTGCCGCTGCAAAGAACAGATGCCATGAGGCTGTCCTGTGCCTCCCACATTCACGGATAGGTCTCCTTCTCCTCTGTCACTTACTGCAGTCCCGGGGAAGAAAATGCTGCTGGAACTCTCCCTCAGGTGAGAACAGCTGATGGCCATTTGATCACAGCCACAGCCAGTCGTGGCTATCAATATCAGCTACCTGCTTCTCCCTCCTGCTTCTGGAGATGGGGAACTCTTATAGCTGTTTGGAAACAATTCATGATTGCCTTCCTACACAGCCACTGCAATCATAGTTATCAAAAAAATGTGATTTCTTCCTTTTGCCATCATCCCAGACTTCTTTTAAAGTTTAAAAAAAAAAAGATACCTCCCTTCTTTAATAATTTTTACCACTGGTTACATGTAGGTTTTGGGATGGAGATTTAGATGAACTGGTAAAGGTTTGGGTTAACCGGTGAAGGTATCGGTGAAATGGTGATTACAAGTACACATGCAAGTACAGTAAGTACTTTCAGAAGCAGATACATGCTTACTTTTTATAATACTTGCTTCCACATTTAATTCTGGGTTATTGATATGCAAATTATTACAATTATGAAGTGTGGAAAATATATATTCATTTGGGTGAAATCATTACAAATATATGCATGTAATGAATCATATATGTATACTTTGGGGGCAGAATTACACACATTATTTCCTGCCACAAAGTTTATATAATACAGGCATACTTTCCTGCATGCCCACTTATCCATGCAAATGGTGTACCACAGATAGTTTTGAAAGTGAGACTTTAAATTGCTAATTTATTTTCCAGAGACACTAGTTTATAAATGTTTTACTTGCTAGACTTACTGCACTGACATTAGAATCATAGGAACAAAGTGGTCCATATTCAAAAGCATCTAGCCAGGTAACTCAGAAGTTATCTGAATAAATGAAGATTTGGGCACTAACCTAATTTCTAGCTGGTAGGTAGGAGGGAGGGATGGGAGGCCTTTGATGGCCCCATTTTTGTTTTTATGTATTTTTGGGGGTGTTTTTGTATGTTTTGTTTTTTTTTCACACAAATGAAACAAATCAGACAATCCATGAACCGAAATTTGTGGGAAAAAACCCTCCAGAAATCAAACTGAAAAATGAAAACATTTTTTTTCCCCTGCACATCCCTAATGTTTAGATCCTTCAACCTTTTTCAATTAATCTTCCGATATAGAATCCACACCATTTTGGTTGTCTTTCTCTGGACCGCCTCCATCCTGTCTCTGTCCTTTTTGAGATACGGTCTCCAGAACTGAACACAGTACTCCAGCTAAGGCCTCACCAAGGACCTATACAAGGGCATTCGAATCATGATAATAAGACACATCAATGCCTACGCACCAGCAAATAATATATCCAAAGACTCTCAAACCAAGCTTGAAACATAATACATTACAAATAATAGATGAAGGAGAGACTGAATATTATCTTAGTTGTAATGTATTATGTTTCAAGCTTGGTTTGAGAGTCTTTGGATATATTATTTGCTGGTGCGTAGGCATTGATGTGTCTTATTATCATGATTCGAATGCCCTTGTATAGGTCCTTGGTGAGGTCTTAGCTGGAGTACTGTGTTCAGTTATAATAATAGTTATAAGTTATTTTACCCATGTATTCTGTTCCAAGTTTTTAAGAACCCCTTTCTATGTAACTTGCACTCTTCTTGCATGTCTTTTTCAGTTACAATGTAAACCGAGATGATATGCAAATTCTGCATGAATCCCGGTATATAAAAATGTTAAATAAAATAAATAAATAAATAAATTATCACCTTCTTTTTTTACTGGTTATTCCTCTCTCTATGTAACTCAGCATCTATCAGGCTGCAGCTATTGCCTTGTAACATTGCTTCGCTGCCTTCAGATTGCCAGATCCTGTTACCCCAAGGTTCCTCTCCTGGTCTGTGCACATTAGGTTTTCGCCCCCCCCCACCCCCATCACATACAGATCTTTTGAATTACTGCAGCTCAGATCTTTGATTCCACCCTTCTTGGCATTGAATCCGAGCTGCCAAATCTTTGACCACTCTTCAAGCTTTCTTAAATTACATTTCATTTTCTCTACTCCTTTTGGCATATTCATTCTGTTGCACATCCTAGTATAATCCACAAATAGACAAACTTTACCTTCTATCCCTTCCACAATCTCACTCAGAGAAAAATGGAACAGAACTGGTCTGCATAAATGATCTTGTGGCACTCCACTTAAAATTGTTCTCTTTTCAGATTAGGTTCAATTTACCATTACGCACTGCCTCTTGTCTCTTGTAGTCAAGCAGTTTGTAATCCAGTCCGCTACCTTGGTACCCTCTCTCAACATTCTCATTTTATTCATGAGCCTCCTATGTGGGACCATGTCGAAAGCTTTGCTGAAATCCAAGTAGATCACATCCTGCACTCTTCCTTGATCCAGTTCTCTAGTCATCCCATCGAAAAAATCAATCAGATTTGTCTGCCAGGACCTTCCCCTGGTGAATCCATGCTGCCTTGGGTCCAGTAACTCACTGGAGTGTAGATAGTAGAGATGTGAATCGGAACCAGAATCGGTTCCGATTCCTGTTCCGATTCACATCATTAATTTTTTTTTGTGCGGCCCGATCGTGGTTTTGTTTATCGGCTGCGCCCAAGCCGATAAACAAAAAAACCCACCCGACCCTTTAAAACTGTTCCCTTAGCTTTCCCCACCCTCTCGAACCCCCCCAAAACTTTTTACAAGTACTTGGTGGTCCAGTGGAAGTCCCAGGAGCGATCTCCCACTCTCTGGGCCGTCGGCTGCCACTAATAAAAATGGCGCCAATGGCCCTTTGCCCTTACCATGTGACAGGGTATCCGTGCCATTGGCCAGGTCCTGTCACATGGTAGGAGTAATGGATGCCCGGCGCCATCTTTAAAAATGGCGCGGGCCATCCAGTGCTCCTACCATGTGACAGGGGCCGGCCAATGGCAACGATACCCTGTCACATGGTAACATGTGTCAGGGTATCGTGACAGCCTCCTGTCACCCTTCAGTTTTACCATACCATCTCGAGTCTCCCTTCTTTCTCTGCTATTTCTGAAAAATGTTTTTTCACCTTACTTTACCTCTTCGGCAATCCTTTCTTCTACCTGACATTTTGCTTTCCTGATATCTTTCTTCATCTCCCTCAGTCTCACCAGATATTCTTCCCCATGTTCCTCTTTTTGGGAACCTCTGTACTTCTTGAACATTGTTCTTTTCGCCTTTACTTTTTCAGTTCCTCCTTTCAGACCCAGATTGGTTTCTTTTTCCTCTTACTTTTGTTTACTTTTCTCATATATAGATTTGTTGCCTTTCTAATAGCTCCTTTTAATTTGACCCACTGTTGTTCCACCTCACCTATTTTCTCCATTATTCTATTTCTTCTTCCAGGTATGTCCTCATTTTGATGAAGTCCGTATTTTTGAAATTCAAAAGTTTATCTGGCTAAGGGTGTTATTTTCCTACCGTATTGCACACAAAAAGGGGCGGAGTCGGGACGGCATCGGCACCAGAAGAGGAGGAGTCGGGGCATCGTCGGGGCGGACGCTGCGAAGACTTCGCTGGCAGCGATAAGGTAAGCCACGTTACTGCCGCCAGTAGTGTTCCCAATAGCACCACCTTTCACAGTGGCACTATTGGGTGCGAAAGCTGGCAGCAATAACACCGTGGTGGTGCGATCGCTGCCAGCTTTCGCAGGCCCGCCCCCCCACTCCCTGATACTGCCAAATTCAGGGAGCTCCACGAAGCTAGAAAATCCAGGCCTAACTTTGCTATCTGCACAGTGACTAATATGTACCTCAGCGTATCTAAGAACTGCCTACCAAAAACCTGGTAAACTTAATTTAAGATGAGATGACCCAGAGATATCTTTCTTTATTGGCTGAAATTATTTTACAATTTAACTCACAGTTTTTTTTCTAACACTTGGTCTATTTCATATTTTATATTGGTTACACATTGGAAAAATATTAGTTTATCAGTCAATAATACTCAAATCAGCCAATCTGATTGAGTGATTAAGGCTTTTTCAGCAAATTAAGTGACTATAAAAAGCAAATTGGATGCTTGTTTGGGTACAGAACAGTATATGTTACAAATCAGTGCATTTTACATTGCTAAAACACTGCTCTGCATTCTTTCTAAACAGAAAATGACACTTGCATGTAGACTGCTGCAAATAGTTGTTATGAGTACAGCTTTTTGTTATCATGATGGCAATATTATGCTGTTCTGCTCTTATTATTATAATCACACCCAGGATTAATTTTGCATAGAATCTTTCCTTTGTGCATTGTAATAATGACAAGAATATGTCCTTAAGTTCTTTCTGGTTTAGTGCTTACTGAGAGAATAGCAAATGATAGACTTGATGTGCAGATATTGTAAGTCAATATAATGTGGAAATCATGTTCTATAATTGCCATGCCCTGTAAGTCATTTTGTTGCTTTGAAAGCCGTTAAATCAGGCATTCTGCAAAATGACAAAAAAAAAAAAGAATGTGTTTGTTTATTACTTCTTTCCATGGTTGAGTTCCAGTTCACAAATTGCTCTCTGGTGTTTCATACTGCCAGTGCATTTTCGGATTGTTTTAATTAAACACAAGACTGCTATTTACAGTTGAAAGGACGAAAGGTGGGTAGGTAGAGTAGAGAGTAGCATGCACATTAATTTATTGGGGGTCAGGTTAATGGTTCTGTAAAGGAATTCCTATGTTACAAAGGATGAGGTGTGCAAAAAAATGATGCATTGTGAATACTACGATAACTAACTGGCCCAAATATCTCTTTTTTCAGCTGAACATGGCCTGACATTTGGTCCCTTATATGACTTCAGAATTTCATGGAATTAAGGCCAATATGACTGTGTTTGACTCTCTAGCTCCTTGGATTGGCTCAGACTGGGAGTGCTGCTTAGGTTGTAGAACTAATGTTGGGGTGTGGGGGGAAGGGATTATAATGCATCTCACTCTTGCTTAGAAAGTCTAATCATTTTCAATTTAACAACCTGAGAAAGCTGATTTTCATGAATTTTTTTTTTTTTTTTTAATAATTAAGTTGGTTCTAAGAGTTGTGGGCTTGCATGCAAAAATGTCAGCATGTTCATGAATGCAAACCCAGCAAATTCTTTATTAAAAAAAAAAAAATCTCATCAAGATGAGAGGAGTCATATATCTGCACTTCGATCTCTGTGCGTGAGAAAACTGTATTTTTGGAGCACCAGGGAATGCCTTTGCTAATTTCATGAAAAAAAAAAAAGATAGAAAACTTTGGGGCATCACTAGGTCATTGAAACCAACTGCTTATTTAATAAAGAATGCTTTTTTTTTCTACCCAGATTGAATTACGAGCAGAGCATGGTAACTTTATGAGGCTCTTTGACAATCTCAGCTATATTATTTGATGAGTGCAAAAAGGAAATTAATTGATGATCATGGACTGTGGCAGACGCATGCAAGGCATAAGTCAGCAGATGTCTTTCCAATGCCTTCTTGTCTGAACTTCAGATTAACCGGAATAACATATAAAACGTCTTTTCTTCTTCTATTGCGAAATGATCTGATGTGGCAGAAATGATACAAGTGGGGATGTATATAGAATATACAGGAAAAGAAGACAAGCAGGATTGTAGTGCCTACACATGGGTGATATCAGGAGATGGAGCTTAGAATGAGAATTTGGTTTCAAAGTTTCTAGAAACTGTGAGCATGCATTACTCATGCATGTGCAGCCTGCTATAGTACGATGCATCCACTTAGGGGCCCCTTCAATCTCATTCTTTCTGTGGAGCCCATTGGTAGTGGATCTTCTTCTCTCCTGCTTTTAGTATACTGTTTCCAAAAAATCCAGGAATCAGCTTTTGTGAGGGCCCCCATTGTCTTTTTACCCCCCCCCCCCCCCCCCTTTAGTCACCTAGGTAGGTATTTTTGTGTGTTGGTAAGTTTTCTTGTTTTTGGCAGCCTTGTGGTGCACCAATACTAGTTCATCTTGGAAGCATTGGTTAAGGTTTTTTCCTGACTTTGAGTTATTTGATTTTGCTGTGTTAATGTTTTGTCCAATGCCCCTGAAGGAGAAGAAAGACCAGTGGCTTCAACAAGCATCTCCTTTGTGAGAGGATCGTGTCTATTAATACCCATGATAGAAGTAATCTTTGCCTAGGGACTTACCATGACATCTGAGGATATTCCTTCTGTGTGATTATGATCCTAAAGGGTGTCAATCCCAGCTTGAACTCATGGAAAAGTACTTTGGGATTCATAAATCTGGCCCATCAGCATCGGCATTAGAAGCCTTGATATCGAGGGACCTAGGAGCTGCACTGACTGCTGGCAGGGCATTGACATCATGGGCATCAATCCCCCTCAACGTAAAGCACCAGCCAGGACTGGGGAGAAAGACTTTCTCCCCAGAGAACAAAGGGTTCAGCCTCTTCGGTTTCAACATTGTGGAGCTCCGATGATATGCATCAGGTAAAGATCAAGAAGCATCAGCACTGGTCTCTGTCAGTGTGTGATGCTGAGAGTGGGGAAATTCTTGTAGCAGCTTTGTATCCCTTGAAGTATTCCTGCAGGGAGGAGAGCTGATCCTATGTTTAATCCCAGGAATCAAATCATTCTCCGAGGTTCCAGGTGTCAGCCACCAATATGCCCCTGGTATCCCAGAAAGACAAGGCTTTCCTTTCTGTCGCACAGGCTGTGTTGAAACCAGCAATTTTTGAGGAGGAGATGGATAGGAAATTCCAGGAGGCCCTAGTCCAAAAAATACAGAACATTGAGGCACTGGCATTGACAACATCAGTAGCCCTGCAGATGGACATCCTGCTGATACTGGAATTCATTCTGGCACCTGATAGAAGGACTCCGATGTCAGTTCCTGGTAGAGAATTGACATTGGGCACTGCTGAAGCGATGATAATCTCTAGTGCATCAGCAGAGGAAGCTTAGTTGGACACTAGAGTTCAACATAGTCTAGACCTACTAGTCAGGCTTGGAATATTCTTGAGAATATGGCTACAGATCTGAGGACTTCTCTGAAAGGAAATGTCATCAGGTATCCCTCAGATCCCTCTACACTACAGGAAACTACAAATCCCCTCTGGAGGATCTTTTCTTTGTCAACTTTCTTAACAGAATGGCAGATGCCATCTCATTTACATTATAAAAGGAGGAAGAGTCCTGGTCTAAGATGCTTGACATCCTCCAATTTGTGGATCCCCCAAAGGATATCATGGCAGTGCCCATCCATGGGATCCTTCAGGAGGTACAGAGTGCCCTCCCTGTGGCTCCAGTTTACAAGAAGGCAGACATAAAATATCATGTCCAGACCTAGATTCAAGAAGCAGCAGCTGCCTCATCAATCAGTGTGTGAAAATTTGTTTTGATGAAAACTAAAAGTTTGAGAACCCATTTCTCAGTACCTCTGGAGAAGGCTCTTGTACTCTGGACTTGCTGGGAAAAGAAGATTTTCAGGGAGCTATGCTCAATAACCACATAGTGTCCCAGCAGCTTTTCATGAGCCAGTATATGTGGGACATTCTGAAAAGTGTAAGAGATGGCAAGGCTGTTTCATTAGATGCAGCATGATGTCTTGGAATCACTGGTGGACAAGAGTATGGAGGGTGGAAAATACATGGCCCAGTCTCCCTTTGATGTTTTTAAAATGGCATCAAGTTCTGCAATGGGTAGTTAGACTCACAAACTCACTTGGCTGTGGGCCTTAGATCTCTAATCAGATGTCCAAGAAAGACTTAGTGACAAGCCTTGCAAGTTGCGCTGCTATGGACGAGAGCATCAGGGGGCGGTCTCCAGCGTGGGATGAAATGTGTGCCCTTGCGGTGAAACGTCCTTACTCTGAGCCTCGACCGAACCTGCACGCTTCCTTGAGACCACCAACGCAATGGTGATCTCTGAATGGCCCTCCGACCGTTCCAAGCCTTTCGGACTGCTGCTAGGAAGTGGCAGGAAGCATTAGGTCGGACAGAGTACAAGGCAGATGAGGACAAGACACAGGACGAGGATTCAGATGAAGACTCAAGGCAGGCAAAGACTCAGACATTGGAGTAGATGAAGACTCGTTGAGGTAACTTGAAAGGAATGCTGCGATGCCATGCACTCTACACACCCCAGCCGGGATGGTCGTGGACCATGTTGGAGGCGAAGCAGCAAGGCTGGCATTGACTCAATTACATTAGAGTTCAAGATGGCACTATTTACTGAAGAGAAAGACTGGAATCCAAGGAGAAGGACATCAGGACAAATAGATGAAGGTAACCGGCCAAAACTCCAAGTGGCCCCATCCTGACCTGAGCCTCAGGAACCCGGCATGATCGACGTATCATGAAGGTATCCTGAAGTTAGACTTGAAAATGGTCCACAGGAAGGAAGCTCAGGAACCCTGAACATGAAGAAGATCAGATGAGAGTAAAGATCCAAGATGGTACACAGATGGATGGTGGCCAGACCGGCCCTCAGGCTATCCACCGGAGCACTGCCCGCCAGGGGCTAGGCATAGCCGGAGTCCAGAGCATCAAAGGAGGAAAATGAGTCTCCAAGGCAAGGATCCAGGACATCCAGAACAGACTCCCCATCCACTTGATGAGGAACAGCTGGGACAGATGAAGCGGACGACCAGAAGACTCCAGACCCAGGAGGAACAGTCAGGAACATGGGTACCCTCAGCTCTGGAGATGGAGGAATCCCACCAGTGTCCTACATACCCCAGCCGGGGTGGTCACGGACCACTGGGCCACTACACGCCTTACCAGCCCAGCCAGACTTGTCATGGACCATGAGGGATGGGAAGACGGAACCTCTGGGCTAAAGCAGAACATCAGGATACCGAAGACATCAAGACGGGAACGGAAACATCAGGATAAGGTTGGAATGGAGACAATAGGATACTGAAGACATCACGAAGACAAGAGACCAGGAACATAGAACATCAAAGGAATCAGGAACAAGGAATGGGATCCCAAGACAAGGACGCCAAGCAGGAGCTGGAAATGGAGATCCTCAGGAGAACAGCTCCAGGAAGGAAGTTGCTCCTTGCGAAGGTGATGGAGGACTGACAGTGGAAGCCTTTTGTAGGCTGAAGCAGGATACACCCTGGGAGGAGTTCGCAGGAGGAGCCAGAGGGACCACTCCCTGCTGGCCCTTTAACTCCAGGAAGGAGGTGCAGCCCTGCGCCTAAGGAGAGCAGGCAGAGGACTGCAGGACCATGGACAGCTGCTGTACCGGCTGTCTCCAGCCCCTCTTCTCCTCACCCCCTATACCACCCCTCCCTACCCCCAGACCGCCCCTTTATCTGGGCCTGGCACCTTGATTCCTCTTCTCACCAGGGCACCTTGCTGCTTTCTAGGAATGTAGGCTACTTACATCCACACAGAGATATTTCAGGTCACAGTAGAGAACTGGCACATAAAACAAACAGTATTAAAGTCAAGTTGCTTTTTTTTTTAAAAAAGACCTAAAATATCTTAGAACCATAAAACACAAAGAAAAAATAGATACAGTAATTGGTCAAAACAAAACAAAGCTAGAAAAGTAATAAAAACTAAATCTCAAATGCTTGGGAGGAAAACCACATCTTCAAACAGTTTTGAAATTTGATATAGTTATTTTTTTTTTCCTAATGACCAGTGGGATAGAATTCCAAGTAGAAGGAACTACCTAATTAAAAGTTGCTTTGTGAGTGTGTTCTAGTCTGATCATAGAGGGAGGAGGAACTCTAAGCAGATCCTTCTGGGAAGAGCACAGAAGGTGAGCCAGCTCATAGGGACACAAAATATTGACTTAATATTAATGATTGCCTGTAGCTAATGCTTTAAAAACTAAGCATAAGATTTTAAATCTAGAATGCAAGATCAAAGAGGATATACTCAGACATTAGACTGGGAAATATTTCCTTAGTGAAACAATGGTAGATGTATGGAACAGCCTGCAAATGGACATTGTGCAGGCAAAAGCAGTTACACAATTCAAGAAAGCATGGAATAATTACAAAGGATCCTTAATTATGAGGAAATGGAAGTAAACTTGGATGTCAAGTGGGTCTAAAGGATTGCAACAGGAAAAGAACCTGACCAGAGTACATGAAACTTACTCTCCTTATCTGCTTTCTAATTCTACATTTCTACACGAGCCTTCGCTAACTCCTGTATTACATTCTCTTTAATTTCCTTCTGATGATAGGAATGAAAGATTTATTTATTTTTGTTATTCCCTTTCCCTATGGATTCCTATGGAGGTGGACCATGCATATGGTTTTAAGCATATTTAAGTGAAGCAGTGTGCTGATAGAAGTGTGGACAAGCATTTTTGTCAGTTTGAGCTGACATCATAGTGGGAGCATGGTCTATGGATGTCCCCGCCAAGTTCCAGGAAAGCAACTCAGTATGCTGGGAAAGGGATAACAAATGGGTCATTATTGTAATGAAGCTGACAATATTACATAATTTATGAAATCTCATGCAAATGGTTTTCTTCAATTTTCCCAAGGTACACAGGTACACATGTGTTTTTAACTTAGGATATAAATATTATTAGAGGGTATAGATTACTGTAACTCCCTACTACTAGGAATCCCAACCTATCTATTAAAAAAACTGCAACTACTACAAAATGCAGCAGCAAGACTCATAGAAACATAACTCCTCTTAATTGGAACCAGGAAATGTGATCACATCACACCCTTGCTTATAGCACTGCACTGGCTGCCGATACAATACCAAATCTGTTTCAAAGTTTTAACCTTATTCTTTAATATCATCCACAATGATAACCCAGGACCAATTGGTGTGAGACTTCACACATATGCACCGCAATGAACCCTTAGGTCACAAAACAAAGGACTATTAACCCTCATTCCGGAGCACACACCTAGATTAAATAAATGATCGCAGGTTCTCCAGAGCAGGACCTAATCTATGGAACTCACTACTGGAGATAATTCGACTGATCCCAGAAAAAAAGACATTCAAATGTGAATTAAAAATATTGACTGTTTAAAAACACGCTGAGGTAGATCTTCAAAAAATACGTGCGCGCGTACTTTTGTTCGCGCCACCGGCGTGAACAAAAGTACACCAGATTTTATAAGATACGCGCGTAGCCGCACGTATCTTATAAAATCCGGGGTCGGCGCGTGCAAGGCTGCGCAAATTCGGCAGCCTGCGCGCGCTGAGCCGCGTAGCCTGCCTCCATTCCCTTCCCCTATCTACCCCACCTCCTAGCCCTACCTAAATCCCCCCCACCTTTGTTGGGCAATGTACGCCTGCTTGAAGCAGGCGTAACTTGCGCGTACCGCCCCGGCATCCCCCGGCACAGGCTGCAGTGCCAGGGGACTCGGGACCGCCCTCCCGGCCCGCCCCCAAACCGTCACCACGCCCCCGGACCGGCCTTGGACTGCCCCCTGCCCCAGACACGCCCCCCGGACACGCCCCCTCCCGCCCCTTTTAGGAAACCCCGGGACTTACGCACGTCCCGGGGCTTTGCACGCGCTGGCGGCCTATTCAAAATAGGCCGCCGGCGCACGAGTGCCCTGCGCGTGTAAATCCGGGAGGATTAACGCGCGCAGGGATTTTAAAATCTACCCCTTATCTTCTAACTTAAATGTGTACTATTAAACAGAATCCCAACCCTACCAACCCTTGTACCTCTCCTCAGTCGAGAAGGAAAAAAACTGTGCGCTGCAATGTATATATCTTACCAAACATATTTCATGTCAAAGTATATGTAATACTATATTGTATAGTACCAATGTATGTGTTTTTTTTTAATTGAACGATTTTTATTGTAATGCAAACAAAGCGTGTACAAGATGGGTCCCATGCGCACATTGGTTCTTATGTGCCCACATGGGTCAAACAGTGTAGGTTACAACAGTGTATTATTTTCCCCCAGTGTTGTATCTCCTTCCTGTCCCGTCCCTACCCCCCCCCCTTCCCTACCGTCCTCCCTATCCCCAGAGCATCCCAAGAACCAGTCCATAGGCAACACCAAAAAAAGAAAAGAAAAGGAGGGTGTCCCCATAGTCATCCAAAGGATTCTGACAATCATTTGTTGAGGATCAAACTGCGCGAGCTATGAGAAAGGGTTTGAAGATAAGCGTCCCGTATAAGCAAGAACATTCGGCGGTGCCGTGGAGATGTCCAATGTATGTGTTTTACCAAATTGTATTACACCGATTTATGTAATAAGCCAAATATGAATATTACTTTTGTAAACCATTGTGATCTTCACTTGGAACGCTGGTATATAAAATAACTAACTAAATAAATAAAAAATTTTCAGAACTTTTTAAGGAGGTAAACAGGTCTTTACCCATGTAAAAAGCATTTTTGAAAATCCTCCCCCCCCCCCCTCCAAATCTGGGTACATGTGTTTGTGCTGTTCATAGGGAAGAAGGGGTGGGGTTAGGTCAGGGGCAGGGATTTCAGTTTTAATTTCTCGTGCATTCTTTTACATTATGGGGCAGATTTTTAAAAGCTACGCGCGCGCGTACTTTTGTTCGCGCAACCGGCGCAAACAAAAGTACGCCGGATTTTAAAAGATACATGCGTAGCCATGCATATCTTTTAGAATCCGGGGTCGGCGCAAGAAAGAGTTATTTATCCAGATAAGTTCAATGCTACTTAGCTGGAAAAGTCAGAATTTAGGCAGATAAGTGTGCTCAAATGATATATCTATGTATTTGTACTTCGAATTTTAGAGGGATGCATGACTAGATTTTGGTCGCAATATTTAGATGCATTTATCCCCCTTCTCCACTCCTTAAGTTGGCTTTTACAGTGCAAGTCAGGGGATTTTAGGACATGCATGGCAATGAAATTCCCAGTTTTACCAATTAATCTATCAGTTCTCTCAGTCCATCAGCAGCTTGTGAAGACCCTCCTGGCTCTTCAGCCTGAAGTCCCCCCATTTCTCCCAGACACCCCAGCCAGTCACTTTTTCACGCTTAAGATGTTAACAATCACTTACACCAGATAATGACTAGGTGATAATATATGCAAGGAAAAGACTTATGTGCATCACGTTGGCAGGTTGTAAAATAGCAATTTAGGGGCGTAAAAGTCAGCCCCTCCAACGAATGCCTCTGTCTCAGCCTTTTTTTACATGTGGAAATTTACTCACAGTCCCTGATATATGCGCCTATGATCTGGTTTTTAGAATAGCGTATACTCACATAGATGCCATTTACTAACGCACGTGCTATTTTGTTACATGTGCATCTTTTTAAAATTCACCTTTTAGGAAGTAATTTTCAAAGACTTACACGGGGATTGTGTGTATATATATAATTTTTTAAAAAACATTTATTACCCGCCCTTCCTACGTTCAGGGCGGGGTACAATAAAACACACATAATGAGTTACGAAAAAGTAACAAACAGTAAATTTAAATATATTAAAATACAGTATAACAGTTGCAGCAGAAGAAATATCAAATCTCTGCTAGAGTATGGGCAAAGGAATAGCACAAATTAAGGGAGACCCAGGATAATTTGGGAATGCTTTCCTGAATAAGTGTGTTTTCTTTCTTTTTTCTTTATTCATTTTACAAATTGTATCAAGTATTAACTTGAAAGGAAATACATGTATTTTGTAGGGGTGTGCATTTGTTTTTGCCGTATTGGCGATCTGCAAAGTATATTGCACTATTCGTAGTATTCGTGGGGAAGCGAAACGTATTGAGATTCCCCACGAATACATGAATCTTCGCCGAATTATACGGCCACCTAAATAAAAATTTAAACAAACCCCCCACCCTCCTGAACCCCCCCAAGACTTACCAAAACTCCCTCGTGGTCCAGCGGGGGGTCTGGGAGCCATCCCCTGCACTCACACCCTCGGTGCCGGTTTCATCATGGCGCCAATAGCCTTTGTCACAGGGGCTACCGGTGCCATTGGTCAGCCCCTGTCACATGGCCATCGGCACCATCTTGTGCTCCTACCATGTGACATGGGCTGACCAATGGCACCGGTAGCCCCTGTGACATAATATGGGCAAAGGCTATTGGCGCCATTTTGAGTACTGGCATCGGACAGCCGGAGTGCAGGAGGTCACTCCGGGACCCCCGTTGGACCCCCAGGGACTTTTGGCCAGCTTGGGGGGGCCTCCTGCCCCCCACAAGACTTGCCAAAAGTCCAGCGGGGGTCCGGGAGTGCCCTCCTGCACGCCGGCCGTCCGATGCCAGTACTCAAAATGGCGCCGATAGCCTTTGCCCATATTATGTCACAGGGGCTACCGGTGCCATTGGTCAACCCTTGTCACATGGTAGGAGCACAAGATGGCGCCGATGACCATGTCAATAACCAAAATAAGAAAGGGAAAAGGATCAACTGTCCAATTCACAACTTTAAACTGAATCATAGGCAAATGACAATATCATAAAGATCTTTGCTTTGAAGTTTCAATCCGCGGCCTCTCACCTCGCAATGGGCCGCAAGCCTTAATCAGCTTACAAAGCAGCATATAATATTATATGCTGCTTTGTAAGCTGATTAAGGCCGCGGATTGAAACTTCAAAGCAAAGATCTTTATGATATTGTCATTTGCCTATGATTCAGTTTAAAGTTGTGAATTGGACAGTTGATCCTTTTCCCTCTCTTATTTTGGTTATTGACAACATTGGAGAGGTGTGCTGCTTCTTTGTTTGCCGATGACCATGTGACAGGGGCTGACCAATGGCACCGGTAGCCCCTGTGAAAAAGGCTATCAGCGCCACGATGAAACCGGCACTGAGGGTGTGAGAGTGCAGGGGATGGCTCCCGGACTCCCCGCTGGACCACCAGGGAATTTTGGTAAGTCTTGGGGGGGGGGGGGGGGGCAGGAGGGTGGGGGGTTGTAGTTAATATTAATTTTAGCTGGGACACGAATAGAAATCGCCGTTTTAACGCATCGGGGTGCCATATGGCCGAATGCAACGTATCTGCTCCCCGAAGAATCCGAATCACGAATGCAACGTATGGCGTCCCTCTGCACATCCCTAGTATTTTGTAACATTTTCAATATAAGAAAAAGAAAAGATTACACTTCCAAATAGAAACATGTATAGGTAAATATCCCTAATCTCCTAGGAAAGACATACTCAAAATTCCAAAGTTACAAAGCATGCAACAAGCCCACAAAAAGATCCAAGATTTACCCAACCCAAAGAATTGATACATTACTAAGGTAAATTGGCTATTAATGGGATACAGCATAATATATTGAAAGGTCTATAGTCACAGCTTATGGAGTTTCTAAGCTAGCAGTTGGAGAAGAGCTAAACAGAGTTTTCTTTTTATTAGAAAGAAATGATATTAACTGAGTGGGCTGGAAAAATAAATATGAACCCCCCCCTGGTGTTTAATCAAACACTTACATGGCAATTTTAAAAGAAATAATAAACCGTAATCAATCACTTTAGGCTTCAACATAAGAAACTGTTGTCTTCTTTTCTGCGTTTGCCTTGACAAATCAGGAAAAATTTGTATCTTGTGATTCAGAAACAACTGATCAATGCAAAAAATACTGTTTAAAGACCCATTCCCTATCAGCCTCAAGTAGGAAAGTAACCACCAGGGTTGATGTCACCACTAAACCCTCGTCAGGCTGATCCAAAACTGCGGAAATGTCCAATTTAGGAGATTCTCTTGAAGTTAATACCTGAAAGTTATTGGTATCGACTTGACCTTTCTTCATAGGGGGAATATAATATGCCTTTGAAATTATTGGGGGTATAGCTTCTGTAATTTTTAATACCTCAATCATATACCTTCTCCAAATATATTTAAGTACAGTATATAGAAGTTTTGGAAAGTTAATGCACCTTAAATTTTTGCACGCAGTTGGTTATCCATGTATTCAACTTTAGATTGAAGAATTTGATTTTCTTTTATCAGTTCCTGATGAACATTTATAGTGCTCTCAATTTTAACCTCAAGGGTCTGTAATTGTTGTTTGCTTTCAGCTATTCCCAGTTCAGCTACCTCTAAATGGTTATCCAACTCTTTTGTAGTATGAGTGGAGAAGTAGCGTAGTGGTTAGAACAGTGGGCTGTAAACCAGGAGACCAGCGTTTGAGTCCCACTGTTGTTCCTTGTGACTATGGGCAAGACATTCTACCCTCTGTTATGCAGATACAAACATAGGCCTAGATTCTCTAATACCACTGGGCTCTTTCAATCATGTGGTACAGAGGGGTGGGCCTGTAAAAGTCAGTAGTGATTGCTGCCAGCTTTTGCACCCAATAGCACCATCATAAAAGGTACTGCTATTTAGGGATGTGAATCGTTTTTGAACGATTAAAATTATCGTCAGATAATTTTAAAATCGTCCTAAATCGTTAGAGTGCACGATACAATACAAATGCCCCCGATTTATCGTCAGGGGCATTTGTATTGTATCGTTAAATAGGGCACGGGAATTATTTGGGAGAGGGCGGGAAAACCGGCACACCAAAACAACCCCTAAACCCACCCCGACCCTTTAAAACCAATTCCTTACCCTCCCCCACCCTCCCGAACCCCCCCAAAATGTTAAGTTACCTGGTGGTCCAGTGTGTGTGTGTGTGTGGGGGGGGGGTCCCGACGCGATCTCCCGCTCTCGGGCCATCGGCGCCATTTTGGCTGCCACTAATTAAAATGGCGCCGATGGCCCGATAAAAAAAAAACCCACCCGACCCTTTAAATCGACCCCCCCTAAACCTTTTAAAATTACCTGGTGGTCCAGGGGGGCCTCGGGGAGAGGAGAGATCCAGGGGGCCTCGGGAAGAGATTTCCCGTTCCCAGGCATCAGCTGTTCTAAAAAAAAAAAATGGCACCGATGCCCCTTTGCCCTTACCATGTGACAGGGTATCCGTGCCATTGGCTGGCCCCTGTCACATGGTAGGAGCACTGGATGGCCAGCGCCATCTTTAAAGATGGCGCCGGCCATCCAGTGCTCATCAGCCCCTATTATACTATATAATAGGGGCTGATGAGGCCCCCCTGGACCACCAGGTAATTTTAAAAGGTTTTGGGAGGGTCGGGAGGGGGGGGGGGGGGTCGATTTAAAGGGTTGGGTGGGTTGTTTTTTTTAGCGGTACGGGCCTCCCTAAAAAAAAAATTAGTGATGTGAATTGGAATCGGAAACGATTCCAATTCACATATCTTAACGATCAGATTCCCCCCCCCCCCCCCCCAGCCGAATCTGATCGTTAAGACGATCTGGCACGCGATTCACATCTCTAGTGCTATTGGCAGCAAAAAGGGTTCTTACCTTTTCGCTGTCCGTGATGCCTTTGCAGTGTTCGCTCCGGCTAAGAAGAAGCTTTTCACATCCTGCACACTACTAGCAGATACCCCCTCGAACTCGGTCGCAGATGCCGCATCAGCAGCCTGCGACTGTGATGCATCTCCACCGGGGTCACACTGCACCGGAGGCTGTCACTGGTCAGGGCTGAGGGACACCTCCTCCACGAGAGGTTCCCGCTCTCCTATGCTGGGACCTCTATCGGGTTCATCGACTCCCTCCAAATCCGGCTGGGACAAAAAACTGCAGAATCTCAAGCTGTGTCAGAGAAGGTATGGGTTCAGAGGGAAAACCCCTCACTTTCCCCTTCCTTTTCAGTGGCATTCTCAATAGTTAGTAATTAGAAAAGTTCAAGGCAAAGTTTACAGCGAGCGTTCCGCATTCCTTCTATGCCGCCATCTTGTCCTACCTCGTCCCTGTTTGCTTTTTTTTGGGTGGGAGGTCTGGGTAAACTGGAGAGAGTTCAAGGTGAAATACTAAGAGGGTCTTGGTGAACTGGGGACAGATTGGGTGAAGTGGCATTGGTATCAGCAGAACTTATAGAATGAAATGTTCACCGTATTGTCCATTGGTGGCTGCAAATTCATTTCGAAATCCAAAGTCACCCCAATCACCTTGACCTCCATTTTTATGAGCAACACTTGCTCTTCAAAGACAACTTGTGGCAGAGCTACTGTAGATCCATGAATGCTTTCCTCACCCAGAGTATTTTAGTTTTTTGGGGATTAATAAGAAGCTTGTTCATAGAAAAAATATGTTTTTTAACTTCTCAGCTCAATCAGCTCCTTACTCCAAGCAAATTTGTATGGCATCTGTATAGCATAAACACTCCAGATTTTCCTTTCTTATCAAACTCCATATGGGATGGGTATATATTTTGAACAATATGGGGGGAAAGCATAGAACCCTGTGATGCCCCCCCAATTAAGTTTTTGGTCCTTAACTTAGATCCAACCTTTCACTTGAATCCTCTGATTCATGGTGTTGTTGACAAAGAGACACTAATCAGATCCTATGGTCCATGGGTCGAAGGCCATTCAGAGGTCTAAAAGAACCACTAAGACCGTTCTAATAAATACCAGACCCACCCCCTGGGACACCTCTAACCTGGCCCCCTTTTGTCCTAGTAAATTTTGTCCATTCAGCAGTTTACCTGGCCAGAGAGGGAGATTTTCAAACAGCAACATTAAGGGGTTTAAAAATAAATTTTAACCACATAAATGTTTTGAATATCGACTGCTGTGAAATAGAAACCTACTTTTATATTATAAGAAATACAAACACAGTGACACAGGACTGCATCTCCATGCATGTAATGGGGTAAAGCCAGGAATAGCTTAGCTACAGTATGAGGTAGATTTTAAAAAAACTACGCCCGCACGTACTTTTGTTCACGCGACCGGTGCAAACAAAAATACGCTGGATTTTAATAGATACGTGCGTAGCCACGTGTATCCTTTAAAATCCGGGGTCGGCGCGTGCAAGGCTGCGCAAAATCGACAGCCTGCGTGTGCCGAGCCGCGCAGCCTGCCTCCGTTCCCTCCGAGGCCGCTCCGAAATCGGAGCGGCCTCGGAGGGAACTTTCCTTCCACCCCCCCCGCACCTTTCCCTCCCTTCCCCTACCTAACCCATCCCCCCAGCCCTATCTAAACCTCCCCTCACCTTTGCTTGAAAAGTTACGCCTGCCTGAGGCTGGCCGGCGCGCAATTCCCCGGCCCAGGAGTGGTTTTGGAGGCCTCGGCCACACCCCCGAAACGCCCCCAGGCCGGAACTACGCCCAGGGTCCCGTCCCCGGATGACGCGCCGCCGCGACACGCCCCCGACACGCCCCCCAGCAAAGCCCCGGGACTTATGCGCGTCCTGGGGCTTGCGCGTGCCACCGAGCCTATTCAACATAGGCTCAGCGCTCACAGAGGGAGCTTGGGGCAGGTTTTCGGGGGGTAAGTGCGTACCCCTTTGAAAATCTGCCCCTATATGTTCACCCTATACACATTGCTCCTCTATTGCTGGTTTGAATTACCTCTGGAGGTGATAGTGAGTGTTACAGATAAAATGACAAAGAAACAGAAACTAGATTTTATCATGGATGAGATTATTATTTTTATCATGATTTGAATACCAGATGATCGTACCCACAAAATGGACTGTCCCTATTCCTTGGAGCTTGCAATCTAGTCAATACAGACAGACAAGACACAACAAGAAGCAAATAAAAGGCTTAGTGCTAAGATAGAAAGGCCATGACTAAGAAGAATTAAAGGAGGTGGTCATGGATAAGATTGAGTAAAGCTATAAAGAATGAGGCATTTTCACAGTCTGCATAAAAACAGCCAGTGGGCAAGTAAAAAGGTCAATAGAAGAAGTTTAATTTAAGATAGGGACCAATTTAATTACTTGGTAAAAGAGGAAGAAATTAAATCTTTGCCATCAAACCAATCTAAAGAAGAAAAATGGAGAAAGGGGTAGATGAATGATCCTCTTAAAAAGAATGGTCAAATGCCCTCTTTTAACATCAGAATTTTAGAGTGAATCTTATTAACTATTTGGAGTACAAAAAATGAACAATGTTGAGAACAACTCCATATATAATGTATTCAGATTCTATCATTTTGAATTTGTTATCCATTTGTGAATGAAGGGTAATGATAGCATCTGAATAACTGATACCTTCACTACTATGTAAACATCAACAATGGATTTACTTTGTGCATAGTAACAAAACAGGAAAAAAGCCAGTTCCAACTGGAGGTAGATCCTAAATGATGATTACCAGTACTAAAGCCCAAATATTTATTGAAAACTCATTATAAGACATACTTATTTAGCAAATCTCAGGACTATTCCCTGCCCATGGTCAGAGCTTGGCAAAGATCTATTCCTTTGCTTCTTTTCCATCCTTACAGTATCTCACTTTGGTCTTCAAAACTCCTACCTCTGGAACTTTCTGAGGCCAATATTCATAGAAAAGCTGAGCACTACCTAACACAGGAACTTCAGTTTTAGAAACATAAATTCAGCCAGACTCAGGCCTGGATTTTTAAGGTCGCAGACTTTAGAAAATCCGGCGGTAATGGGGGGCGGGGGGGGGGGGAAATGGGGGGCGGGCCTGCGAAAGCCGGCAGCCATCGCACCACTGCGGTGCACTGGCTGCCGGCTTTCGCACCGAATAACTACACCATAAAAGGTGTAGTTATTCGGCACGAAACTGGCGGCGATAAGGTTCCTTAGCTTTCGCCTTCAGCGATGTAGCTGCAGACTTGGCCCCGGTGCCGCCCCAACTCCTCCTCTTCCGGGGCCAACTCCGCCCCGACTCTGCCCCCATTTAGTGATCGCATGCGAAAAGTCCCTTTTCGCGTGCGATAATGTTTGAAAATGACCCCCTTAGATACCTAAATTCTGGGCCAAGAAATAGATGCCTAACTTGAGGTGCCTAAAATGAAGGTTCCTAAATTTAAACCCACTATTTAGTTTCCTACATTTAGGAACCTGTTAGATGCCTGATGCTGGAAATCAGCACTGAGCACCTAACTTACTTCCCCCAACCTTCACCCTCAGGCCTGGTGCGACCGGGTGTGCAAACCGTGCAATTGCAAGGAGTGGCACACCTGGGGAGGCAGCGGGCTGGCCGGTTGGCGGGTTGGTGGAGGAGGATGAAGAGAGCATGCTCATACCCTCTTCCGGCGGTGTGGCTTTCTCTTTACGTGCCTAGATTTGGGTACCTATATTTAGGCATTCAGTGGGGGAATTTTCACTGAGGAAGATATAGGTGCCTATCTCCTTGAGTTTGGTGCCTAGATGTTTGAATATTGGCCTCTCTGTCCCTTCATTCTGCGATGCTACAATCTTCGCCTTGATGTTCTACCCGAAGACTCAGTTCTTCAAGAATTCCATACAATTTGTCCCGCCTGTGTTCCACGGTTTTTCTGCAACTATCCCATTCCCATCCTTTTTGTTCGTTCCCCTTCCGTCTTATTAAATTGTAAACTTTTTGAGAAAAATTACCTACTTATTACACTTCTCATCTTTAGTTAATCATCTGTGGTATTCCTATATTGACAGCTACATTTACTTGATATACTGCTGCTACCATTAGCATGCCAAAAAATTAAATAAAAATCTAAAAATAAACTAGATCTTGAGGACTAACAGGGATCATGGTAAACTGAGTAACAGTACGGTGGCACGGAATGAAGTAAGTACCAAGTCTGCTCTGAGCAGGTCTTTCAGGAGTTGCAAACTGATTGAAGCATCGTGAGAAGTGAGCTCTCAGCATTTGACATATTACAACTGCTCTTGCAACAGGCAGCTCCCGGTAATTAGGGCACATCAATCAATGCAAATGATCCTGGTGTTTTGACTATTTAACAGCAATAAAATAGCTATAAAGAGAAAAATAACTGCATACCACTCCAGTTATGCCTTGACCGCTTTTTAAAAGATATAATTAGAAAGGCCGAGTGCTTGTTTCAAGGCTAAGTGATTGGCCCGACATCATGCCCATAGCAGGAAGGCTAATTACACCATAAATTCATGTGCTTTCTTTTGCCAAGCATTATGACCTTTAATAAGATTGTTTTTACAGCTAGCTATCAATAAATCACCCCACATTGCCAGAGAAAGTGCTCTGTCTGGACAGCATGGCTGTGAATTTCATTAGCTGCCGCTTATTTGGTTTTCGGTGCTATGATGGTTTTTTTTTTTTTTTTTCCAGTCTCCGATTAATAAGCTCAGAAATGGAAAGTCCCTACAAAATGTTATCATTTCGATCTCTGAGACTCCCTTTCCCCAGCACCCTCCTCCCTGTTTGATTACAGAAATTAGTCAAGAGTGTATACCGTTCAGAAGGTCATAAAAAACAGGTATTTGACGAGCAGCTGTTTGGGATATGCACGTTAATGAGAGTGAAATGTTTCAGGGCAGATCGATACAGAAGTAATGTGTGTATCTTTTCAGTTAATGGTCAGATATCTTATCCTGGAGCTTGCACCCAGCTTTGCAAAACTTCCTGTTCAGCTTTATTCTCCTGAACCTAGCTCTACTTGGAAGCATGCAAATAACTATGGTGTAGGCCCATCTTACTTCGATTTGGGAAGTTTATGATGTTTATAGGATACGGATAATTGCCAAATGACATCGTAGAGGAACTCTCCTTTTTCAAATTCCTAAGACCTCAGTACTAACTCATATTAAACAAACCATGTTGCAAAAAAAGGAGTCTTAATCGGTTTCTGTAGAATGACTATTCTTGAAGTATTTTGGTTATAGTATTGGAGAACAGAGCTGTTGGCAACCAAGTTTCTAACTATGTATTACAAAAATATATCAATTTTAATTTTTTTCTCAGTTCTGTGAGTAGAAAATGGAGTCACAAATGTAATTATAGGTCCTGGGCTAATATAAAGAAAGAGGACCGAAGAAATATGATTCAGTTAGCTTTAGCCTCTGAAAGACATAGAGAACTATAGCTTGTAATGGACCTGAAATTTGCTTTCTGCCTTACGCAATCAAGTGATCAGCAGGGGTTGGTGCAGGAAAAAAAGTGGGCTATTCGCTATCTTTTCACTCCCTCCATTCATCTCTCTACGTAGCCGCGCATATCTTATAAAATCCGGGGTCGGCGCGTGCAAGGGGGTGCACAATCGGAGCGGCCTCTGAGGGAACTTTCTTTCCACCCCCCCGCACCTTCTCCTCCCTTCCCCTACCTAACCCACCCCCCGGCCCTATCTAACCCCCCCCCTACCTTTTGTTGGCAGATTTACGCCTGCTGAAAGCAGACGTAAATCTGCGTGCGCCAGCGGGCTGCTGGCGCGCCATCACCCAACCCAGGAGTTGGTCCTGAGGCCTCGACCACGCCCCCGGGCCGGCACCATGCCCCCCGGTCCCGCCCCAAACCGCCCCCTGACCCCGGACATGCCCCGGACACGCCCCCTCCCCGCCCCTTTTACGAAGCCCTGGGACTTACGCGCGTCCTGGGGCTGTGCGCTCGCTGGCAGCCTATGCAAAATAGGCGCGCCGGCGTGCGAGGGCCCTGCGCACGTAAATCCGGCTGGATTTACGTGCGCAGGGCATTTAAAATCCGGCCCTTAGTGTTAATTTTGCTCTCACTGTGGTACGAAGCTTGGCTATTTGAATTTTACCTGCTTCACACCATTTCTTCGGTTCCAGTCTATAGAGTATGTTTTTTAGGGGAGGGAAGACAGAACATTTTTCTCCTTGAGTGTTTGGCAGTGGTGTTATACCAAAGGGAAAGCAACCAGTGACCGATTTTGACTTTTTGCACCTAGGCACCATCCTCCGCGCCGGAGCTCAGATACGATTCTTTAATTCCTCCCCCTCTATTAGTCATCAAATTACATTCTCGCCCATCCTACCTCCAATTCCATTCTTTGCCCTTCTCCAGACCTCAGATGTGATCCATTACTCCTCCTGAAGATCTCAGATTCTATCCTCCCCTTCCAATTCTATTATTTTCTCCCTTCCCGGGACCTCAGATCCATCCCTTAAAAACTTTGCAGATCTTATATTCAATTTTCCCCTTGTACTAACTTCAATTCCTTTCTCCAGTCTCTTCCCTCCTAAGCCACTGGACCTCTGATCTATTCCCTTGACCCTCCTATATACTCAGGTTCAATTTTCTTCATCCTTTCCAGTTACATTCTCTCCCCTCAGGTACCCTTGCCCCTCCCAACCACAGATTCCATTTTGCCCTCCCTCCCAGCACATTCCATGCATATGTTCGACCCAGCATAGCAAGAAAGGACCCAGTCAATGGATCTTTGATGTCAGGGCTGCCTGGAGGGAAGAAGTGCCTGTGGGATGCATTGGAGGCAGCGTGATAGTGGCTCTTCAGTTTTGCGGGCCACATGGGGAGCTCGTGGTAGTGGCTTTTCAGGTCTAAGGAGCACATAGGAAGTGGAGCAGAGCCTGCTTCTTCGGCTCCCATGGGCCACATCAGGGGGGAGGGGAGGGGAAGCAGCGATTCTTCTATATCCCTAGGGTATATACTTGGGAGAGCAGAGACTCTTCTATGGCCTTGGGGGTGGGGTGCAGTAATGGCAGTATTGAGAAAAGGGTAGTGGCTGCTTTTTCCTATTTGGTCCTAGGGCTGCTGGGAGCAGTGGGAGGTGCTGGAGTGGCAAATAATTTGCTCTACCTGCCACCCTCAGATTTTTATTGTTGTAGGCATAGACGCAGCATGCCTCTACATAAAGCCAGACCTGAAAGTAGAAACTATTCTCATCAGCAAGAACTATGAATCCTGACCCAGTAGAACAGTTCATGGTGTGGTCTCTGCAGCCAGGTACGTCAAATCAACAGATAAAGCTAAAGAAACTTTAGCAGCTGGCAATGGGACCCTGAGCAATTTAACTCAAACACTATCAGAGGCTTCAGCAGGCGCATTGATTGTGGATTCTTTGACAAAATCTGCTTTGCTGGAATCTTTATTTGCTGCCATGAGAGACACAAGAAATGAAAAACTCATGAGATAGGAGGCAGTGTCCTCTACAGATTGGTAACTGGTCAAAAGATAGGAAACAGAAGATATGACTAAATGGTCAGTTTTCCAAATGGAAAAAGGCCATTAGTAGAGCACCAGAGGGATCTGTACTAGGACCTGTGCTGTTTAACATATTCATCCAGAAAAGGGACTAATTATTGAGATGAAACAAAAATATTCAAAGTTGTTAAAACAGCAGCGGACTGCAGGAAACTGCAGAAGGACCCCGTGAGACTAGGAGACTGGGCATTTGAATGGCAGATGACATTTAATGTGGAAAAGTGCATCATGATACATATAGCAAAAAATAATCTGAACTACATGTACACAATGCTGGGTTCTGTACTGGGTGTCACCAGCTAGGAAAAGGACAGTGGAATCCTTGTAGACAATACATTGAAATCCCCAGCTCAGTATGTGGTGATGGCGGCAGAAAGGCAAATAGAATGTCAGAAAAATGAAGGGATAATAAAAAAGAGAATATAATGTTGCCTCTGTACTGAGCCATGGTGTGACTGCATCTTAAGGCTGATGAATTACTATGTGCTGGCCGTAGCGCTCGGCTCAACACGCGATTGGTCGCGCTTTTTGGACGCGCATCCATAACTCCTGATACAAAATGGGGGATAGTGCATCCAAAACGCGTGTCCAACTGAGTGTGTAGCTAATAGCGCTCATCACATGTTAATTTATGTTGATGAGGCTATTACCTATTTCCCACTATGCAAAAAAAAAAAAAAAATGTGCCTGACACACACGTTTTTTCCCTCAAAATTTAATGCCTGCCCTGGAGGATGCGTTGATTCTTGAGGAGCCCAAAAGGTTTACAGAAAAGCAGAAAATATTGTGGCAATATTAAGTCGGAGGAACTGAAAAAAGGAGAGCCCTAAATAAAGTGTGCCCACAGTCAGGTTAGGAAAAGGGACGCTCAATTAACAAGCGTCCCTTTTCCTAACCCGAGGCTGTGCACAGGTTAGGAAAACGGGTGCTCAGCATCCGTTTTCCTAACCTGTTGACAACCACCTCTCCTGGGCGCCCAATGCTGAGGAGGTGCTAGGGATGCAAAATTTTCCCTAGGGCATCCTTTTTACCGTGGCAGTCAATTTAAATATTAAATCGGGTGGAAGGGAGAGGTGGATCGGCGTATGTTAAGAGAGTGGGCGCTCGATCTTGAGTGCCCATTTAAACTGCGTCAATATTGCATTGACCTGCTTGAGTATTGCGTGCGGTTCCGGTCTTTCTCTCTAAAAAAAAGACATAGCGGAAGTAGAAAAGGTGCAGAACAGGACAACAAAGATGATAAAGGGGATGGGACTGCTCCCCTATGATGAGAGGCTACAGTTTAGTATTCCTCTGTATGGAGAAGAAACGACTAAGAGGAGTCATGAGTGGGGTGGAAAAGGTAAACAAAGGATGGTTATTTACCCTTTATTTGCATGCGCTGGCAAACGTACATGCGTGCATGATTTTATATCGATGCTCGCATGTGCGTACAAATGCTGTATCCAGCGTGTAAGTGGCGTGGATTTTAGTAGATGCACTCAGCGACGCATTAGGCCTATTCCCATTTCCCTCCCCTGTTCGCCCCAGTAAAAGAGAGGACTTCCTAAACCCCCTGCCTAACTAGCTTCCCTTTTACCCTAATAACCCTGGCCCTTAAAACCCTGCTGACTACCCTTTTTTTAAATTTACCTACTTACACACAGCCCATAGCAGAAGCAAGTTGCACGGTTGTGGGATCCCAGCGCACACTAGTGCAAGTAACTGACTACATGATGCAGTCCTAGCCCTCCCATGTCCCGCACAGGCCACACCCAGACCACGCCCGTATCCCACCCCCTTTTTGCCAAAACTTTATTATCCGTGTACCGTGGCCACAGATCTTTTAAAATCCACGCGGCTTGTGCATCCAAGTCACGCACCTATCTCCCAGTTTTGCCACGTGCAACCCTTTTAAAATCTACCTCATAGTGGTGTCCAGGCCCAGGCCCAAGCCCAAGCCAGTGTCATTTTGTACTGCAAAAATTTACAATAGTGCCAACCTCGATCGGCTGGCACCATTTGCAATAGTGACAGCTGTGGGGCAGGAAAAACCTGGGATTGATGCTGCCCTCGTCTGGGAATGGAGGGAGCTGAGGGGGATCAGGGAAGAACTTGAAGGGGGGGGGAGGGTGGGGGGGAGGGCGGCTGTGAACACATCATTTCATCATTTTACTTTTGTTTTGCATTTTGTTTAGTTTTTAAATTTTCATTTGTTGTTTGTTTTAATTTCAAAGAAACAAAACAAAAACAAAATGAAAAAAAAAATGTATGAGTGCATCCCTTGATACTGTAAATTCTATGGGGTTCATTAAAGTTGGCAGTTTATGAGGACTTTATTTACTCACTGGCCAGCGAAGTTTCAAAGGAGTTTTGCATGTAAATGTAACATCCTGTCATAGCAAATTTCAAAAGCCATTTACCCATAATCGGTGCACTTAACGCAGGTAAAACCTATTGACATTTCAATGGCATATATTGTAGCAATTTTCAATAGCCCCCTTCACAGTTACAGTGCATTTATACATGTATAACCCAGTTTTCAGTGTGTAAATGCTTTGGAAAATCCGGCTCTGAGATTTTAGATTTATGTTGTTTTTTTCTGTCACTTCCTTGTTTTTTATAATCCTCTTTTTAGGGTTTGTTTTTTTTCTGGTGATAATCTTTTATCCTGTTTTTGCTTCTGTGTTTATGGTACTTATATTACACTAAGTAATTTTACTGCCATTGGTGCTTTTCTTCTCTTGCACTTTTACTGTAAGTCGAATGAAGTAAGAGATTTTAATGATGAAGACATAGGTGGCTTAGAGGCTCCTGGCATATTTTACGTCTCCTGGTATTCGTTTTTAAATCTGGTAGCTCCTTGCATTCACGTGCTGCACAGGCTTTGCTGACAAGCTGAGAGGTTTGCCTCTACTGGTTCAATGTGGGCTCTCAGAGAGAAAACACCTGTTTTCTACTAAAATCAGGGACATTGGTGGGTCAGGAGGGGAGCTGGGTATTAGATCATTCAACTTGAAAACAATGAAAGTCATAAAAAATTATGAGCAAAAAAAACACCTGCTACTTAGCTAGTGCCTTGGCATCCCTTTGTGGTTTTCAAGTTGAAAGTTCAGAGCGTAAAAACTGTCTGTTTTAATTTTATTCTGTATATTGCGGCCCACTTCGCTCAAATGTATTTTTCATGTTTCTACAAGGATCTCACAGATTCTTGCTCAGAACCGTGGAACACATTTTCCAGAATATATCAAGTATAGGTTATTAAGCCCCTGAATCCCCAGGTGCAGAGGTTTACTTCTCAGTTACATGCATCGCAGCTGTGAGGTGCAGGTCAGCTGGAAAAGAGGAATTTCTAGCTTTACTGTGGAAAATACCTACATTCATACAAGAATGCCTGTCCAGTCCTGCCACGCACAAGATCTATTGATTTATTTATTGATTTACAAAATCTTAATATTCCGCTGTCATTGCCAAATTGTTCAAGGTGGATTACAACAAAAATCACATACAATTAGACAAATAAAACTAAACATTAAAAGATCAAATTAAAGTATCACATGAAAGCTTCACTAAAAAGGTATGTTTTCAACATCTTCCTGAATTTTTATCATCATTTATCAAGCGCAAATCTAGTGGAATTACATTCCACAATCTGGGCGCTATACAGGAAAATGCCTGTTTCAAGAACCAAAAGTATTCCTTTTGGTTCTTTAGTAAGATAGGGTGCACGTTATAAAATCCAGGGTCGGCGTGCACAAGGGGATGCACACTTGTGCACCTTGCACGTGCCGAGGCCTAGGGGAGCCCCGATTGCTTTCCCCGTTCCCTCCGAAGCCACTCTGAAATCGGAGTGGCCTTGGAGGGAACTTTCCTTCTGCCCCCCCCCACCTTCACCTCCCTTCCCCTATCTAACCCCCACCTCACCTTTGTTAAAGAAGTTGTGCCTGCCTCTGGGCAGGCGTAGGTTGCGTGCACCGGCTGAGTGCAGGTGCACGATCCCCCGGCCTAGAGGCCCTACAGAGGCCTCTGGCCCCGCCCCTCCCCAGACCGTCCACGTCCCATCCCTTTTTTCAAGCCCCGGGACATACGCGTGTCCCAGGGCTTGCGTGCGTCGCCGGGCCTATGCAAAATAGGCTCGGTGCGTGTAACCCCCCTGCTTTTAAAATCTCGCCCTGAGGGCACAAACCACTTTTGCGATAGAAGTGGCATTTGCGCACATAGGCTCGCGTCCACTTAAAATTCTGCATACAGTTAGGCTATTTTATAACATGCGTGCATATACGCACATATGTTATCAAATGGCCGTGTTTCTGGGCATGGGCCAATGAACGTGTGCACATGTGTACTTGTGCATCTGTTTGAAAGTTACCGTCTTTATTTTTATCTTTTAAATACAAAGAGAGTGAACTAACAGGACTAAACTGGTGCACCAAAATGATTTTTATCTTGTTTTCACAATGTGCAACTTGTTTTGTCCTTGACAAACCGCTGATTATATGGCAAATAGACCAAATGTGACTAAATAATATTGTAAAGCAGTGCATCTTAACCCAAACCTCGGGGCACACCTAACCAGTCAGGTTTTCAGGATGTCCACAAGGAATATGCATGAGATAGATTTGCACTTCTGTTAATATGGGATGAGAAGCACTGCTGTAAAGTCATTGCCATCTATACACAGTTTGGTAGTTAATGGAAATAAATTAGTGGTCCCAACGAGTGCTAACATCGGTATGAGAATCCTTGCAATTAATACCAGTGCATGCAGCTATGAAAAAAATTTGAAGTCAAACTTCCCCCTTTCAGATTTCAGCCTGATTCAAGTTTGATGGCATTATCAAATTTTTATAACTCTTGATGCTACACGGCCCCCTTTTTTTATGGTAATTGTCGGTCTGATAAATCTACGATATTGATTGATATTGAAAGAAGTCATTCGTTATCAAATTTTTCCCATATTTCTTGAGGAAGACTGTCAGATTTTTACCATTGGACTTGGGGAAAATTTGAAAGGAATTCAAAAACTTCTAAACAAATTAGAAAAAATTGTTTTGGATTTTAAAAAATGGAATGTACATCTGCAATATAAAAAATTATGCTTTGGAGTTTTCAAATATCTTGAAAATAATTTATGAACCTTCTCAACTGCAACCCCAGAATCCCACCCTGAAGCCTCCCACCCCATCCTGCTCCTCCAAAAACCCCTAGGCATGGGGGTAAAACCCCATGGGATGGCGGTAAAATCATAATGTTCCTAGTGGCTTCCAGCATTGTTTTGATAGCAATAATACTCTGAAAGCAATATTGGTAGCTTATACTTCCAGATTGCTGTCAAAGCAACTCAGGAATTCTCTGGGAGTGATCCAATTGTATTACCATCCCGGTGGCCTTGGGGTGTTCTGGGGGAAAAAGAGTTCTTCATAGGGTTATGGGTGTTTGGAGGTTGGGGAATAGGAGAGGCTCTGAAGGCAGATATATTTTGAAGGAGCATGGGGTGGGTGGGATTTGGGGAGCCTTTTAGATTCATAGGACTGCAACTTTATAACTGTCTTCTGGGGGGAAGGGGTAATTGGGCTCAATGCCCAACATTACTTTCAGAAATATATAAACACGTACTGCTAGGCAAAATGAATCATAATATATAACACAATGATTATTGATGGACCATCATACCACCCTTGGTTTGAGAATCAGATTTATGTTCTTAGAAACCAATTGGGTCTTATATAATCATGGGTCCGAATGTGAACAAAATATTTTTTTCAAAATTGCAATTCTTAAATACTGTTTTATTGAATATAGTTTTTGTGCACATTTATAGTAGTAAAATATATACTTCCCCCCCTTTTTTTCGTGATTCCAACATCAAGCCGAACACAATGTTTCGCTATCGCTGCTTCAGGGGTTACAATTAAATGTTCCAAGGCTTAAACTAGCATTGATTGCAAAGAATTTTGTATTCCAACTTTTTAAGATCCAATCTCTTAAGTGCGCATAATCATTGGGTCTGCAACATTTTTTTAAGCCAAACAGTTTTAGTATCAGGGTAAATGTTTTGCACCCTGAATAAGTGTGAGAGAGAGAGAGAGAGAGAGAGAGAGAGAGAGAGAGAGAGAGAGAGAGAGAGAGAGAGAGAGAGAGAGAGAGAGAGAGAGAGAGAGAGAGAGAGAGAGAGAGAGAGAGAGAGAGAGAGAGAGAGTTTTATAGTAGTCAAGAATTTATATCTCTATAGGAGGGGCATCTAATAGTTCGAGGTGAGGTGTTGGTGGTTTAGGATTTAGAGGCCAGTTTTTCTTGGAGAGTGAGACATATGAACAGCACAGTATACTTCGGTGAAGATTTGACGTCATTTGGAGTGAGGAAAATCTCATAAAGATGACATTTCTACTATGTTCTCTCACCCTAGCTTGATGGACTCTGTAACAGGGTAACATCAAATTAAGGCGAGATGACATAGTACAAACTCTCCATGAAAAAATGGCCTCTAAATCCTAAACCAGCACCACCACCTCACCTCAAGCTGTTAGATGCCTCTCCTATAGAGATATAAATATTTGACTACTATGAAGACCTCTCTCTCTCATCTCATTTTATAACACTTTCAGTGTACACTTTGATAACGTTTTTTTGCACTGCCTTTATTCTGTAAAGAATCCAGAATTTGATACAATAATCCAGATGAGGTACTACTAATGACTTGAACAGAGGCATTTTGTTCATCTCACTGTGCATCATCACATTTTTCTGGCTCCAGCCACTGCCTTTTCACACTCTTTTGCAAACTTGAAATCAGATATGATCACCCCAGTATTGATCTCTCTCTCTTCTTTGGTGCATATCAGTATCATATTCCTTCCATCCTCCTCTCCCCTATATTAAGTACTGCTTCCTTGAATTTCTGTTCTCCAAACATTTGATTCTACAGTTTTTTTTAAACATTGGATCTTAGCTACCATGCACGTGACTACCCCATAATAGATTACCATTTGTCTGAAGAAAGCCTCATGAAAAGAATCCAGGATCTCTTTGGGTTAGGGTTTCATAGCCAGGATGTAGACAATTGTGATACTGAAGCCTCAGACAGAGATTCAAGAAGGTTTGCCATCCCTTTCTGCAATACCATTCGTCACTCATAGAATCTAGGAAACATTTAATTAAATACCGTAGAGTTAAAAAAAAAATGTAAGCCCTTTAAAAGTGCAGCTATTAATCAAGTTTATTCAGCATCTGTCTAAATATGAAAAATGCCACTTAAAAGAGGTTTACCGAGAAGCAGCCTAAACTTAATGCGTGTTTCCCACATATTAGGATTGGTGGTATGTGCTGTGAAGAGTAAAAACCACAACACAGACATCAGCCCTCATGGGCTAATGGAAATCTAAACCTGATTAAAAATCCATTTTGTGCCCTTTTTTTTTTTTTATTGCTAGGGTGGGTTTGATAGCTCTCAGTATACTGGGAAATAACATATCTGGAATCTTTCTGTGTACTTGTACTAAGATTTATTTGGTTTCTCTTAATTTTGTAAATCGAAGGTAAATAAACTTATTAGGCACTGTAACGCTACCTTGCACAAATTAAAAGTTGTGTTTTAGAAATATACATTATTCAATGAAACAGAATATTTTAAAATATACTAGGCATATACTTTCTCTTTGAACTTTTGTATCAAGTTACAGACATTTAAAATAAGGTCCCAGACTTGCCTGGATCCAACTAAATAAAGTGGAAGCAATTCATTCTGAAGGCACTGAATCAAAATTTAAGATATTTAGGAAGCATAAAGCACTTGTTTTTTCCTTATACAGAATGCAACTCTATAGTAACAATTATTATTTTTACGTACCTTTTACACAAGGTCAACTACAACTGGGTAAAAATATAGATGTTTTGATTCTTCTTTAAACTTAAATTTATTGGTGCAAATCATGTTAATATTTACCTCTTCTGCATAATTTCGAGGGGTGCAAAATTGTATGCACAGGGTTAAATCTCCATAGGACAAAGCTAAGTATATCTGGACATCTGATTACTTCAGTTTAATTAGACATTGCACGTCCAGAAAGAGACAACTGTCCTACAGGGTCATTCATCAAAATGCGTTATGGTGTTAACGCACACAATAAGGTGATAATGCATGCATTAATTCCATAATGCATGCGATAATTGTATTACTGCATGTGCGAATGCAAAATTTTAGTAGGATATTAGTAGGAGGGCAATATTGCATTATGTGGTAGCTTAATGCATGCTTTTAATGCCAGCAGAGAGAGAAAAAGAAAGAGTGAGAACCAGCCTCTAAGGTGGCTACCACAGTAGTCAACTATTTCTCTATAGGAGGGCCAGCTAATAGCTCGAGGTGAGGTGTTGATGGTGGTTTAGGGTTTACGGGTCAGTTTTAGATGCAGAGTGAGATGTATGAACAGCACATTACACAGGAGTAAAGATTTGATGTCATTTGGAGTAAGGACAGTCTCACAAAGATGAGATTTCTACTATGTTATCTTGCCCTAGCTTGATGGTACCCTGTTAAAGAGTCCATCTCTCTCTTTCTCTCTGTCTCTCTCTCTCTCTCTCATAAATAACTATCTGTCTGAGCAGTTCACGGGGTGCAAAAACCTTACAGCAACCCGCAATACACTACCTATGCGAAGTGCTATGTTAGCGTGAGGTGCGATAATTGTAAAATTACCATAAACATGCCCCTTTTTCTTACCGCAGGCATTATAGCATTTTGATGAATCTAAGGGCTAGGTGGAGAAATATGGGTAGAAAGAGATAACAAATCCATGGGCTCAATAGTCAAAAAAATCTAGATAAGTAAGTTAGCTGGATAAGACTTATCCGGCTAACCTACAAGGCATATTCAGCAACATGGCTAACCTACTGAATATCCCTGAAAAAATTGCTGGTTAGCTGGATAAGTCTTGTCCAGCTAACTTTAGACTTGCTGTTGAGCACTTATCCTGCTAAATTAACCAGATAAGTACTTATCCGGCTAAGTGCGAACCATTGAATGGAACCGGATATCCAGCCGCTGCCACTAAGTTCAATAAGTTGCCACTTATCCAGCTAAGTGGCACTGAATATATATCAGTCTCCATATACATAGTGTTACAACATTCTCAGAACCTATGCATTCCTTGGACCCTATGCCACCAGCACTCCCAGCATCCTTCGCAACACCACAGATTTTCTGAGAAAACTCCAGTCTATCAACCACCTCCCAGCCAACACCATTCTGGCAACAATGGATATTGAATCTCTTTACACCAACCTCCCCCACAAACGGGCCGATTCAGTAAAGTCTGCGGGAGAGCGGGCGCACGCACAGGCCACTCGCCTGTGCGCGTGATTCAGTATTTAAATGAGGCCCGGAGGTAGAAATGGGCAAAAGGAGGTGCTAGAGACACTAGCGCGTCCCTAGCGCCTCCTTTTGGCCCGGAGCGGCGGCTATCAGCAGGTTTGACAGCCGACGCTCAATTTTGCCGGCATTGGTTCTCGAGCCCACTGACAGCCACGGGCTCGGAAACCGGACGCCGGAAAAACTGAGCATCCGGTTTTCGACCCGACAGCCGCTGGCCGACTTCAAATTTAAAAAAATTTTTTTTTTTAACTTTTTTTTACCCATCGGGACCTCCAACTTAATATCGCCATGATATTAAGTTGGAGGGGGCACAGAAAAGCAGTTTTTACTGCTTTTCTGTGCACTTTCCCAGTGCCCGAAGAAATTAGCGCCTACCTTTGGATAGGCGCTAATTTCTGAAAGTAAAATGTGTGGCTTGGCTGCACATTTTACTTACTGAATCGCGCGGGAATACCTAATAGGGCCATCAACATGCATTTGCATGTTGAGAGCACTATTAGGTTCGGTGGGTTGGACGCGCATTTTCCGCCCCTTACTAAATAAGGGGTAAGGGAAAACACGCGTGCAATGGCAGGTTAACAGTGCACTCCAACAACTCAGGAACCAGACCCTGCCAGAAGCCCAGCTGCCAATTCTTGTCCACATATTAACACAGATAATACCATCACAGAACCCAACAACATCAACTACAACATCCAGGGTTCATTCATCTGCTTTTTTTCCAATGTAATATATGCCATCATCTGCCAGCAATGTCCTTCTATTGTCAACATAGGATAAACAGGTCAATCTACAAGGAAAACAATAAATAGACATAAATCTGACATTAGAAATTGAAACATACAGAAACCAGTAGTAGAACATTTCAACCTTCCCGGTCTTTGTCTATCTGACCTTCAAAGGAGCACTTCAGCATGAAACTGCTGAATTGGAAGTCATTAAAAAACTTAACCTCATCACCCTAGGTCTGAACAGAGATAATGGCGTCATGACTCACTACAACTATCCTTGAACTTAACTGTTATCAGATCATTCTGTCTTTTCCCCTACCTCAGTTGTCTATAGGCTATAGTTTAATGCTATTAACACTCTTTCCACACCATGTCTTGCCTAATTCAATATACCAAAAATTAAGGATACACCAGTGTCCTTATAAACATGAAAAAGAAAAATAGCTGGTGCGTTATAATATATAATGTCACCACAACGTGATTTCTTGAAAAATTCTTATAATGATATATTGTAATATAGAGGAAAAGACCTCAGCACTGGTGATTGTCTGAAAAGTTTATCAGAATTTCTGCCAGTTGTTACAATCACGGGTCAAAAACCTCTAAATAGAATTATATCTTTTTATTGAAAATCACATTTTTAATTTCCTTTTTTTTCAATTTTTATTAAAATGATCCAAATTATTTTCAATAGGATTTGTGTCAATGTTATTCTCAGAAAAATTTCTTTCTTTTAGGAAAAATATTGTTTCCACTAATGTACTTCTTCTTATGAAGCACTTTTATTTGGATCAAAATCAATCATTGAGATCTCAAATACACTGCCCGTGCATTGATGATAAAGTCCAAATTGCTAGCTCCGTAATGTCCAGCTAAGCTAGACTGTACTCTATTGCCTTCTTTGCAACGCCTGATTAGGCTATGGTGGAGTAATGAGATGCATTAAATTACTTTGTACTACAAAGAGTTACAGCAGGGACAGCTTCATACTTGTTTTGGAAAGTGCAAATTGTTCTTCATTCACTTAACTTTGTACTACAAAGAGTTACTACAAAAACAGCTTCAAACTAATTTGTAAAGTGCACTTGATTCTGTTTGTGTTGAAAAAGACGCCAAAAAAGTCAAGAACACCAATTGTTTTTAATTCACTTGACTTTGTACTCCAGGGAGTTACAATAGAAACAACTTCAGACTTATTTTATAAAGTGCACTTAACTTTGTTTACGCTGAAAAGACACCAAGAACACCTTTGTTTGCAATGAAGAGACGCCGAAGTACGTTTCGCAGAATTGCTGCTTCAGGGCATTTAACGTGTCTGGACAAATCATCTTAAAAAACAAAAGGCGATTGGCGCCATTTTGAATACTGGCAGCAGATCGCCTTTGCCCTCACTATGTCACAGAGACCGACCGTCGGGTACCTGTGACATAGTGAGGGCAAAGGCAATCGGCGCCATTTTGAGTACTGGCATCGGATGGCCGGCGTGCAGGAGGTCGCTCCTGGACCCCCGCTGGACTTTTGGCAAGTCTTGTGGGGGTCAGGAGGCCCCCCCAAGCTGGTCAAAAGTCCCTGGGGGTCCAACAGGGGTCCCAGAGCGACCTCCTGCACTCCGGTGCCATTGGTCAGCCCCTGACCAATGGCACCGGTAGCCCCTGTGACAAAGGCTATCGGCGCCATGATGAAACCAGCACCGAGGGTGTGAGTGCAGGGAATGGCTCCCGGACCCCCCGCTGGACCGCCAGGGAGTTTTGGTAAGTCTTGGGGGGGTCAGGAGGGTGGGGGTTTGTAGTTAATTTGAATTTTAGCTGGGACACGAATAGAAATCGCCATATTAATTCATCGGGGCGCCATACGGCCGAATGCAACGTATCTGCTTCCCGACGAATCCGAATCACGAATGCAACATATGGCATCCCTTTGCACATCCCTAATTCCTCCCTACCCCCTGTGGCTAGGTCTCCACTCCTTAAACCATCTTTTAAGGTAATATTTATGTCCTCGGTTCCCTCATCCAATATAAGGGAACCAACCAAACTCTTTAAACTCTCACATGGTGGGGAGGGAGTAATAGGAGCACTGGGGCTTAAATAAATGGCTTTGGCCTGTGGATTTACTTCTTGCTCTGAAGCATTATCCACTGCGGCCCCTTCCTCTGGCTTACCTGCTGTTGCCATAAAGAAAGAGGAAATCTGAGGCTGCGATGGAATGTGTAAGGGAGACAATGTCTGAATCTCCCTTATCCATGCCTTTCTCTTAGGGGTAGATTTTTAAAAAATGCGCGTTCGCGTACTTTTGTTGGCGCACCAGTCGCAAACAAAAGTACGCTGGATTTTAGTAGATACGCGCGTAGCCACGCGTATCTGCTAAAATCCAGGATCGGCGCGCGCAAGGCTGCCAATTTTGGGCAGCCGGCGCGCGCCGAGCCACGCAGCCTGCCTCTGTTCCCTCCGAGGCCGCTCCGAAATCGGAGCGGCCTCGGAGGGAACTCTCTTTCGCCCTCCCCTCACCTTCCCCTTTCTTCCTCTACCTAACCCACCCCCCCGGCCCTATCTAACCCCCCCCCACCTTTGTCCACGGATTTACGCCTCCCGGAGGGAGACGTAAATCCACGCGCGCCAGCAGGCCACTGGCGCGCCGAGACGTGACCCGGGGGAGGTTCCGGAGGGCACGGCCATGCCCCCGGACCTCCCCGGGCCGAAACCACGCCCCAGGGCCCGCCCCCGAAACGCCGCATCCCGCCCCCCAAACGCCACGTCGATCGGCCCCCCCCCCCCCGACACGCACCCGAAAAAAACCCCCGGGACTTACGCGAGTCCCGGGGCTCTGCGCACGCCGGAAGGCCTATGGAAAATAGGCGCGCCGGCGAGCAGGGCTTTTAAAATCCGTCCCTTAGTGTGCAGCATATCATACAATTGTAACCAAGTATCAGATTTAAAGTCTCCTTCCTATGGGGATCTCTGTATGTTAATTGCTTTGAATCCCTGGGTTGGGGGCTTGAAGAGAGCGAAGATACAAATAATATTTTTACTTACAAAAAGTCTTGAATCCACTTCTTCAATTCAAATTTTCTCCAGTCCTCAATATTCCAGCAAAGCCGCGCGCCCCTTTGGCACGCATGACTTCGGCAGTGCGCTGGCGGCTCCAGCACGCCGCAGGAGGGGCCAATTTCATAGGCCTTCCGGGACCATTTGATGACATCACTGGAGCGTCCCCACTCGATGTCGGGGCCGGGGATGAAGCAACGTCCTCACCCTCAGCGGGTCCAATCAGGAAAGTGGCTTGAAGTAATTTGTAGTATTCCTTCGGGGTTCTCTCCTCTCCCCGAAGGATTAGCACAGGAGGGGCCAATTTTATAGGTCTTCTGGGACCTTTTGATGATGTCACTGGAGCGACCCCACTCGACATCGGGGCCGGGGCCGAAGCAACGTCCTCACCCTCAGCTGGTCCAATCAGGAAAGTGGCTTGAGGTAATTTGTAGTATTCCTTCGGTTCTCTCCTCTCCCCTTGAATGGCCTTTTGAAATTAACTGGGGACCTATGTGCACAAACATATATGCAAAACCCTATTGTAAACATGTTTTTGTGCACCTCTAAGAGGTGTTCTGTGGGAGAAATTGGGGTGGGGAAAGGATTTATTCACATACTGTCAATTTTGTAAAGTGAGCACATAAACCTACATGGACTGCAGGTGTTTCTGGAAGGAAGGGCATAGAAGGAACACTCTTTTTTTTTTTTTTTCGTTTTTTTTACAACAAAGATGAAACAGAGACTTGACAAAGCCCAGTGGAGACAGTAATGTATCCTTTACAAAGATACCTTCAAAACTTTAGCAGACAAAAAATTGACTCCATATAATCCCCCATCTGCTTGTCTAGGACTTGAACAGCATTAAAACACTGATCTTTAAGACTGAACTTTATGTTTTGAATGGCATTAAATATCCCAGTTGAAAACCTCCTCTCTTTATCCACTAAATTCTGGTTAACCATTGTTTACATGTGAAAACATTCCAAAATTCAGAATGTAAGAAACCACCCCAGCTACTTTACAATCCAGGCTTATTAATACCACTTCTCTTTCACACTTGAACATATGCTAGTTTTTCTGAATGTGTGCAACTATATAAGGGTTTCCTTTACATTGCACCTATAAGAAGATCCTTGGGGGTGAACACATTCTGGAGCAGTTGATTATAGATGGAATTATTTCAAGACTTTGGACCCATACACTAAAAAGTCAACTTTTAAACCAGCACGTGGGCACACATATGTGAGCATCCGTTGGCCCACACCCAGGGACATGACTATTTTATAACTTGCGTGTGTCTATGCGCGCGTGTTATAAAATAGCCTGGCTGCACGAAACATGTGCGCCAAATTTTAAGCGGGCGCGCACAAGTGCGTGCAAATGCCGCTTCTACCATTTAAATCAGAGGATTTTAAAAGGGGCACTTGCTGACGCCATGCCCAGTTTTACTAGTTCATCCCCAGTTCACCCAGTTAAGAGATAGGTCTTTCAAATCCCCCCCTGGTTTAATAGCCTTCACTCCCCCCAGTTATCCCCGACCCTTATAATCCTGCAAATCTGCCTATTCATCTTTATTTTATAACTTACATGGCATCCATAGCAGAAATAAAATTATGTGGGCCTTGGCATGTGTCTGATCACATAAATACTTATGTACACATCTCAGCTTCATGCCCTGAAATGCCCAGACCCCTCCATGCCCACACCCTGCCCATTTTTGAAAACTTTCAAGATGTGCATGCTGTGGCATTTACGCACCTATCTGGGCATCTTTGAAAATCCGCTCGATGCAAGCATAATATTTGTGCATTCCCTAATTAATGTGTGCTTTGGGCTTTTAAAATTCACCTTTAAGCAATTTCCCAATAACAGAAAATGGGAGAGAAGTTATAGTACATAGGCTCAAGGAGAGCATAAAATAATGTTTAAAATGTGTTCAAACTCTTACAAAACAACAAAGATATTCATAAAAACAGCTAACATAAAAGCGATTTATAGATTATAGATTCCATATGTGGGTTTTGTGCAAAAGTCAAAATAATAACAGGGCAAAGCCATTTCAATGGGTAAAAGTATGCTTTACCCATGCAGATGGTCATTTTGAAAAATGCCCTTCCTCTTTGCGACTGTGAATATAAATTTACACCCATCCCCATGAAAACAGGTGTTCCTAGGGGGGGGGGGGGGGGGGGGGGGTTGGGGAGAGGCGTGTACTTTTGCACAAACTTTATAGTTTTATCTATTTAAAAGTTTTTATATACCACACAAATAAGGCATGTATGTGCCCGTCTAGGCGGTTTACAAAGGTATATGCATAATATCAACAATCGACATTCAAAAATAGATTAAAATAGAAAGTAAAATACATCAAGGTATGAAAGGAATTTTGTCTTAGTAACAGAATGGTTGAAAAGTATGCAGATATTTTATTCTCTGGAAAACTACCTGCACAAATTAGCAGGTGTAAATGTGTGCGAGTAGCTTTCTTGTGATAGCTTTCAAAGTGAAAGCAAGCACATACTTTCACTTTGAAAACTGGTGCAAAGTCCAAAAAAGTGCCCTTGGAATTTGCACTAATGTGGGCAGTTAGAAAACGACCCCATAAATGTCCATTTATAACTTCCAGCGCTCTTACATTAATTGTCTGCTTACATTTTCAAAAATGTAGGGCTGTCTTTACTTTTAAGTCCTCTGGAGAATTAAGGCTGAAATATTTATATATCTTCAACTTCATATGTTCAAATCATGAGCTAACATCTGCAGTGAACTGGAAGCGGTCTTACTGCCCTAGGTGCTTCCGGTGTTCATTTATATATTCCACCTGACTGAAGACGTATGCATTGGTTAAATATGAAGTGCATGATTTACTGCACAGTGTCAATGCACTTCTACTACATTTGGCTTTGAATGTAACATTCTACATTTCAGGTTAGGATAACTAGTTGAACTTCTAAATCTTCACTGGGAAAATAGCCAGGAGGGGATAAACTGTAATCATATTCCATTCAGCTTCCATGCAACAAGATTTTATTGCAGGTAAAATCTACTGAACTCTCATTGTTCAAATTTATATACTGTAGCTCCCAGAGGGCAACTTTCCAAGGGCTTTCTGCAAGTAAAAAGTGTTTTACGTAAATTGATTGAAAATTGCTTGCCCTGTATGCAGGTAAAAAGTGCACACAGAGAGATAACTTTGAAACAACTATGCGCGGTGGCATATACGCGCTTATATGGCCACGTGTAGATCTACAATAGTATTTTATAACCCGCATGTATCATATATATGCAATTCATAAAAGACATGTAGCTTCTTCAGTCCAGAACTTATGTGTGGATGTCTACTTACACGTTCACAGCCTGATTTGCAAAAGTATTTACATGCTTAAAACTTGGTTTTACATATGTAAAAGCACTTTACCCATATAAGTGAGCTTTTGAAAATTGTTAGAGTATATGCTGTTGAATTGTCAATAGGTTTTACAAGCATTAAGTGCACTTAACATAAGTAAATGGCTTTCAAAAATTGTTACGATAGTATGTTACGTTTACATGTGTAACTCCTTTGAAATTCACCTGTCAATGCATTGAACGTGTGCATGTTTTTAAAAATGTATGCGCATATATTTTACACATGAAAATAAAGTAGGACTTACTTGTATAAAACCCAAATTACATGTATAAGTTGGCATTTTTAAAACATGTATACATAATTAAAATTTCACAGTTTACCAATTCCACCACCAACTCACTCAGTCCTTTTCCAGCTGATTGAGACCCTCCTGGTTCTTCAGCCTGAACTCCCCTCGGTTCACCCAGACCTCCCACACAGCCAATAATGCACAATAAACAAGTCTAATATCAATAATGCCAGATAATTAGCAGGTGTAAATGTATGCGAGTAAGATGCCAAATGTATGGCGGTAATTTTCAAAGGAGTTACACGTGTAAATGTAACAAACTATCATAGCAATTTTCAAAAGCCCTTTTAAGTGCACTAAACCCCAGACTTGGTTCACCTCTAGAATTCGCTACCTACATTTCTGCAGCCACTCTACAGAACGTCTCTACCTAAAATCCCATGCCCATGTAGACTTCATACATTTCAAATTCATGCTGACCACTTTCCAATCTGCTATTACACTTGCCAAACAAGAACTACTATGCCCATCTGACAAACTTTCTTACATTCAACCCTCGCTGTCTCTTTGCCACACTCAATGCGCTCCTCATACTTCCCTTGCCTCCCTCATTCCCTTCACTCTCTGCCCAGACTATGGCTATTTCCCTGACAAGATTCACAAAATTAATCTTTGGTTTTCAACCAGGTTACCTTTACCTGCCTCTCCCCCACTTTCCTTTAACCTTCCCCTAACCTCCGCCACTTTCTCTTCTCTTTTCCTGAAGTCACAGTGGAAGAAACTGCTCATCTTCTCTCTTCCTCCTAATTCACTGCTTGTTCTTCTGACCCTGTCCCCACCCAATTCTTCAGCTCCATCTCCACTGCAGTCATCCCTTCCATCTGTCACATCCTCAATCTATCACTCTCCGTTGATACTGTTCTTGCAGCCTTCAAATATGCTGTAATCATACCACTCCTTAAAAAACCCTCACTGGACCTGTCCTGCCAACTCGCCTACCCACCATTCCCTCCCCTGTATCACCGCCATGCTTTGACAACAAGAACAAACTCAGAAACTTCGACCCCATAACAAACGCTGAAATTGAAGCTTTTCTAAAGAAGATGAACCAGCATCCCCACTTCCTAGACACCATTTCCTCAAAAACTCTCCTTGCTATCCCATCCACTATTGCAAAATTAATTGCCGAACTCATCAACTGCTCCATCACACATGGTAGCATCCCAGACCCACTCAAATTTGCTGTAGTAAGACCTCTCCTTAAAAAACCAAACCTTGACCCATCAGACCTAGCTAACTACAGACCCATCTCCAACCTGCCTTTCATTTCAAAAATTTTGGAAAGAGTCGTTAACAAACAACTCTCCGACTTCCTAGAAGAATACAACATCCTCCACCATTCACAATTTGGATTCCGTAAAGCCCACAACACCGAAACCCTACTACTATCAATGACGGATACCATCCTCAAAGGTATGGACCATGGAACCTCATACTTGCTCGCCCTCCTAGATATCGCGGCAGTGTTCGACACTGTCAATCATCAAATCCTAATGACCTGCCTGGCAGAAATAGGCATTGCTGACACTGCACTTTCATGGTTCTCCTCTTATCTTAACCACAGAGAATACGTAGTAAAAATTGACAGACACCAATCTTCACACATACCAATCACACAAGGTGTTCCCCAAGGTTCAACTTTATCATCAACCCTATTCAATATATACCTCTTACCCCTCTGTCAACTACTATCTGACTTAGGCCTCAAATTTTTCCTTTACGCAGACGATGTGCAGATTCTTATCCCGATCCAAAAATCCATTGAGGACTCCATGCATTTCTGGGAATCTTGCCTCACCTCAATAACAACAATGTTATCCAACCTACACCTAGCAATAAACACAGCAAAAACAGAACTACTCATCTTTTCCACCCATATTGACTGCTCCCCCTACAACACACCTCAAAACACAACTGCTCCACAACACAAATTACAGGCTGTAAGAGACCTGGGCGTCCTTATCGACCATCAACTAAACAAAACCAACACTCCTGAGTGATAGAGAGTTGGCTTTTAATAGGGACTGGAGTCTTCTATTTCTGTCTTTGATGGTTTTTTTGGATCTCTGGATTAGAAAGTCCCAAAAGAAAAAACTGAAATCTTTTCTCCTTCTCACAGGCGGGAACTGGTGACAAAAATTCCTCCCAACAGTACAGGAACAAAACTTTTCAAAAAACCGCAATGCAGTTCTCCACTGGCAAGACACTGCTGCCCCTCCTTTGTATGGCAGGCAGGGAATCACGGTTCCCCACCCTGACCTCCTCTAGGCAGGGGGCATCTCCCTAAAGCAGAACTAAAAATCTTCCACAAAATACACTCTCACAAAAAGTTTCTTCCACTCCACTCCCACAGACAATTCCTGCTTGATCGTGGGGTGCAGGGCCAGGAGAATGTCTTCCCCTGGTGCCCTTCAATGGCCTACATTGCGCCCAAGCCAGCGGCCTAATTCGACGCCGGATCCCACCCCCCAAACGACGTCATCAGCCATGGACGGAACTCCGACTAGAAAAGTAGGCGACACCCCCGACACGGTTTTTTGAACCAACTTCCCCTAAACACCTATGACATATTCTCAATTCCAAGGCCCAAAAGAAAAGGTGGTGGTCTACTACTCGCTGCAAAGAAAGACCTCAAAATGATACCACTATCTTTTACATCCACCCCCAAATATAAAATTGGTCTTTTCAAATCACAACACCTGCAAATATGCCTAGTATACACTCCTTCTGGTCTCCTAGAATCAAACTCCTCCCCCCTCATCGAGTTCATAGCCGAAAACATCTCGATGAGTTTACCCGCCATCATCCTTAGAGACTTCAACCTACATGTTGATTCCATACCCCTCTCCCCCACATGTGATGCCTTTCTGACCTCGCTCCAGGCGATGGGTTTTAAACAACTAATAAATGGTCCCACTCACAGAGCAGGGCACACCCTCGATCTCATCTTCACAAACAATCTCATTCTCCCAGACTTACACTCCTGCACCCCAGTACCCTGGTCCGACCATTCTCTCATGAAAGCAAGCTTCAACATAAACAAAATGGCAAGCCCTACCACAAAAAAACAACCATAACACAATCACATTTCGAAAGTCCTGCTCTAGGGATGACTTCATCACTGTCCTCACCAATGATAGCGACAAACTAGACTGACACAGACTCTGCTCTCTCATCCTGGAACCAGCTCACTAACAACATTGCCAATAACCTCTGCCCTCCGCAACAAAAACAATTCAATCCTACTACTAACACCAAAACACCATGGTACTCCCCAGAGTTAAAAACCCTAAAGCACAACCTCAGAAAACAAGAAAGGACTTGGTGCAAAGACCCCTCTCCCACTCAACTCGCCAAATACAAATATCTCTTACACTTATAACTATCACTTCAACCCCAAAGCCCTATTCAACTATGTTTCGGACCTTACAAAAATTTCCCCCCATCCATGCCAGACGAACAAGCAGCAACGAAGTGCCAGGACTTAGCCCAGTTCTTCTATGACAAAATTAAAAGTATCATGACTCGCTTTCCCAACACCTCTTCCCACACCAAGACCCTCAAGACACCCCCTCAAGCCTCCTTAAACTCATTTGAAAATACTGCTCCCTCTGAAATTGAATCCATCCTAAAAAAAATAAAATCCTCATCCCACCCATCTGACACCATCCCCACAAAACTCCTCCTCTCTGTTCCCAATGCCATAGCCCAACCATTAACACACATCATAAACCAATCCATCACCCTGGGACATGTCCCATCCTCTCTAAAACAGGCAATAGTTAAACCTATTTTAAAGAAACCAAAGCTTGACCCCTCCGATCTGACCAACTACTGCCCCATCTCCAACCTGCCCTTCATTTCAAAAGTCCTGGAAAAAGTTGTCAACATACAACTTACTGACTACTTAGAAAATAATAACATCCTCCAACAATCTCAATTTGGCTTCCGCAAATATTTCAACACTAAAACACTCCTCCTCTCCCTCATAGACCACTTACTCAAAGGTCTAGACAAAGGCCAATCATATATCCTTGCACTACTAGACATTTCCGTGGTTTTTGACACCATAAGTCATAAAATCCTACTGGACTGCCTCTCTGAAATTGGCATATCAGGTACCCCACTTCAATGGTTCACCTCCTACCTAAATGGCCGCCATTTCAAAGTCAGAATAGGGAACCATGACTCCAATGCATTTAACCTCGCCCAAGGAATCCCCCAAGGCTCCTCACTTTCCTCTACTCTCTTTAATATATACCTCCTGCCCCTCTGCCATCTCCTTTCCAAACTCAACCTTACTCACTTCATCTACGCAGATGACGTACAAATCATCATCCCCATAACAGACTCCATACCCAATGCAATCAAAATCTGGGAAACTGCCATAAACAACCTCCTCACTAGCCTCAATCTTGCCCTCAACTCCGCAAAAACGGAATTCATGATAATCTCACCCAACACAAGCCCAACTCCTCCACCCAAATCCACTCCCCTCCCCCATCAATTACAATCTCCCATCACGTAAGAAACCTGGGCGTCATCATTGATGACCAACTCAGCCTAAAAAAATTCATTACCACCACCATGAAAGACTGTTACGGTACTTTAAGCTACAAACCCTGAAAAAACTAAAGCCCCTACTCCACTTCAATGATTTCAGAACAGTACTCCAAGCAACCATATTTTCGAAAATCGACTACTGCAACTCTCTCTTACTATGCCTCCCCAAAATCCGCATCGCCCCCCTCCAATTGCTTCAGAACTCAGTCGCTCATATTCTCATCAACACCAGAAGGAATGAACACATCACCCCGATCTACCGCTATTACTAGCAATGGTAACATGGAATAGACTTAGTTTTTGGGTACTTGCCAGGTTCTTATCGCCTGGATTGGCCACTGTTGGAAACAGGATGCTGGACTTGATGGACCCTTGGTCTGACCCAGTATGGCATGTTCTTATGTTCTTATGTTCTTATCCTCAAACATCTACACTGGCTACCCATACAACAATGCATCCAATACAAAACCCTCAACATCATACACAAAACCCTACATAACCAAAATATGAAATGGCTCAACAATTCCTTAGTCTTCCGCAACACCAATAGACCAACCCGACCCCAATACTCAGCAACCTTAACCACACCCTCACCCAAACTTACCCACTATAACTCTACTAAAGAGCGATCTCTCTCCATCGTAGGCCCCACTCTATGGAATACCCTACCCCCCGATCTTCGACATGAAACAAGCCCACAAAAATTCAAACAAAAATTAAAAACCTGGCTTTTCTTGCAAGCATACAATTAACCCCTTCTTTAAACTCCTCCCCCCACTAACTGCCTACACCTCTACTAGATACAATTATCTCTGTGTTTTTTATATATAGTGTACCCCTACTCCCTCTCCATATATAGCCAGCCCATATCCCACAAGCTCCTAATATTTTGCAGATACCTTTGTTCATGTATATAGTTGTCCTTTCCCCCTGTAGCCACTACCTACTGTTTTTAATTCCTGTGTTCTTAATTCCTGTGTTTTCTGTAAAAGCAAACATTTGCTACTGTGTGTTTTTAATGTAAACCAATGTGATGTATCTAACGAATGTCAGTATAGAAAAACTTTCAAATAAATAAATAAATAAATATTAGGCTATGGGGCCTACCACTGGGGAATCACTTTAGGAATTCTCCTTACTCTCTGAATTTCTAACAAAAATGCCGCACTGCTCCTTGTGCTTTGCAGTTCAAAGCATCCTCATAGGCGGTGCCTTCAAGGGATGGTAGCCAATTCCTACCTCCTCCATAAATCCTTATCCACTGCCTAAGCTAGGGCCCATCTGGAGACTTAAGGGGTCTCTACATTGACTTTTAGCCACGGAGGCATTCCTGCAGGTGTGTTTAGGTCAGCTAAACAGCATGCGTACTTGACAATTTGTAAAGTATGTGTGCTTTTTACTCTCTCTCTCAGCTGCCAGCACAGACAGAAGATTCCAAGTGGGTGCTTTTAGTATGTGTATTTTCTACTTTCTTATTTGCTAACTTTAAGTTTATTGCCCTTTGAAAATTGATTGTAATGTATATGGGCTATGCAAAATTTGCCCCCTAAATTTCTATAGAATACCAAAACCAAGAATCATGGTTGCATGTCATCTAACAAACCCACCCAACCATTGGGGCCTGATCTACTGAGCTTTTTTCCCCAAGTATTTTGCAGAATGGAAAATAAAAACCTGCATTTAGAGTGAACCAGATCTTATGACATTACAAACAACTTACACAGCAAAATGAGGGAGCTAGCTGCAGTAAAAGCAGCAGAGATCAAAATGGCAATTTATGACATCTGCTTGTGCGGATAGAATTCTTTTGGGGTTTGATTCACCCAAATCCAGGATTTTAAAAAATGTCCTGCTTGAAGATACTTTCCAGATTTGGAGACAAAAAAAAAAAAAATGGTATCCTTTATTAAATAAAATATATATGCGACTCACAATGTACATATCTCAAAAGCACTGCAGAAAAACCTTTTACTGGCTCTTGTGGATAGCCCCTGCTTTAAACAGTGGAATGTATTATCAGTCTTTTTCATTATGCAGGAGCTTCATTAGCCATGTTTAATATGCGTCCCCCCTGGATGACATATTGCATGTCTGGAATAGGGGGAGGCACCACACTGAGCATGTTTAAACCTTGTTGTAACTGGAGAGGGATGGAATGATGCCCATTGTCCACTTCTAAATCAAACATTTTTGGGGGGGGATTGACTGTAACAATAAAAGACTGATTGGGAAACAAGATTATAAAAGTAAAGTGATATACCAGTTAGAGAGCAATTTTCAAAAGCCTGGTCATTGTCTGTATGCAAATTCCCACCCTGCACACTGGAGATTAACAACTTATGTGCTTTTACAGGATCAGAAGTAGGGTTCAACTGGGGGGAGGCAACAATGCCTGTAGTTTTCCATTTACAAAACTACACATATTATTTTGCAGTGACAATGTAACCACAGAAACACAGGTGCAAATCTTGGAGAATACACCTAGATCTGCCATCAAACAATTGGTCCACTAAACGTTTTCTGTCATAGTTCTGCTTATGAGAAAACCCAAGTTGCAAGCTAGCGTTTGGGAGGAATGGCCTCCTCCATAATCTCACACCTGAGGTCCTTGAAGTTCTTTATTCCTTTCCATTAATAGTTTGAAGATGATTCAATTTTTGCTGAACTCTGCTGTCTGTTCTACCCTTGTCAAGTCCTCTACCTGTTGCAACCCTACCCCTCACCAAGCCTGCACAAGCATCCCAGAGAGCCCTCTGAAAAATAGCTAGAGGTGGGAGGGCAAAACAAGGCTGTGGGGCAAGGAAAATGTGGTTGCTGTGCTCTGGCAGCCCCTTTTCATGCTTCTTGTCCACCTTGCTGCGTCTGGCCATCTCCCACCTTGTCCTCCTACCCTTTTATTCAAATTTTCATGAGAACAGACTCCACAGGCCAGTGATGATCCTCAGTATCCCCATCCAGTGAATATGTTGTGAAAACATGGTTGGCTCATGGCCTCATGCTGCTGATTGGGGGCAGGATAAAGGGATGAATCAATGCTAATGGCAATAATATGGCTCTCAAACAATTCTTTCAATTGAGAACCTTTAACTGATGTCATAATCTCTTAAGAAAGGTAGAAAGGGCCAGTCCTATTCAGGACAGGCACAACTTTCTTTTAGCCCAAGTCCTATTTTATAATTATAGTCCCAAACACTACCATAGATCTTTTTTTTTGGGCAGCCACACATTTGCATTCCTACACTCTCTCAATATCATGGACATTTTCTTTCAGTAAAATTGCCTGCACAGTTTTTATTGGATAAAACATGGCTATCACTTTAATACATAACATTCCAGATATATGCTATCATAAAGTGGAAAGAGGGGATTGAACATTTCCCCTTAATTTTGCTTCTAAGGTCCTTTTTGATCCTTTGCTGTTAAAGATGATGAATTCTTTGCTGAGCGCCATTATCAGTTGTACCCTTGTCAAGCCGTCTACCTACCAGATTCTGGTAGTGGCATGTCAGAGTCTCACTGTGCCATGCTCAAGGTTAAAAGAAGTTTCTCTGACGTATTTAATGTTACTATTGAAAATGTAAAGTTCTATTCCAGATAACTTCACCCTGTTGGGCAGCTTAACTCAATTAAGTCATATCTAATGGCTTGGTCACCAAGATTATTTACAAACTTTTCAATGACTAAAGTAACCTTCCAATAGGTCTTCTCCACGAACTTGTAACTCATTGCACCCTTCCAAATAAGTAGAGGAGTAAGACCAGACTAGAAGACGCATATAACCTGAAATATGAACATGAAATAGATGAAGTCTTTTTTTTTTTAATCTTGTGGACCAACTTGACTCTTCATATAAAACCCAAAACTCAGATGTGATTAGAGTGCATATAGGTGCATGCATTCCTTTTACTTGGAAAATGAGCAGCATTAGCTGGTTCCATTGCAGTCCTCAATGACCGATCCATTGGATATGTACCCCACTTGGCCCAGGTGCTACTGTAATATCATGTAATTGCTCTCTTATGAGTTCAAAATATATACAAATGCCTGTATATCCAGATGCTTTTTGATCCCTTGAACGTGCCATGTGAGAACATTTGGAAAAGTTTATCAAACAAATGGCATGTGAATCTTGCTGTCAGTTTTGCTGTTCAGAGCTTTTCTTGCAGGGCGAAAATATAGGATTGCAATCATTTGGACTGCCAGTGGCCAATTCTTTTTATGATCACCATAACATTATAGGGGTTATACACACTGTATTCTTATGTTCTTCACTAGCCTCTGTTCATTCCCTAATTCTCATGTTATATCTAATCTCACAATAACATGGTATTACTCACAATTTCCATATTACAATGTTTTTTATTCAATACAAAATCTATCACATAATACACATTTTTATTACAACATAAATGTAAGTAAACATCTGACTCTAAACATACTTCAATTTGTGGACGTGCCGGACACACTATACATTTAAAACATACCTATATCTCCCACATGCATCCTTCCCCCATTCATACCCCCTCAAATTCTACCCCACCCCCCACACACTAAAAACTTTACACCTCAACACTCTCCGTCTTTCACCTGTTATTTTTCCCCTTATTATCCTCCTTTTTCTGCATAAATTATACGCCTATATTTGACATCAACTTATCTTATATTTGTACCCCTCACAGAGAGTGTTGAGGGGTACAATGTCTATGTCACAGGGGCTACCGCCGCCATTGGTCAACCCCAGTGACATAGTGAGGGCAAAGGGCCGTCGGCGCCATTTTGACTACTGGCAGCCGACAGCCCAAGTCCAGGAGATCGCTCCCGGACCGCTCCTGGACCCCCGCTGGACCTCCAGGGACTTTTGGCAGGTCTTGGGGGGGGGGGGGGGGGTCAGGAGTGTAGGGGGTTGTAGTAAAGTAATTTTGGAGGTCTTGGGGGGCGTCAGGAGGATGGGGGGTTTTGTTAAGATTTCTACTTTTTTATTAAAGATTTGTCTGCGAGCCAGATGCAGCCATCAAAATAGCCACATCTGGCTCGCGAGCCATAGGTTCCCGACCCCTGAGACCAACAACTGATGCAATAAGGGGATTAGCATGTCTAAAACACACGTCCAAACAAACGTGTAGCTAATAGCACCCATCACATGTAAATGCCTTGTTGATGAGGCTATTAGCTAACTATTACCCCCCAGTGCAAAAAATAGCCTGTTGACCAATGAACCCTTTTTAATGTGGTAAATTTAATACCAGTCCCGGAGCTGATACAGTGAGACAAGAACACATGAAAAAACAAAAAAAAAAGGTCTCTGGTGCTTATGACTGTTGCGCTTCCCGGCCGCGAACGCTCCGCGGCTGGGCCTGCTCACCTCTCCCGGCCGTCCACGAGCACAGACCTCTCTTCCTCTGCTGGTCCTGGCCGTCCCCGTCACTCTCAGGCTCCTTCAGCATCCCAGGCCTCACAGTGGAGCTCCCACCGGGGATCCGCGTCCAGCGTCTCCTCGGCCTCACCCCTAGGCGCGCGCGTGCAGCCGACGTCATCCTCTTTAAAGGGCCAAGCACAGGAAACCCGGATGAGACGTGCCCCGAGGACGTCACCCAGTCCCAGGATCTCGCCTGAGAACGCAGGAAGCAAGTTTGCCTTCCTGCATTCCAGTGTCTTGTTCCAGCATCCTCCTGTTCCTTCGTCTCCCCAGGTAGTACCATTCGGACTGTCTTCTCGGTACTGACCTCTG